>NW_022196904.1:27332321-27358754 GCF_008632895.1 Mastomys coucha
TTTTTTAATAAAGCTGTTTCCATTTGAATAAAGTTGAGAAAGCTCAACCCACCAGTGGCAGCAATCACTTGGTATGGTTTTCCTGGGGAAGATGATAACTTTTGATTTGGAGGGAAGAGGTAAAGACAGAAACTGGTGGGGTAGAACCCATCTCGAATGGGCCCCTTTCTCTCCTCTGCCTCACCCCTTGCCCCTTTATTGGCAAAAGAGATTTAATTGCAGCTGCTTAACTGGTTTGGGTTTATTCCCTGGCTCCCTCGCAAGGGTGCATAGTTCCATGCTGTAGCCCACATTTGAGGGACTTGGGAACAAAGGGGCGCTCTCCATGGGGGAGATGGTGGTGTGCCTGGGCAATTGAGAAGCCTCTGTAGGTTTTTAAGCACACACTGTCTAATCGGGCTCTGACAAGTCCATTGTAAATCAAAGGTCTGGTAAGTGGGCATGCCAGAAATGTTTGATCTCCTTCCAAGCCTTGAAACAACTTGCTTATTTTTTTTCTGCAGTTTGGCTCCTCACTAAAATAAAACATTGTGAGATGAATGTTCTGACGGGTCATTGTGTGTCAAGCTGTCACTCTGTAATGGTTACATATTTCAGCTGGATTGAGGTGGTGCCGGCTGGGGAGGTCTGGGAGAACGGGAGAGGGAGCGAGGGAGGGTGAGGACGGAGACAAAGAGTATCAGGATTTCTGCTTTCTCCTTGTGGCTGATCTTCATTTAAACCAAACACTTGTCATGTTCAGAGGAAGTTTTATAAATTTTTAATGATATTGGGTACAACTGGTGCTTTGAAATTTGCTGTACTTTAATTTTTTCTTCGTTAGCAAAGGTTCACTAATGCATTGAAGTGCTAACAGCGTATCCTAAGGATGCCACAATAATTGTGCTGTTAATAATATCCTGGCACTAGTAATGTTCTCCTGGTAATCAAGGCATGAGATTTTTTTTTAATATATTCAGTTATTACACTGCATCTCGTACAAATCATGTCAATTACAATTGCCAGCCTGTGACAGTTAAAATAATTGTATACGTTTTCTAGAATTTTCCATTGGCTTGGCTAATCAAGCTAAAAAAAAAATCAACACATTATTTGCATTAATTTTGTTTCTCGTCTATTTCCACTCCTAAATCATTTGTCCATCGACTTCAAAAGGCAGAACAGTAAGTATTTTAATAATAAATATACAAACACATTCACACCAACCTAATTTAAGAATACTCTTCTATAGGAGGAGTGAGATGCAGTTATCTGGCGGGAATGTTTCGTGTGACTGGGTTTAGGACATTAACTAGAGTGCTTGCCTGCTGGTATCATGTTACACTCTATACACTTGGGGTAAGCTGACGCTGGGTGTGGACAGAGGTCTTGTGAGGAAATTCATTTTAGTGTTTTCCTGTTTAGCATTCAGTTTTTAGTTCTGTCTAGGTCAGGATATTTTTATAATTTTTGATTTTTTTTTTTGAGCTTCTGACCAAATAGCTCAGTGTTCCTCTGCATCAGGAAATGATGTATGTAATACTTCCAAGAAAGGCGCTGTGAACCTGCAGCTCGAATGCTAGTCTTCCACCTCTGTGACAACTGCCTCCTGACCAATGCCAAAGCCTTTTTTTTTTTGTTTTGTTTTTTTTGCTTTCTTTATTTGTGACTAAAATAGCTAAATGCTCCAGAAAGTCCTGAGCACGTAAAACTGGCTGCTCGTGGAATCCCCAGGCAGTGTCTCAGCAAATCTCCCCAAAGCCCGGATTCTCTCTCCTTCACCCAACTTCCCTGCTTGTCACAGCCAGGGATGGGCAGGGGTTTGGAAACAGAGACCTGGATGGCATGGATGAGGACCCTGGGGGTCCCCTGGAGAAGGCCAGGCCATACTAGAAGGCTTTCTTAGGATCTAGTAGTGCCCGGATGCCACTGTACATAGGGAGGGTGGGTTGGGCCTGGTTTAGGTGTGGACAAAGAGGCTTTCAAAGCAAGCAGAGCCGTCGCAAGGGTTCAAGGAACCCCAAAACAAGGAGTAAGAGTGCCTATAAAACACATACTCACACAGGACTCGGAAATGACCAGTGGGTAGAATAGGATTATTTGAGGAATTTTCAGGCAGCTTAATGGCATTATAAATAAATAAACTTCTTGCTTGCCAAAGCTGTCCTTACTCTCCCCCTGCCCCCCGGCTTCCAACACCCTCTCTAAGTGAGCCTATGGTGTCAAGGTTTTGGCATGAAGATGGGTGGCCACAGGTTAAAGGAGGTCATGGCAACAAAACATCTTTCCGTCTCTTTTTTAATGCAGTCATATTCCCTTAAACATAGCTTGAACAAATCAGCTCTCAAAACATGGAATTTATTTCTCAGCTTTGCCTGGAGGTACCGAGCAAGATCAGATTTTTTTCCCCCTTCTCTCGCTGGCCCTTGGAGTCTTGACCATGCAGAATGGATGGCTTTAGAACTGTACACGGACAGGAAAATCAATGCGTCATACCAGGAGGCTTCGGGGGTTAGGTTCCCATGTCCATGTCAACAAGGCTATTGGCTTTCTTTTTTTTCTTTCTTTCTTTCTTTCTTTTTTTTTTTTTTAACGGCCCAAAGTTATCACTTCCCAACTGCTACAGCTACTGCTCTGACTTGTGTGGTCAAACCTTAACAAAAGAATTTCCCTTTGCCTACCACTCTGTGGCAGGGAATTTTATTACTAGGCAGAGAATTTTTCCAAGGACAGTGATCTAAAGGAAAGAGGCAGTTTCTGAAATGCAGGCATTCCTGGGGAGGGGGTCAGGATGAGCATGTTTGGTAGGGGACCTTGGGATCTACAGGGGTTGGGCCATCAGGCCTGTAGCAAGCCTTGGCTCTCCAGTGAATCTCTGCTATTTCTTCATACCCTGGGGAGGCAGCTTGTTGCCAAAGCAGAAAGCCTGACTCTTTTTTTTTTTTCGGAGGGACACATGTTATTTGGTTATAATTGTGGGTGGGGGATGGCCGAGACTATGGACCGCATCTGTCTAGCTTTTTCCTCAGCTCTGTTAAGGAGATTTCAATTTGTCCATATAATTAGCACATTAGGTGAGCTCAAAGTCCAGTGTCTCTCACTGCTATTAGGCTAAAAATTAGAACATCCAGAGATGAGGGTTTGGCTAAATCTTTGGTTTACTGAGCTAGGAGACCCCCCCACCCCCACCCCAGAAAGCTCCAACAGCAGTCTCAGAGGCAGTCCAGAATTCTCCCTGGATTGGCTCAGCTTACCCCTCATGGGAGACCACACCTTCTCCTGGACACCCAGCCAGGCTGACCCTTTTGATCTGGTTTTTTTTCACGACCCCTGCCCCCCCCAGCCCCGCCTGCTTTTTCCCTGGGTTGTCCTGTCGGCTGTGACACAGTGCTAACACCCTGGTGCTGGAGGCCACAGTGAGCATTGCTCACCCACAGCAGGCGGATGAAAAGGCAGTGCAGATGTAATTTGTTTTCAATGGCTGTTTCAAAAGAATAATTGTGGTGACATTGCGGGATCAATATTATGGATTTTTGTTTTCAAGTACACTGTATGTGTGGTGCTAAGGGGAGGCAGGAAATACAGCATTGCAGCCTGAATACAATAAAAATGGATTGAGGTCTGCGGGTATTTGTCGGCTGCTAGCCATCACTGGCTTGGAGCATCATTGGTGGGATTACTGCGTTTGTCCGTTGGGGTGGTGTTTCACAGGGAGTGTGTGTGTATTTCCTGTATATTTCCTGTCCTTTTTCATCCTTGGTTTCCCGGGGAGGAGAACCTGCTTTTTAAATCTGGGTAAAGTAATTGCAGACAAGGCTCCATAGCTGGGACTTGGCTTTGCTTGCTAACAAGTGCCAGTGGCCAGGGGAGGTACACTACCTGTGCTGGACCAGAGATGCCATGTGTGTTGATCCAGGGTGCTGGACCAGAGATGCTTTGTGTACCGGTCCAGGGTGCTGGACCAGAGATGCTGTGTGTACTGGTCCAGGGATGTAAGAGCTACCTTAGGAGCTGAGTATTGTCATAGAAACCCATACTTCCTAATCTATGTTGGATTTTGATGATTTTAACAGACATTTATTTCTCCTGATATTCATGTACAAATTTGGTTTGATAATTTGAGACAGGGTCACCCTACACAGCCTAGTGTGACAACTCATGACCCTCCTGCCTCAGCCTCCTGCATTCTGAGATGACAGGCATGTACAACCAAGAGCTTTGGAAGGGAGAGCTGACTATCTCTTCCTACCTATTCAAGTTTATGTATTTCTGTGGACAGACATAGACGTCTGTAATCATGGGAGTGAGCTCCTATATTCCCCAGGCCATGCCCTAGGCTTCACGAAGGGTTTTGCATGCTCTTTAGAGCAGCATTGTGCTTGGGAAGCTGGTGTAAGCCCTGACGCCGCGGTTGCTTTAAAAATCTCATGAATGTTGGCTGAAGTGATTGAGGCCCCTGGAATTAAGGTGGGTTTTCAGAGTTGGGGTAACTAGACAAAATATGTAGATCCCAGGGTGAAAATTATATGAACAAAGAATTAGTAATAAAGCTGAATAAATGTAATGAGATGTGAAGGAGAGCGTGGTGCGTGCTCTCGCCCCTGTCTTTTGCAATTAGTCCTTGAAAGAAATGGAAATCCCAGCAAAATACCTTTCCCTTGCCTTCAAGTTGTAAATGAAAATGAGCTACTTGGGATGAGGGCATGGCTGGGTGCACAACCGGCTTTAGCAGGACCTTCAGAGATGTGGAGCTGAACGCCTGGCCCTACACCTTCATTCGCAGATGGAGAAACTGAGGTGCAGTCATTCCTAGGGCTCTGCGGGTCTCCTGGTGAGTTTGAAGAGATTGTTGGACCCACAGTGCAGAGCTCCCTAAAACCCTCAGACTTGTTGCTGCTTTGGGTGTGCGCTTAGTTCTCTGTATCCCTGGGCTTAAGTACCTACAAACACAAATTGTTTAGGAAAACAATTCCGTCTTAAGCAAACACGGGTGAACTCTTCTTTTTTTTTTTTTTAATTTTCATTTCCTGAACTATGTAGTATAGAACCATCTCCAGGATTTTTATATTGTAATAGGAGTGGTAAGCAAATCAGAGACTAAATGTGTTCAGTATTTAAGGCAAAAAGCTCCATGCCATTTTATACAAGAGACCCAGGCATCCTTCAGTGGAGTTTGCTGTCTATAGAGGGTTCTAGAACAAGATTCCTATGGCCACCAAGGGCTATGTTTGATTTGGAAGTCATGATGTCCTATTTTGTTTTATTGTTCTTATTTTTGATTTATCTTATGTATATGAGTGTTTGTTTGCATGTACGCACGTTAGCCATGTACATGCAACACCCATAGAGGTTAGAAGAGGGTGCTGGTTGCCCTGCAATTGGAGGAATGGATGGTTGTGTGCTGCCACGTGAGTGCTGGGAACAGAACATTGGTCCTCTGCAAGAGCAGCCAATGCACTTAACAGCTGAGCCAACTCTCCAGCCCCCTGTTTTATTTTTCTTTTAAATTAATGTCAGATATTAAATATATAAAGCTGAACCTCGACATTTCTATGAAGAGTCAGAGGATCCAGCAGCAGGGAACCCATGTCCTGTGTGGTGTGTGGCTGCATGGACTCTCTGTACCTGTTCCATTGTGTATGGAAGTCTCTCCCACGCTCATAATTAGGGTCACAGTGTTAGAATGATCGTTGTTGGTTTTTCTCTTGGGTACACACATCATTTAACCTGGAGGACTGTACTCTAGCCTGACACATCTACCATCTAGCAGAGTAGGGATTACCAGGGGCACATTTCCCCCTACAGTTGAGTTCTCCTTGGTCCTACCAAATGTAGAATATGATTAATACCTACAAACTGACCAGTTCAGGAGCCCCACACATTCTGTGTTCTCTGAGGGTGTGTGGTAAACCAAGATCAGGGGAAAGGAACAGGAGAAAACAAAAGCATCCGTGGTTTTCAACATAGATGTTTACATTGTATTTTCTTAGGATTTATTTTAATAAACATTCTTGAAGCCCAAGGTTCAAATAAAGAAGAAAAATCCTTTTCTTAGTTCACAAACTGGGAGAAACAGGTTAACTACCTGAGATATAAAGTCAGGTGATGTTGACTGAGTGGCTTTGGCTTTGAGTGACTACTCATTGTGTAGTCCTGGCTGGCCTGGAACTCACAGAGACCCACCTGTTCTGCCCCTTAAGTATTGGGATTACATGTGTATGCCATCAGAAGCATCTTATTCACAAATTCAATAGATATTTACTGTCAGATAGAAAATGGGTATTGTCCCATGTGCTGGTATCATAATAACAAGCAAGGGAGGTGTTGGCTACATGGTGGCACAGGTATTTAATTTAAATCACTAAGGGCTATGAAAGAAGAGTGGGGCCAGAGACCTAAATAACAGAACCTTGATAAAGTCTGGAAATGAAGAGCCATTTTTGTCTAAAGACTGAAGGATAAATAGAGGATGTAATAAGTGCTCGTGTGGTAGGATCAGCATGTGCAAAGATTCTGGGTCAAGAGAGCACTTGCCTAGAATACTCAAGAAAGGCATGTGCTAATGAAACAGAGAGTACAAAGGGGAGAGGTGCATAAAGCTGAGAGACAGAGATGGATTTTTTGGGTGCAGGACCAAGTAGGACCTTATGGTCCAGTGTAGGTCCTTTATCTTTTGCCCTAAGTGGGATAGGAGCTGCTAAGTGTGTGTGGTATGGTATGGTGGTGTTTGTGTGTGTGTGTGTGTGTGAGAGAGAGAGAGGGGGAGTGAGAGGAGAGGGATGGGGAAAAAGGGAGATAAAGAGAGAAGGGGAGGGAAACAGGGAGGGAAAGGGGAGGGAGAAAGATGCTTATGATGGCACCAATAACCAATATATCTGTCCCTTAAAGGGAACATTTATTCTAACTTGAGTTCCCTAGGAATCAGATTCCAAGCCTTAGAGAATTGTATGCAGAATGTTCATTGGGGAATGCTGTTAGAGACAACACCCTGGGAAGGGTGAGGTGAAGCTTCCCCATAATAAGTCACAAGTGAGAAGGCTGTGGAAAATCCCATGAACCGTGCTGGAGCCTGACAGACTGCTGAGAAGGTCATCGCTGAGGTGAGATCATGGGAGCCTGAGCTGCACAATTCTAGCTTCTGGGTCTCATCAGCCAGTCTTGGGTGTGCGCTTCCAATGGGTAGGAGGTATGTGATCTTAGATAAGGCTACTCTTTATCCGAACATTATTTTCAAAGAAGGACTAAGCCGAAAGCTGCAAGCCACCCAAATTCTCAAGGGGTTGGAATGCTTAGTACACAAGAGCCACCTCAGGCAACCTCTTACCCTTCTGATCAGTCCACATCATTGGTTTTACGACCAGCAATCTTATACTCTTGGTTAGGTTCCTTTCCAGGGGAGACCTCCAAGAACAGAGTTAGTGGGATAAAGTGTCATTGTTATTATTGAAGCTATTCTATTGACTACATCTGTTATCCATGGTCCATATCTTCTATTGTTTATGATGCTCCTTATCCTTAGACATTACTCTTAGTGCTCTGGAGAGCTTATGTGATTTGATGACCAAGCCTTTTATTACTGTGTCCCTTTTCATCCATGGCTACAGAATGTGTCCGTCTATTCTGAAGGCAGGACACTGGTAACATGATGCCCTGGGTCACCAGACAGCTCTGCCATTATATGACTACAGATTTGCTTCTTCCCTTCATTCTCTCCAGACTCTTAGCATCAGAACCAAGTGAACAAGTAATGGTTGTAAATAAAATATCACGACACTCTTACCATTGGTGTTCTGAGCGGTAGGACCTTCAGATACTCCAGAGCTTGGGAGTCACAGGGACAGAAAGTACATCTCTCTCAACTGGGTCACTGAGAGGGATGCTCAGCAGGCTGCTCCTTTCTCCTCCCTTCAGATTCTAATTCATGATTTCTGCCATGTGAGGGAACTGAATCATAATTTTTATTGCATCAGAGTATATAGTGATATAGTCCTGGAGAAGGTGCTACTAGTACTTTGGGTGTTATCCCCAGGTTGAAGTAAGTCTTCAGATGGCCCCTTTATCACTCTATCAAGCTGTCCACTTCATTTGGAGTGTGGTTCATGACAGAATCAGTGGGTTTCATAATCATTTTCCCACAGTCATAGAATCTGGTTCAATGTAGTGCTAGGTAGGATCTATCCAATTTTGATGGAAGTCCTTAGAGATAAATGAGAGAAATTATACCAGAAACCTAGGAATGATTGTAGCAATGTCAATGTAGGTAGGAAAGTCAAGCAGAGTTCATGTCTTTTCCAAGATGGAAAGGGGTTCATTAGAGTCAAGTTGTCTTCTGGAGGGAGGGAGTCATATTGGTCTCTGTTATTGGCAAGTTGGGCATTTGGCAATGGTAGTAGCTTCCTTAGCCATAGAAAATAAGAGGCCATGACCCTGGGCTCATGTACAACATCTGTGTTACCATGCATCTGCTCTATTGGTGAGGTAATGGTGCTGATGATGGAGTGGCTGATGTCATCTGCCTGCCATTCTTTTCTTTTTCTTAGATGTTTTCTTTATTTACAATATCTCCTTTCCCAGGTTCCCCTCCAGAAAAAAAGAAAATAAAAGAAAATAAAACCCCCCAAACTAAAATAATCCCCTGTTCCCTTCCCCCTCCCCCTGCTCACCATCCCACCCCTTCTTGCTTACTGGCCCTGGCATTCCCCTACATTGGGGCATAGAACATTCACAGGGCCAAGGTCTTCTCCTCCCATTGATGACTGACTTGGCCATCCTCTGCTATATTCATGCTGCTGGAGCCATGAGTCCCCACATGTGTACTCTTTGGTTGGTGGTTTAGTCCCTGGGAGCTCTGAGGGTACTAGTTAATTCATATTGTTGTTTTTCCTAAGGGGCTGCAAACCCTTCAGTTCCTTGGGTTCTTTCTCTAGCTCCTTCATTGGGAACCCTGTGCTCAGTCCAATGGATGGTTGTGAGCCTCTACTTCTGTATTAGTTGGGTACCGTCAGAGCCTCTCAGGAGACAGCTATATAAGGCTCCTATCATCCAGCACTTGCTGGCATCCACAATAGTGTCTAGACTTGATGATTGGATATGGAAGGATTCCCAGGTGGAACAGTCTCTGAATTGTCCTTCGTTTAGTCTCTGCTCTATAGTTAGTTTCTACAACTCCTTCAATGGGTATTTTGTTCCCCCTTTTAATGAGGAACGAAGTATCCATAATTTGGTCTTCCTTCTTGAGTTTCTTATGGTTTGTGGATTGAACTTTATGTATTACGATCTTCTAGGCTAATATCCACTTATCAGAGAATGCATACCATGTGTGTTCTTTTGTGACTGGGTTACCTCACTCAGGATGATATTCTCCAGGTCCATCCATTTCCCCAAGAATTTCATAAATTCATTGTTTTTAATACCTGAGTAGTACTGTATGACTTATTCTGACAAAACTCAGTTGTAGTGAGATCTCTGACCACAGAACTTGGCATTCTATACATAGCCAATTCACTTAGCCCTGGATATACCATGAGCTGTCTTGAATGTTAGATTTATTCTGGTGAGGGCCAAACTCAGGGCCTTGGTTATGCTAGGTAAACATTCTACCACAGAGTTATGATTCTGTCCTTAGCTATTCTTAAGCGACGTACAACTCTTTACTACACAAATTCTACATAGTGTTTCCCACTCAGTGATCCCTTTGTCTAATGGATCAAGAGGGTTCCCTGAGATGTGGCCCTGTTGCAGATCTCCTCTCTTCTCTCTCCCTCTCCCTCTCTCTCTTTTGCTCTTGAAACCAAAGCACATTCTTGCCACTCAACACATGACGTGAGGACCAGCTACCTCCAGATCTCATAAGGGAGAATCTGACAAGAACTTCTCTGTATTTGTCAGAAAGGAGACACCATCACATGCCTTGCCCTTGGGTTTGGGATGCCCTGGCATGTCTTTGACCTTAGACCCTTAAACATAATTTGTTTGGAGGTGTCTCTGAGTTTCCTGAGGACTTGTTTTACCTTTAGGAGTGTTTACATTCCTTCAAGGTTGTCCATCCTCATTCTTAATGGTCCATCTCAGCTTTGATGACTCCATGGTTCATGATAGATGCCTACACTTTCCGTCATTGCATTGATACAGTCTTCGATGGTTTCCAGAACCTCACCTTCTGCACTATGAGAGTTCTCAGTCAAGTCTCTAATTTTGAGAATTGTCAAGTTTCATGTATATCCATCCTGTTGGTACATTTTGTGGACTTGGGAATTATCTCACAGTGGGTCTTGAGAGAGCAGGATCTGGGCCAAGGGTCTATATTTAATCCCTGGACCCAGCTGTGTAGATGGCACTCATTTCTCTAGAAAGCAGAAAAAGGTGAATGTGGAGAAGAGATTTTGGAATAGGAAGGGATGAGTCATTCCTGGCTCCAGATCTGCAAAGGCTGTAGAAAGTTTGGGAAAGTAGCCTAAGTTTTTCCAACACATGGGACACACAGATGGTCCTAAATAGTATAATTATGTTATATTTTTTAATTTTCTTATAGTACACTGAACTGTATGGAAGTTATTTCTCTACCAAGAAGCCTTTTGGGTCAGAGTTAGGATAAAAATGATTCCTTATACAACTATAACTTAAAAATTGGCTGCTTTTTTTTGGCATGGTCTCTTTTAGATTCTGGGGTCAGCAGTGGTCCTTACTCTTAATTCAAGACTGTGGGGACTCCCCAGCAGAGGAACTACTGAGGCTTCTTCCCCTTGTAGCTCCTTTTCTCCAGCTTTGTTGGACATGGTGCCCTCCATCTTTGGAGTCTTAGCAATGTGTGTAATTATGTGAGCTGTGAAGTCAGGGAGTCACCTAACCCTTACCAATCTCTAGAGAAATCAAATACACAGTGTCACTGATCTCAAGACTTTTAATTTATGTGTAGTAGCAAATCAAGGGTATTTCTTTAACAACACACAAGACACAAGTTATGAACAGGCAAGATGAGAAAGATTTTTGTTGAGTGGACTTCAAAATTTGAATTCTGTCAACCTTCTATCTTACTTAGAAGCAATGGAGAAGGAGGCCTTCCAACCAAACTTATGGGGGAAAGTACTTTTGGCTTTGTGTGGTTGGTTTCTTGACACATCAAGGGGACAGAGGAGTAATGGGGTAATGGAGGACACATGGGCTATACATACTCTGGAGACTGAAGAGAGATGACTTAGTGGCTAGGAGTGCTTGCTGCTCTTGTAAAGGACTTAGGCTTGGTTCCCAGTACCCACCTGGTGGCTCATAACAATCTGTGACTTCAGTTCCAAGGGACCCAATAGCCTCTTCACGGGCACATAAGCATACACTAAAGCAAACACTCACATGCATACATTTAGTAAACAAATCTTTCAAAGAAGAAAATATTTTCTAGGATTTATTTTTGCATTTCTCTATCTCATGACCCAGAGCTTTAGTCAGTAAAAACAGATTTTTAACATAAATTAAAGTGCAAGGGTTAATAGAAAGGAAGGCACCCAGAGAAACAGTAAGACACACATAAGAACGCGGGCTTGAGCCTCTCACAGTAGAGTCACCTACTTTTAGGGCTGAAAGTGAGTTAAGACTCTCTTAGGTCAGAACATTCCCTTTTACATTTGTCAAGTCCTTCTATGGTATCCACAGGGCATCCACTGCACAGGATAAAGATACCTCTCCTTTTAGAAATGGAAACTGGAGTAGCATTCATATTACTATTTTCTGATTAGTACTTTTATTTGTCTTGTATTAGAAGTCAAATCCCAAAGCTGTGCATGAGTTTCCTACTGGTGCGATAACAAGCATCACAGATTCAATCAAGACAACACAAAGCCATGACCTCACAGCTATGTCAGCCATGCAGGTGCCCCTAAGCACATCTTGAGAGGTGAGTGGGGCTCTATTTGGAACTCTGAGAGATAATTAGTCCCTGTGTTTTCAGAGACTCAGCTACTACCTCCATCTTTGAAGTCCACTACCTGCTTACCTCTGATGTCTCTTTCTTCTCTACCTCTTTGATCAAAGCTGGGGCAGTTCCCCTTGTTTTAGGAATTCCAGCTATTACTGTGGACCTACCTTGATAATCCAGGACAATAGATCCATCTTAAAGGTCTATCACATTTTCAAAGCCCCTCCCCCTTTTGCCATTTAAGGTAACAGATTCTTAGATCTGGGCTTAGGGTGTGGACAGCTTTGAAGGCTGTTTCCCTGCCAGCCACAGATCACAACATATCAAAGTCAGAAGGAATCCTAGATTCTAATCTCTGACCTCCCACTCATTTGGCAACTCCCTCAGAGACATTCTTAACAGATGTGCATCCAGCCCTTGCTGGAACACCCTGTCACTGTGAGTTCATTGCTCCTCCAAGCTGCCTGCTCAGAGGATGCTTGGTCATCCATTCCTTTGGGTGGCTTTTTACATCATTACTTGTTTCTCATGAGGCTTGATCTGAAATGTAGAATCAACACAGCCCAAAGATGCCTCAACATGATTTTTTTTTCTTTTACTAGATCTACAAAGCCATATCCTCCCTAATACTGTCTTTGCAAAAGTAGGTTCTGTGTTTGAATTTGAATTCTAACCAAACTAGAGGCATCCTTTGGATGAAAGGCATATACAAATCAACTTAACTACCAGTTTTGAGCAGTTTCCTTGCCTTGTGAAATCCAGAGTCGGACAGTATCTTGTTCTCATGGTCTATCAATGTATGTATGTATGTATGTATGTATCTACCTACCTACCTACCTACCTACCTACCTACCTACCTACCTATCTATCCATCCATCCACTGAAGGATTAAAACACTGAAGAATTAAAAAGTAGATATGTTCTGGACATTTACTTTTTTATTTGTAGAACATATGTGTTTCATAGCTTTCATAAGCATGATGCAGATGATATACTGTATGTAGAAAGATGTGCACAGACTACTTACTAACTCCCATTTTCTGTAAAGGAGTTGAATGTCCCTTGTTTCTCTCTCTCTCTCCCTCCCCCCCTCCTGTGTGTGTGTGTGTGTGTGTGTGTGTGTGTGTGTGTGTGTGTGTGTGTATGTATGTATGTACGTATGTATGTATGTATGTTAGGCAGCTGGATCCAGTACCATAAAGTACCCAAGAATGACCATATGAAAAGTCTATTTTGCCAAAGCTCAGAAAATCGAGAAAAAAAATGAGAGTGGGACCCAGGAGGCAGCACAAGTATGAGAACCCGAGTTTGATTCCCAGGAGCCAGCAAAAAAGCCAGGCATAGTTGTGCGTGTTTGTGGCCCCAGGAATGAGAAGAAGGCGACAGGCATACACCTTGGGCTTGGTAGCCAGACAGCCTGGCCTAATCTACAAGGTCCAGGACAAAGGAGAGACCATGTATTCCAGCACACCTTACCTATCCTTTAATCTCTGCCTCAGGTGTCTGCAGGACTTTCATTCCCAATTCTAAATTCCTTGCTCACCCCACCACCCTAATAGAAGCTTCAAAGTTGACTCGAGCTGCTGTGACTTAGCCAATCATTAATTATTTTATCACCTAGAAAATTCTTCTGAGATGGTTTCTCTGGGCTGGTTAACCTCAAATATGAAGGAGTTCCTTGGCTAGGAAGTACCTGGGTGTTTCCAGTTTGCCATGCTCCCCTGGCGAGTGGAGAAAGCTCCAGCCTCAGGGTGGAGGCCTGGCTGCCTTCCCGTTGCAGCCTCTGGTCAGCCTTTGTCTTGCTTTTGGTGTTAGGATGACTTGGGCAAACTGAGGCAACCCTAGGTCAAGGATACACATGAACTTCTTAGGGATGCTTTGAATAGAATCGGGAAAGGGTGTGATGATGCATCCCTGCCCAATAAAGATCAGATCCCAGCATGACTATCAAAACAGCTGAGGGAAAAAAAGCAACGAGGATTTGGGTAGAGATTTTGATGCAGACAAACTGCTGTGTACCATGGTAGAAATTATACTTTCATGGGTATTTTTTACATCCGAACATTACTCTTTGAGCACCCTCATATTTTATGAAAACTTTTATTAACATTTCAAAATGACCTTCCCCTCATGGTGGGACTGTCAGTCCCAGGAGCTATGACCTATTTAAAACATTTTTATCTTTACAAACACAATAAAGTAAGCTGTCTCCCACTTAGATTTGTGGGTCTCATTAGAGATAATTTTTAGGAAGGTAGTTCCCCAGGGAACACAGTGACAGGTTGCAATCTTTGCACACTAAGTTTTCGAACATGAATACTTCCTGCCAAAGGATTGTTTCATCTTCTGGGCTGTGGTTATAATCAGATCTGTTGGGTGATTATCCTGGTGTTCAATAGGAATGGTTAGGGCTCAGGTTTTTCCCCAAACAGGTCAAAATTCACTGGATGGGAAAGAGCTGTTGGTTTGCACAGGGTAGCTCCCATCTTGGCTCCAGTGTGATCCTGTGAATTTCCACAGCAAAGCTCACACAGACACTAGAGACAAATGACATCTTTGCTCTCATTAAAGTGTGCCCAGTCCTCTAGATTTTTACGTAGTTGGCTGGCTTAGGTGGAGGTCCAGGGGAGTCATTCTTCAGAAGTGCCACCTCCAGAAGGCCAGTGGTCCACAGCCTTCCCTGCTTCAATGGCCTTTTTAAGCAGCCAGCTAATGGCAGCGTGAGCACGGCTAAATCAGGCCTATTTTCTGAGGAATGGTTGCATTCAGGACACTTCTAATTTGTCAGAGGCAAATGCAGGCCATCTCTCCGGGAGGCTGTGAAAGGGACATTATTTCTCTGGGAGCTTGGCCGTGGGTCAATGTGCAGTGTGGCTCGCTGGTCATGCCCCTGTTGATTCCACCTCCTAGGGACACTGTGATTTATTAGTATGAAGCCAGTTATGACCACTCCCTGACTGTCTTCAGGGTGAACACTCCTTTTTCTTTCCCTCCAGACCCCCTCCCCCCCCCAAAAAAAGGAAAAAAACAGTCTTGTAAATGAAGCTTCATTGAAGGTGGTGGCAGTGGCTTATGGGCACAGCTGATCCTCACAGAGGTTCTGGGGGAAATGGCTGTCCATCTGGTTTCTTAATTGTGGCATGGTGACCATGAGGCCAGGGCATTCGAAATAGAGGAGGGAGGAACCCAAAGCCACTGAAACTGGAGACCCATCACTTTCATTTTTGTCTGGAAGAGAGGTTGGGAGGAGCCCAAGTGGGTCACACACGGGAGTCCCTGAAATATTTACCTCGACGCTGTTTTGATTGCAAGGTCGTCGTCGTGTTCTCATGACAGCTTACTCCAAGTCCAAATGCTCCCTCCAGGAGAGAAGGGGAGGCTTGTTAGGCTCAGCAGGAAATCAAAAGGTCACAGGTTTGGGAAAGCACAAACTTGGAAGAAATGTAACCCACTTTCTGCTTTACAGGGAGGAGTGGCAGCCAGGCGGGGGGAGGGTGGGGGGGAGTGGGGCTTGGGTCCTGGGGGTGGTGGGGTGGGGCATGTCTGGCCAGCAGGGGTGTGGAGAAGAGGCAAGTCTCCACGCAGCCACAGAGGTCTTTAGGTCTTTTTTGTAGTTTTCGTGAGTTGTTATGCACACAGGGTTGCTCCTCTGAGAGACTCCTTGTCTGTACTGATTGTAACACCAATAAAAAAAACAAAAACAAGAAAACCCATTGGTTCACCAAGGTGAGCTTTGGAGGAATGGTTACCCTGTCTGGGGCGCGTAGACTGATTGATGCGTTGTGTCGCCTCCTTGAGATGTCTAACACAGCCCTCCCTTCCCTCCCCGCAGCTCTCTTAATGAAGGTGTGCTCAGGCTTATCAGCATTTTTGGAAGTTTTTGTTGGGGGGTGGATGTTCTGACTTCTGTCTTAGATCCACTTTGCCACTTCACTTCCTGCTTGTTGACCTTTGACCCTGACCCGTTCCTCTAGGTCAGTGGGGTTCACAGCACTAGGATCTCTGTGGTGGTTCAAATGTGGAAAGTCCCCTAAAGGCTTGTGAGCTTAATCGTTTGGTTCCCAGTTTGCACTGCTGTTTTTGGAAGGATGTGGAATCTCCAGGAGGCAGAACATCCTTGGAAGAAGTAGGTCCCTGGAGGCAGGCCTAGGAGTTTTATTGCCTGGCTTTACTTACTGTCTGTTATCTGCTTTATGCTTCCTGTTCCACAGAGGTGTGAGAAGATCGGAGATCCCCACTGCACATGCTTGCCATCACGGAGCCACCTATCCCTACACCATCCCTGGTATGATGGACTGTGTCCCCTCAAACTGTAATCTAAGTTAAATCTTTCCTTCCGTAAGTTGCACTGGTCAGGTCTTTGATCACAGCAATGAAAGAAGTCACTAATACAATAGCTGGCATGATGGGAGAGGCGGTTGTGTATCTTAGCAATGCTGTGGTGGTGGCTCATCCTCCGTCTAGTATGTGGGGCCATGATGGGACCCACCTGCTGTACTCACAGTCAGAAGTAGACTAGTGAACATGCAAGGAAGTCTTGGCGTGGCAAATGTGTACATGTCAGAAGCTTGGGTTCTGTTCGTCTCCACTGATGCTTCTGTTACCTTGCTTCTTGAAGGTTTGATTTGCTCAGACCCCAGGAGCCGTCTATGCTATTTCACACCATCCTTGTGCATGGAAGACTTCACCCACAAAAGCACATCACAGGAGGACCATGGACTAGGGTAGAGTGTCTCTGAAGTCTTAATCCCTGCCTCGTCCTCGTACCCCCTCCCGCCCGCCTCAAGTCTTCAAACCTGCTTTCCTAATTGGTCCCATCTGGCTAGGAATGAGGTTGGAGCCTTTCTGTTTAAGGAGGTTCTATAGCTGTGGCCTTTGCCCATGCTGAAGTTTTAGACCACTATAAGTAGCTTATTTGTAGAACACCTGCTGAGTGTATGAAGGATTCAATCTCTAGTAACACACACACATACACACACATACACATACATTCACATATACACCCTCACATATACACACACATGAGCACACAGACACACAAATACATGCACACACAGCACAGATACATATACACACACATGCACACACACACATACATGCACACACACACACACACATACACACACACATACACACACACATGCACACACACACATGCACACACACACACATGCACACACACACACACATACACACACATACACACACACACACACACACACACACACACACTAATTCAGGCCTTGTGCAGAACAGCATAGAAATCTGGAAGGAGAGCTGTGATCCAGTCTTGTGCTGTGTTCCAGGCTTGACTTTACTGTTTCTCCCCACTTGGCTGATGATCTTGACACCTTGGTCAGTTTATATGGCCAATTCCAGCTTCATATCCACATATTACAGAGCTCACAAGGCCACAAATACCTTGTGTGTGTGGGTATGTGTATGTGAGTGTGTGTGCATGTGTATGTATTACTAGAGAGCAGGCCTTTTAGATGCTCAGCAGGTGCTCTACAAATAAGCTATCTTCATCTCTAGCCCTTTCATTCATTTTAAAATTTGACATGGAGTCTTATGAAGTTACCCAGGCTGACCTTGAACTCACTCAGTAGCTCAGGCATCCCGTGAATATCTGTCAGCTTCAGCCTCCAAAAGAGGTGGGCTTGCAAACCTGTACCAACATACTCACCTTACAGATACATTTTAAAAAGATTTTAAAATTTTATATGTATGTATTATGTGTGTGTGTGTGTGTGTGTGTGTGTCAGTGCCCAAGAGGGACATTAGATGCCCTGGAGTTAGCATTACAGGAAGTTGTATGCCACAGGTGCTGGGTACCAAACTATTGTCCTCTAGAACAAGAAGCATTCTCAACTGCCTATCCATCTCTCCAGGCCCCTGACAAATACATTTTGAGGACCTACTGTGTGTGTGTGCTTGTTTTTGCATCACTGTTATAAAATGCCTGACACAGATCATTCACGGGAAGGACGATTTGTTTTGGCCCAGGGTTTCAGAGTTTCACACTTCTTGGTCTCCTTTACTCTGAGCCCACGGTGATATCAGGCTCATGCGGCATAGATTAATTACCTCATGGTAGACACTCAGTAGAGAGAGAAGGTGGAGGTAGAATAAGATATCCCAGTAAACCTGTCCCCCGCCCCAGTGACCTACTTCCTGCTGCTGGGCTCCATCTTCTAACATTTCCAGTTCCTCTGCACACAGCATTGCCCACTAGTGAGCGGACTTCTGCACATGTGTCTTTGGTGGAGAAACTTCATATCCAATCCTTATAGCTCTCTGTTCTTGGCTTTATTCATCCTGCATTAGTAATAAATTTGGATGAACTCTCAGTCTTGTTAGGAATGATTGATCTAGTTTGAAAAAGAAGGGCACCAAGCCCAATCCGTAGGTTAAGTTCATTACAATGAGCATTGGAAACTAACTCATGCATGCCCCAGTGTGTTTGTGAGCGCATGTGTCCAAGTGCATGTGTGCATCTAACGAAAAGCATTCCCAAAGAGCAAGCTGGAGTAGGAAAGTTTCAATGGTACCCTATAGTACAGGAGCAGAAATGTTACACGGCTCTGCAGGATGAACCTAGGGCCACTGCTAGCACTGCTGAGCTGCATGCTCACTTTTGTTTATCTTATGAACCCAAGGTCAGCTGAATGTCTTCATCCTGGAGCCTGCTGGAAATGCAACCCTCATCCTACACAGGGATGGTGATGTCACCAGGCTGAAGAAGAGATCACAAAGGTGTCCTCCCTGGTAATGGAGTGTGTGAACACAGAGCCAAGGCACGATGCCACAGAACAAGAGAAGCTCTTCCTGTGCACATCTCAGAGATCTGAGGCCCCTTTCCCAAGATGAGAATCGACAAGCCCTCTGCAAGCAAGGGCTGAAGCATCCTCATGAAGCCACAGAAGGTGAGACCCACTCTTGCCTTGATCAACATCCTTAGGAGGCTTCCAGAGTCACGCTGTCTAGGAAAGCACTTAGACAATGGTTGCTTTGTTTTAAGATATATGCATTAAAAATACATCTGAAATTTCAGGGCACAAAGTATCCAAATAATATTATTAAATTTCTTGTTGAAGCAGGAAGTCCCATGGGATGGCTGGCTCAGTTCCCTACAAAAAACAAATCTGCTGAATGAGACTTGTTGCTTGAACAAACCACATTCCTTTCTCTCTCTCTCTCTCTCTCTCTCTCTCTCTCTCTCTCTCTCTCTCTCTCTCTCTCTCTCTCTCTCTCTCTTATTTCTCCTGAGGAGACAAACAAATCTCTGAAGGACTATTAAGTTGCAAATATACCAGAGCCAAAAATAGAAGATGTAGCCTCATAAACATTTTGCATATTTTGGTGTAATTTGTTGAAAATAGTACAAAATATGCCCACACTTGGCATCTAGAATACAAATATTAGGAATCCAGTCCCCTGATACATTATGGTTTCAGCGTTATAGGTTGGTCTCTTTCAATAGCTCGTGTGTGACTCTATAGCTTGTGGGAGTGTGAGTAATATCAGTGACTTGTTTGAACAGTATATTAGGGAGACACGTGTCACCAAGCGACATTAGCTTCTTTGAGGCTCCAAGGGACAAAAGCTTGGAGTGGAACTCAGGGGGAAAAAACAAAACAGATCCATATATTTTTAACAACACAGATGTAATTTGCTTCTCTGAGCTGGTTCCTTAAAATGGAAACCAGGAGGGGGAATCAAAGGCTATGCGGCGGGTGGGCTTTCCCCATTCAGAACATGGGGGCGAAGTGGCCAGTCTAAGAGAACAGGTTTTCAGGTTCTGAGAGAACGAAGGCAGGCCCTCTCCCACCTTGGGCTTCTTCAAGCCTCACTGATTTCATGGCTGTCAGTAAATCTGTCTTCCATCTCCTCTGACAGGTGAGCTGCTGCTCCCTGTGCCTCCTCAACCCCTCTAAGGGCCTCCCCCAGTACACCTGCCACCCACCACACAGGTGAGCCATTCCGCTCCCAAACGATGACTGGTAAGAAAAACAAAATGTCTTTCTTGGTTATAAATTTAACTCTCCTATGATTAGTTTGAGCAATTAGGACACCCCTGGGGTTCAGCCTGTGCCGAGGCTCACACTGGAAGTCTGATTAGCTCAGGTCTCTGGATGCTTGTTCCTGGTAGCAAACGCCTGGCACATAGCGTATTGATTTTCATTTAGATATCTTAATGTTTCCAGACAATCCCGGCAGATGTGGGCTGAACTCAGATCTCCGGGAGCGCCGGGGCTGCAATCTGCAAACATTTTTCTTGCCACTTTGTTTCATTTTTCCTCAACTTAACTGATTTGGAATCCGGAGATATAAATGAAAAATGCCGAGTCGGTCCATCAATCACGGCATACACAAACATCGCCACTGCCCTTTCCTAACATCCTATTACCACGGGGTAGTTGGCTAGTCAAACAGGAATAAAAATTACACCGCAAACATCATAAGTTAGGCTTGATTTGTTGAGCAAGTGGCCTGACAATTCGGTAAGAGTTATACACCTCAGCTTCGTTGAAAATCAGGCTTGTTATGGCTCTGGTATGTCTATAAAGATTGTTCATTTCATATAAAACAGCTACCTGTACTGAACGCCCTGAAAGGAAGAATGATGCTGGCTATAAATACAGAGGGAAATCTATTTGTCTGCCCCTTCACGCTGTTAGCCAGTCACATGCCGGGGCCCTTTGGTGATTCTCGGCAGCAGAGGGAGTTCTCTGCGGCCACCTTCCCCTTTGCCAGGCTGGCCCGGATGGAAGCGCATCATCTCTCTTTGTCATATGAGATAAAGCATTGAAGTGTGACCACCGCCACCACCTTGCTCCCTGCCCACCAGGGGGACGCTAATGATACTGAAAAAGTAGACGACTTGCTTTCAGAGCAGAAGGCACGGCAAAGGCTGTCTGTCGGCCGGCTGGGCCGGATAACAGTTAACGTCAGCAAAGATAAATAGAAATTATTACAATGGCTTTGGAAGGGATTTTTTATAGGGCAGGGTTGTGTTCGTTTAAAGATACATTATTGGACTGTTATATCTGATTTCAAGCTGCTGGGTAATTAAAATGATTAACATGCCTTACTCATAGAGTTCAATTCATTAAAGTTTTAAGCACCCTTTGTGCTCAGAAGGGAAGGAGAGAACATCTACGTTGACTCATGCGGGGAGCCACTCATGCGGCCCTCTGTTTATTTTCTCTGATCTTTGGAGCCATAGTGTCCATTTCTAAGTGGTGGGGTGTGTTGGATAGAATGTGCAGGCCTTAAATACTCACCCTAGAGGCTCCCTTGTTTGGAGGAGAAGGAGGAAAAGGAGGCGGAGGAAAAGAAGGAGGAGGAAGAGGAGGAGGAGAAGGAGGAAGAGGGATTAAGAAACCCAGAAAATCCTGTGGAGGAAGTTAGCAGGGTGGTTCTCACATGCAGCAACTGGTTCCTGGGGACTTGGTGGGTGGTGGTTAGAGCTCAGTATCTGTGACTGGAGTTTGTCCCCAGCCTGCAGGCACAGAGTCCAGCAGACACCTGCAGGTTGCCTATATGCCACAACATGCCATAAAACATGTTTCCCATTGTTTCCTTGTTACCCTGATTTTAATGCACTAAAAATATATTGTTTTGTGTTTAAAATTTTGTACACGTTTTAGTGCGTGCATGTGTATTATGTGTAGACATGAGGGGGTAGGAACATCCATGTGTGGGTATATAGAAGCCGTGTGTCTCTTTGCCACTCTCCACCTGATTTTCTGAGATGGCATCCCTCACTGAACCTAGAGCTTAACTATGGGCTAGACTGATTGGCCAGAAAGACCCAGGGAACCTGTCCTCTCTGCCTCCCTGTGCTGAGGTGATGGGTGTACACATCTGGCTTGGTGCAAAGGTGCTAGGCCCTGAACTTCTGTCTTCACATCACACAGCAGACATTTTAGTCAGGGACTAAGTCATCTCTTTAGCAAACTCCAGTGTGAGCTGGGTGTGGTAATGCCTTCCTATAATCCAATGCTGAGAGCTCAAGGTCAGCCAGGGCTATGTAGCAAACCCTGTCTCAAATACACAAGCTAGCAAACAAAGAAACTCACATCCCAAAATAAACAAACAAAGATAGAAACTAACAATAGCAAGAACAACACAGCCAGGCAGAGACAGATTGGTCCATAAACTGAACATTTTATTTTATTTATTAATGTCTTTGTTGGTTTGTACATGCTTAGCCCAGGGAGTGGCACTATTAGGAAGTGTGGCCTTGTTGGAGTAGGTGTGTCATTGTGGGTGTGGCTTTAAGACCCTCAACCTAGCTGCCTGGAAGCCAGTCTTCTCCTGTTTGCCTTCAGATAAAGATGTAGAACTCTCAGCTCTTCCTGCACCATGCCTACCTGGATGCTGCCATGCTCCCACCTAAATGATAATGGTCTGAACCTCTGAACCTGTAAGCCAGCCCCAATTAAATGTTGTCCTTATAAGAGTTGCCTTGGTCATGGTATCTGTTCACAGCAGTAAAACCCAAACTAAGACAATATCTAGCTTTTATGATGATATATACTCATAATACATGGTATTTATTGTACTATACCAGAGCATTTTTCTTTATAAAATATTTTGAAAAGATTATTCATTTTATTTTATGCATATTTATTTTATTATATATGCCTGCTTGCATGTATATGTGCCCATGCATTCTTAATTCCAACAGACATTGGTTCTCAACCTTCCCAACCCTTTAATACAGTTCCTAATGTTATGGTGATCCCCCCAACCATAGAATTATCTTCATTGATACCTCATAACTATAATACTGCTATCATCATTAATTATAATATAAATATCTAATATGCAGCTCCAGGAGTGGTTGCAACCCACAGGTTGAGAACTCCTGCCATGGAGGTCAGAAGAGGGTACCAGATCCCCTTGAACCACAGTATGGTTGGTTGTGTGCCACCATGTGGGTGCTGGAATCGAACCCATGTCCCCTGGAAGAGCATTCAGGGCTCACTGAGCCCTCTCTGTAGTCCCTCACAAGGGTATTTTCAACAATACCATATATGTTGAGCATATATAAATGTTGAAGATAGTTCTCTCATAACCTCTCACCTCCGCTTTCTCTTCACCCCCATCAGTTCCCTTTCTTGGCCCAGACAGTTTCACTGCTGATTCTGTGTCCTGTATACATATGATTATTCTATGTCTTTATATAAAACTAGGGCACACAAATAACAAAATATGATATTTGTATTTCTGAGACAGGCTTAATTCACTTCCTATTATTCTTTCTAGTCACAACAGTTTTCCTGCAACTGACACCACCTCGCTTTCTCTCATGCCTGAAGCTAGTTCCCTTGTGTGTACGCAGCACCTTCTCTTCAGCCCTTCCTCTGTGGTGCCAGTAACTTGCAAGGCTGCTGAGATTCATACTGATTTTGGAAATGAAAAGTAATGAAAGAATTTTTCACCTTTTGTCAGATCCTAGGGAAGGCATAGTTGACACTACCTGGCTGTGTGACCCTGAGCAAGGCACTTAACCTCTCTGAGCCTCACTGTTCTTATCTGTAGGGTACAAGCACACACATGTTTGTGGTTAGAGAGTGGTAAGCCAATGCTTGGCCCAGAACTGATGCCTAGTGTTGCTGGCATCCATTACAGTACGATATGTGGCATTATGTTAGACATACTTGAGTACTGCAGAGAACTGAGACCAGTAAAAGCATGCTAAGGAGAACTGGTTATTTCTAGCTAAGGGCCCAGGAATGGGGGGGCGGGGGCGGGGGTATCCAGAAGGAGAGATTTCATTTTTCTTCGCTGCTTGAATGTTGCATGCACGAACTCTTCTGGAAACAACATGCGCATGCGCGTGCGTGAGAGAGAGAGAGAGAGAGAGAGAGAGAGAGAGAGAGAGAGAGAGAGGAGAGGAGAGAGAGAACGCCTCATAACTGGAAGTACGATGTCGGCTGCAGGCTAGTGTACGTGTGTAGCCTAGAAGCCGGCCCACAGGTGAGCACCACATAGTAGGGAGAGACGCTACATTTCCAACTCTCAAATTGCTCTGTTTTGCTTTTCCTGGAGTGGGAAGAACTGGAGACCACTGCTGGTCCACCCATGACAGATCTGTCCCTTCACTTTTAACTACATGACAACCCTAAGGCCTCATCCAGCTTTGTGGAAAAATGCAACACTATTTATTGGGTACCCATATCATCATCATCATCACCATCACCATCATCATCATCACCACCACCACCACCACCACCACCACCATCATCACCATCACCATCACCATCACCATCACCATCATCATCATCATCATCATCATCATCATCATCATCATCCTTCTCAGCTAAGTTGTTAGAGCCCCTGTCTGGCTCAGGCAGGTCAAGATCAGGGGTTGCCTTCCTGGTATAACAATGACCTTTTCCATCTGCAAACTGGCCTGGTTGATGACTGACACATTATCTGACCACCCTGGTCTCAGGCAGGCTTCTTTCCTCTCACCTCCCTTATTGTGACACATGAATAATCACAGTAAGAGCCGTGGTCTGTCTGCATGCCCTGCGTTAGAAACAGAGACTGCATATCAAGCTGCAAATCTATGCATTTTGAGGATAGAAAAGTCAAAGGAAGAGATAGCCACCCTGGACGGGTATCCCTACAGAGCAGGCTTCAGCTTGCACAGTGTGGCCATGCCCTTATTTCCTCATACATCTTTCACCTCTCTTCACTTTCTGGTCTTTGTAAGTATCTGGGTTTGAAACTCCACCGTACATAGTATGGTGCGAGTAATAGTAATACTGCGCATAGTAGGCGCTTACTAAACACCTACCAGATGAATGAATACGTGGTTGATGACTGACTGCAAGAATTGCAGCTTGATGGCTGGTGTCCCCTCAAGCTTCCCAGGCATGCTGGAGTCAGGATAGGTTGGCCCACTCAGATCAAAGAGGATACGAGCCTCAGCGTTTAATATTCGAGGGAATACACATCGTAGAGCATTCTCCATGACCTCACAAGAAATTCCTTTGTATGTGGTCTGGATCACTAATGTAGGAGTGATGACGAGCCAGGACAAACTGTCTCAAATAAGAAATCAAACGGCCAATCACATCTGCATTTCTCCCTCATTGTCTTACTTTGCTTCTCTGTTGCTGCGATAGAACACCATGAAAAAGTGACTTGGGGAGGAAAGTGTTATTTCAGCTTACAGCTTTCAGCTCACACTCCATCTAAGGGAAGTCAGGACAGGAACTTAAAGTAGGAACCTAGAGGCAGGCACTAAAGCAGAGACCATGGATGATTGCTGCTTATTGGCTTGCTCCCTATGGCTTGCTTAGTCTGATTTTTTTTATACTTGCCTAGGGATGACACTGCCCACAGTGGACTGGGCCTTTCCACATCAATCAACAATTAAGAAAATGTCTCACAGATATGCCCATAGGCCAACCTGATGGAGGCAATTCCTCCATTGAGATTCTCCTTTCCAGGTGATCATGGACTTACCCTCTGAAACTGTAAGCAAACCCTCAAATGCTCCTTCTAAAATTAGCCTTGGTCAAGGTGTTTCATCCCAGCAGTACAACAGCAACTAAGACAGTATATAAGACTCATTCCTTTGATGTAAACTGCCAGTTTTCTGGAATTCTCACAAGCAACACTTAATTTTGCTGATAGTAACAAGTCTTGCCCCATTTGTGCGACCCCTAGGGTGTTTTACCCTCGCAGTTGTAATCCTTGTTGATGCTCTTCAAGACACCACCCTCCTTACCCCATGGCCTCATTTAGGTTCTTCACCAAAAGAGCCATCAGAATTGTCCGTTATTGCGAGCACACAGAAGCATGACTCTCTTGAGAAGCCCATACCCACTCTCGGCTGTGTAGTGTTCTTTCTCTGAGGGCCTCTGTTAACCCTCATGCTTAATCTGTGTTAAAAAAAAATCTCTTAGACTTTTTGTTTTTGTATGGTTTGTAATGAAATTCTTTTCTGCAGTGAAGTCAGAAATCCTGGCTTGACTGGCCACTTAGGCAGCAGCAGACAGTAGCATAGAATTGGGTCACTAGCCTCCAACTAACTTCCTGACAACTCCTGTGAAGAACGGAAATGGTGGATTTTCCAGCTGATCTCCTCCTTGGCTATCTGTACCCATTCCTCTCTTTTCTCTACCTTACTCTCAGCCACGTGGACCTGTGGGGTGTGAACTATATCGAGAGGTGCTGCCCATGTGGTTTCTGCTTGGCTTCTGACAGAGGAAAACCCTGGCAATAGACTGGCTGCTTGAAAGGGATTGAGGTCAGAATTCACTGGGTTTCTCCCTCCTTGAGCATGGTGTTGGGCTACCTGGTCTTTTGTCTTAAGGTGTTGCATGCTGTTTCCTGGAAAGATACAAATTAACATCCACTCACCTTAAAAAAGGGCACCTACAGGATAGATAAAGGGTTTCAGCCAAACTCAGCTTGATGAGCTAATGGCTTCCTAGTGGTTACTTACTGGGCATGGCTGACTCAAAGGCAGGTGCATTGCAGAAACATCTTCTCTCTAACTTTCTCTCCTCCTCCTC
>NW_022196904.1:27358850-27400411 GCF_008632895.1 Mastomys coucha
TTCTCCCTCTCCCTTCTCACTTTCCTTTTCTCTTCCTCTCTCCCTCCCACCTTTCTATGCTCTCTTTCCCTCTCTCTTTCCTTCTTTCTCTTTCTCTCTCCCCTTCTCTTTCTTCCTGCATCACAGAAAAGCTACATGGGAGTCCCACTTTTCACATCAGTTATATATCCCAGAACCTCTTAAAGCCACATGCAATGGGTGGGGGTGAGGGTGAGTGGTGGCTTGGTTCTCCCCAGAGCCTGGGGACCTTCTCCCTCCCCTTCTTATAGAGGATGTTAATAGCTCTATCCCCATACCACAGACACAGCCATCACTAGTCTGATTTGGTTATGCTATTGCCATGGCTGCTGACCAGGTATTCTGTAGGCACAGGGAATCTGGCTTTACTTATGGTTCTGAGGGTGATGGTTAGTATGGTTGCCTCATGCCAAGAAGAATGGCTAGACTCCAACAGTGGTGATGCTATTCCTTAGACAGCACAGAATTCTGTCCTTCCAGACCTTATGGTGAGTAAGAGCAGCATGACCTTACTTCAGTAAGATGCATTGGCTTCTGTGTTATAAAAATGACCCAAGGAGATACAGGTCAGAATTTTGGCAGTGGAAACTCGGTGGAATAGAAAGATGGTGATGTTTGCTGTGCTGGCTGGTGTTATGTCAACATGACGCAAGCTGGCGTCATCTGAAAGGAGGGAACCTCAGTTGAGAAAATGCCTCTGTGAGATGAGTTGTAAGGCATTTTCTTAATTTATGATTGATTGGGAGAGGGCCCAGGCCACTGTGGGTTGTGCCACCCCTAGGCTGGTGGTCCTAGGGTCTATAAGAAAGCAGGCTGAGCAAGCCGTGTGAGACAAGCCAGTAAGCAGCACCCCTCCACGGCCTCTGCATCAGCTCCTGCCTCCAGGTTCCTGCCCTGTTTGAGTTCCTGTCCTGACTTTCCTCAGCGATGGACTGTAATCTGGAAGCATAAGCCAAATAAACCCTTTCCTCCCCAACTTGCTTTGGCCATAGTGTTTCATCACAGAACAGGAACCCTAACTAGGACATTTGATTTCTTGCTTCTGCTCATTTTTCTTTTTCTTTTTTCTTTTTTTTTCAGCTTCTCTCAGACCCAAAGTGTCAACACTCACTAGGTAAACTCTGTTGAAGAAAAATATTGCCATCATTGTAGTCATTTTTCTAACTTTCTTCTGTGCAGTAGGCAGCCTTTATATAATATATGACATATATAATAAAGTTGGTTGTTTTTAATTGAAACCTATTCTGCATTCTTTCAAGGTCTCATTCCTGGGACAGTCTTTTCCTGTGTTTTGTGTTTGGTATTCTCTGTGCATGTGTGTACGGGCATGGTGTGTGCAGTGGGTGTATGGAGTGTATGGAGAGGCCAGACGAGGGTGCAGGAGCCTCTAGGACTGGAGTTACAAATGGTTGTCATTTGCCACATGGGTGATGGGAACTGAACATGGGTTCTTTGCAAGAACAGCCAGTGTTCTTAATTCCTAAGCCAGTTCCCCAGCCCCAGCCTGGCAGGTTTTGAAATGTCAAAGTATTTAGTATATATAGCACCTATATTATTCATTTCCTATTGTGGAGATAAAACACCCATGAGCAAGGTAGCTTATAGAACTAAGAGGATGTTTCTGAACCTCTGTGGCTCCCATAAGCAGGGCCAAGGGAGGTGCCATCTCAGGCCATTAACTCCAGGGCATCTGTAAATAACGTAGGCTTCGGGCTTCTGTGTCACACTTTTGTCTCTGTCTTCACAGTCTGCTCCCCCCATTTGTTGCCCTGCATATGCTGTAGCCAGCTCTTGCAGCCTATTAGGCCTCTCTCTAGGTCACTGCACCTTCATCCAGGAGGGGAGAATACTTCCTTAGCACAGACAACTGACCAGCCATGCTCAAGACGACACATTTCTCCTGGAACTTGAAAGTTACTTTGGTTTCACTTTTTTCCGATTTTTCACAATCCTTTCAACATTCCCCCAAAACACACACACACACACACATACACACACACACACACACACACGCTTGGATTCTAATTAAAACTGTAGAGCAAATGAACAAGTTGGACAGAGACTGGCGTGTGTGTGTGTGTGTGTGTGTGTGTGTGTGTGTGTGTGTGTGTGTGTGCTGGTTTCTAGGCAAGAGCAGTAAGTCCTGATAAGCCATCCCCTCAGCCCCATTGTTTGTACTTTTAATGGCAGCTATTCTGACTGGGGTGAAAAGGACTCTGGTTCGATTTCTCTGATAATCATAGATTATAGGTCGTTGTAAGCTGCCATGTAGGTGCTGGGAACTGAACCCAGGTCCTTTGTAAGAGCAGCCAGTACTCTTAAGCCATCTCGTCAACCTCCAGATAAAATAAGATTTTTAGCAGACTATGTATACTTAATTTTGATTTTAAAAGATCTGCTTTTTATGAAACTGGAGTGGACATGAACTTTTGAGGCCCAGATAACATTTGTGTATATGAGGCAACTTTGCAAGTGGTAATTGTAAAAGTGAAATTACAGTCGGGATTAAAAAAACAAGCCAAAAACTATTCAGTACTTGACAAATCAAGAAAATATAAATATGGATATAGAAATTTTGAGCATATAATTCATCTTTGTTATTTCAAAATTAATCTTGATTTACTTGACAAATGTACATGACTTAAGAGGAATGCACAAGCAGTTTTATTATCTTGAAATGGCCGTAGAGGAGACTGGAAAAACTTCCATCACAATGACCCCTGTAGGTGTGTGCTGATAGAGTCGATTATTGGTGATTTTTGCCAGGAAAAATAAATGAAGGAGGAAATAAAGGCTTTGATCAGAAGAGTGGAAAGCAGGCTTGGTCAGGTTCCGCTTTCTTAGGTTTCATGGCAGTGGAAGTTAGCAGCAGGAGAAGACCATGTCTGGGACAGTGGTGCCCACCTGAAATCCAGCCAGTCAGAAGCTTGAGGCAGGAGCATCATGTTTTCAAGTTCAGCCTGGGTTATGCAGCGATTTTTGGGCAAGTCTGACTCACATAGTGAGACTTTATCTCGTTTCTGCTAACAAGGAACAAAACCAGCAAACGTATTAGCTTGTTCTCTTGTTTCTGGGATGGAATATCTGACTAGGAGCGGCCTAAGGGAAGAAGGGTTTCTTTGGGCTCACAGTTTCATGGTGGGGAAGGCATGGCTGGGACTCCGTCACAGTGACACTAGTTGGAAAAGGGACAGGTGCATCATGATGCATCAGGAAGCAGAGACCCCAGGCCAAACAAGCATGTTTGAGGTAACTCATTAGCCCCTCTCTAAGCTAGCTAGGGCCAGCTAGATCATAGTCCTAAAGTTCTACTGTATCTATTATATCCCACCAATTGGGGGATCGAGTATTCAAATAAGAGCAAGAAACAGAAACTAGGATAGCTTCAGAGGCTCCTGGCTTAGAAATCAGCAGTCACCTGGAAGAGAAGGTATAAGACTGGTCTAGAAGCAGATGGAGTTGGAGTTAGGAGCACAGTGGGAGACCCCTGGCTGACCTTGCAGTGACCCCCTTTCCTAGTTCCCAGGCTGAGTTGAGTTTGGATTGTTTGAATTTATTTCCAGGAGAGAGCTAAAGTTAGCTACTGTTTTCTTTTCTAGTTGCTCTTAACAAAATACCCGACAAAAGCAAGTTAAAAAAAAAGAAAGGTTTGTTTTAGCTTGTAGCTGTAGTTCATTGCAGCAGGCAGGCATGGGGGAAGGACATGAGAGAGCTGATCATTTTGTTTCCACAGTCAGGAAGCCACCAGAGAGGTGAACGCTCACACTTAGCTTGCTTTCTCTGTTGTATTGAGCCCAGTACCCAGTCCTACTGATCCCTGCCACTTACGTTCAGGTAGGGGCTTCCCACCTCACTTAACCCAGTCTGGAAAATTTCTCCCAACGGTCAACAGAGATTTGATTCCTAGGTGTTTCTAGATCAAGGTAGAAATCAGTATTAACCATCACTGTGGTCTTATTTCAAAACAGATGAGCCAATAGGACATTTTATCCAAGAAATTCTGCGCCTCTCTCTTTGAGTGATTAATCACACAGGGGAGTAGATCAAACTGTCCTTGTTAGCAGGTTGGAAAGCCCCCATTCCACACCTTGCACCACCTTCTTCCAACACCCCCTTCACCTACCCCAATGCTTGCCAGCAGATTCTCCTTGATGGTCCCTGTTCTTGGAGGAATCTTCACTCAGAAGCCAGGCAGTGGAGGGTTTACTCTGGCAATCTGAATATGACTATACAGAACTGGAACCAGGAATACCATATTTGTCTGAATGTTTGAAAACCAAGAGCTATAGAGGGGGGAAGGAGTAGGAAGGGAAGGAGGGAGGGAGATCAAGTTGGTATATAGAGGTAGAAAGGTGTGTGTGTGTGTAATGAAAAGAACAATATAAAAATCAGAATAAAATATAAATTCTTTTTTTTTTTTTTTGAGACAGGGTTTCTCTGTATAGCCCTGGCTGTCCTGGAACTCACTCTGTAGACCAGGCTGGCTTCGAACTCAGAAATCCGCCTCTGCCTCCCAAGCGCTGGGATTAAAGGCATTCGTTTGCCACCACTGCCCGGCATAAATTCTTAAAGTACATCCCACGATGGGGCTGGAGAGGTGGCTCAGGAGCTAGGGCCACTGGCTGCTCTTGCAGAGGACCCGGATTTTGTTCCCAGCACCTTTATGGCAGCTTACAGCCAACTATAACCCCATTTCCAGGGGACCTGATGTTCTCTTCTGGCCTTTGTGGGGACCAGACACACGTGCAGTACACAGACATACACACAGGCAAAACACTCATACACTTCAAATTAAATTAAAAATCTAAAAGGAAATGTTTTTAAAGTATATCAAGTGACATTCAGGAAGACCTTACATTCAGAGACTGAGTAGCTTAGGGAGCAGGCTCGCTTATAGGAGGCATCACGGCAATTAAAACTGTAATCCCGAAAAAAAAAAAAAATCAAAGGTCCGGGGAGAGGAGAGATGATAAGAAATGAGATAAGAGAAACCTAGCGTCTGTCCCCAAGAGGGGCAATCTCTGTTACTGGGAGTTCAAGGCGTAGAAAACAGCATGCAGAGATGAAAACAAGGGCCAGGGAGCTGTGGAGGATCCTCCCCCAGAGGACAACAGCTTAGGGAGTTCTTAGAACAGTAATGAAAAAAGACAAATGCTTTTCAACCAGGGTTCATCACTGCGTAATCCCGAGGCGTTGGAACTGGGTGCGGCAACCAGAAATCGGAACAGTACAGATTCTCGGGGAGGGTGTGTGAATATCATTACCATCAAAAGTGAAAGAGGAAAGCGCTGCCACACACGGAAAAGCATCAGGCTGGTATCTGAGACTTACACACCAACACTCAGATTCTAACATAATGCTTGCCCTTCACATGTGGGGGAGGAAAAGGGATTTGACTTGAAATCTCACGGTTTAATCATCTCTTAAAAGTGAAGGTGGATGTGAGGCTGGGGATTTTCAGACTCTAGCTGCTTAGCACTCTGGGAAAAAAAATCAACTAAAATGTACAGACAGAGTGTCCACATTTAATCTCACAATTAGAGTTTGGATGCAGACTCCAGAAAAAGAACAGTTTTAACATTTCCCAGAGTGCTCTTCGGCCCCTTGAGCTGTGATCCTGCCATCTAGGTTGTTTTTCCTTCCCAGCCTTCCATGCAAATGGAATCCCACAATGCACAGTCACGTGTGTTGTTTTTTCTTGGCTCTTGAGCTGCATCCTGACTTTTAGTGTATGGATAGTTCATTTATTTTATACTGCTGTATAGTAGTCTTAGCATGTTGCATCAAGTGTTTCTCTGCTCACTAGAGGAGAGACATTTGGGTTCTTTTCCAGCTTCAGGGTATTGTGAATGAAGTTGTTCTTGCCACTTGTATACTAATCTTTCTGTGAATGAGTGCCTCATTTGCATCAATATCTGACATGGCTGTATTATATAGTAAGTATATGCTCATGAGAAATGTTACATTGTTTCCCAAAGTGTCTACCATTTTGGAAGAATCACCATCACTTTATGAGTCCCCAAATTGCTTCTAATTATTAGTATAGCTTGGTGGTTTTTAAGGATTTATTTTATTTTCAGAATTGTTTTAATTGGAAAAAAATTAAAAAGGAAACACAAAGATTTTTTTTTTTGTTAAGTCCAAGGTCAGTCTGAACTACACAGCAAGTTTAAGGCTGACTACATAGTGAGCTCCTGTCTCTAAAATTAAATTAAATTAAATTAAATGGAGTGAATAGGGCTACCTAGATTTAAAAAAAATAGGTGCAAAATGAGGCAAAGGACATGAGCAAGTTGTTAAATCACAATTACTCTCGTTGATTGGCTTCAGTTAATTAAAATGTTTAATGAAATTTTGTAGACTATATTGGCATTTTAAAAATAAGACTTATTTTTTAGCTCTTAATTGTGTATGTGTGTGTGCTTGTGAGTGCAGGTGCTCCTGGGGACCAGAGAAGGGCATCAGTCCTCCTGGAACTGGACTGAGTGGCAGTTGGGAGCCACCACATGGATGCTAGAGGCTGAACCTGGGTCCTCTGCAAGAGCAGGCAGTGCCCATCACTGCTGAGCCACCTCTCCAGCCTCAGGTTTATTAACCTTAAAAACACTTATATTCTGTACTTGTTTTTATATATTTGTATTAATTATTTTTTTCCATATCAGTTGACTGTTAGGTCAAGGTAACATAGAGAAAAGTAATAATAAATCAAGAGTTCAACAGGAAGGAAAGGGTGTAAGGAAATGACAATGTTAATGCATATAGTTAAGTATGTAATAAATATAGTTGGAACTTAAAACATTTGTATATATTGTCTACTTACACATATATAACATTGCATATGTAGAAAACGTACTCATATATTTTGAAAAATACAGACACAATTCAATACTACTATATTCTTAATCTTTTATTTTTAGCATTAAATTAGTGAAAGTCCAGAAAATAATTTTTGTGAGAAAAAAACCCAGCACATAGTCATACAACAGGCTGAATATGAACATATATACTTTAATTTTGTTTCATTACAATTATAAGCTAATATTTGTATTTATTTAACAAGAATATGAGGGCAAGTTTCTTCCTCAAAGATGAAATAGATATGGTAAAACAAATGAAATTTGAAATTTGGAAGTATTGGTGCCTAAAGAATTGGAAACTAAATTAAAAAATACACATATTAATTTGCTGTTTTTGAGAAGAAAATATGTGTTACATAAAACAACCCAGAAGCTCAGAACTCCTTTTTTTAAAAGATTTATTTATTTTACTTCATGAATATGAATATTTTGCCTATAAGTTTGAATGTACCTGTGGAGGTGAGAAGGGTTGGATTGCCCCCTACCGGAGGGACAGATGGTTTCCAGCCAGTCTGTGGGTGCTGGGAACTGAATCTGCGTCCTTTTATAAGAGCAGCAGGTGTTCTTACCCACTGAGCCATCTCTCCAGCCTGGAACTTTTGAATGTGTTGATAAGGTGAGGTCTGTTTGCAGATACAAACACTTTACCTGCAACAAAGAAGCTTCTATGAGAAACATTTTAAAATACTTATACAGTTTCAGAACATATAGTTACTTCGAAAAAAAAATGTTTCTTTATTTGTCTTATGAAATGACCTGATACTTCAGCTGGAAAAAGAGAGCTCAACAGAGAGAAACTTAATTTTGAACATAGTGGTAAAATACTAACTAAAATAATAAAATGACGAGGGCAGAACAAGAGCTGCGGCCTCTGACAAAGTTTTTCTGACATTCCATAACTCCAGGGTTGTCTAATATTAGAGCATGTGCTCATATACGTAAGCACCTTAGTAAATCAGGAAGAAACTGATGCCCATTTCCTAGTGACATGGTTTGTACTGAAACTCAATAACCAATCCCAGAAGCAAAACCCAAAAGCCACTTGGCTGTTAATACAATAGAAATTGGACCTTTTAAAAACATTTATTAACAAAGAAGTTCTAACTCCCAAACCTGCAGAGGAATCATTCTTGAATAAAATATTGGAATAATTTTTATTTAAATAAGAAAGGATTCCTATAGTTTCTACTGTTTTTAATGGAGGTTTTGAAAACAGTACTGGAGTCACTGAACAGTTTAACATGATGTTGAATGATCTAATGGAATCTCCATTCTGTCTAGCCTCTTTATCTTTTCATTCTCTAGTCATCACTACTCTGAGGTTGCGCATGCAGTGTCTGTGTCTCTGTCTCTGGTTTATTCATTTAACACAGAGCCCTCCAGAACCACCCATTCTGCTATAAACAATATGAGTTCATTCTTCTCTGTGGCTTAAAACTACCCGTGGCATGTGTAGACCACAACCTCTTGTCTGCTCCCTGACCAATGGACATGCAGGGAGCCCCCACACCTCCGCCATTAAGACTAAGCTCAACAAAACACTGGCTTGCAACTATCTGTGGCAGGTATTTTATTTTTTCGGACATATGTACAGAAGTTCTCACACCTTTGAAATCATGGCCCACTGAATAAAATAAGAATTTTAAAACATTAAAAGGGCTCCTTTGCAAGTAAACAATGTGGCTGTTGTTATTAATGTGACAGAAATGTCTGGGTGGTAAACACAAGAGAACCTGCTAAGATTGATGCTGAGGTCAGCAATAAAACATTTAGGTAAATAAGAATTCAATAAAAGCTTCTGTTTGAAGTAGCTGGTCAAGATGCCAAGAGTAAGGAAAGAGACTGTGGGCTGCTCAGTCCTAAATGAAACAACTGTACCCGACTCTCTCTTCCCATGGCTCAGGAGGCAACATAGAAGGAGTGTAGAAAGAGTGAAAGAGCCCGAGATGGGAGATGACTATAAGGAAACAGTATTTACTGAAGCTAACAGGGCCATTATGACAGTGTGCCCAAACCAGACAAAATCCCAGCATGCAAAGGGAAGGTGGGCATGGCATCCCACCCCTAGCTGAGGACACTGACCAACCTGGGAGAGGAAGAATCAGTTTTCTTGAGAGGTGAGCCCCTGGTGGGTTGACCAGGTGCCATCAAAGGTCACATATTCAAGTGTATATGGGCAGCACAAATTGGACTTAGAAAATTAAAAAATAAATAAATAAAAGGATACACTGTTGGATGGGCAGGGAAGGGGTGAGGCTGGGAGGAGTTAAGAGAGGAACAAATGTGATCAAAATAATTTGAAAGAAATTCTCAAAGAACTAATAAAAATAAGAAAAAAGAATGATGCCATGAATTATAAAAATAACATGCACATTTGCAGCCAAAATAAACAAACAAACAAAAAAATCCAGCACAGAACCCACAAGAAATATATAGAGATGGATTTTAAAAGAATAAGGGGATAGTTCAACACATAAACACACACACACACACACACACACACACACACATACACACACACATTAGTAATTAATTTTAAAAGGAAAGAATGCAAATAGAAACACCCTATGCTATTTTTGCTGGCCAGTTTCTATGTCAACTCGACACAAGCTAGAGTCATTTGAGAAGGGGATTCTTAGTTTAGAAAATGCCTCCATAATCTCAGGCTTCAGGCAAGCCCGTGGTGCATTTTCTTAATTCGTGATAGATGTGGGTGGACATAGCTCATGTAGGTGGGGTCCTGGGTGATTAAAACAAAAATTAGTGTGGTGAACAAGTCATGAGGAGTAAGCCAGTAAACAGCACTTCTCCATGGCCTCTACAACAACTCCTGTTTCCACATTCTTTCCCTGTTTGAGTTCCTGCCTTGACTTCCCTCAACAGACTGTGATATGTAAGCCAGAAAAACCTTTTCCTCTCCAAGTTGCTTTTGGTCATGGTGTTTCATCATAGTAGTAGTAACCCTAAAACACTGCTGAAATTTTTAATATATATTATTAATATACATTTATATGTATAAATTTTGGGTCTTTGGAGGTCTCATGAATTATACATTTATTCTGAAATCCATTTGCTATTTCAAAATTGTCAAGAGTATTCTGGAAGAATGGAGAGCTGCAGGTCCTGGGGGAACAGTATGTGGTGATGTCAGTAGACCTTTGTGTTTGTTTGAACAGTTTGGTTTCTCTGCGAAATAGACCAGTAAATCAATGAAGCATCCAAAGGAGAGCTGAAGCAAGGAGAGCTGAAGGAGTCACACATACACATGGATTTCATATAAGAGCTTGTGACATTTCAAACTGTGGGCAAGTCTTGAGCTGGAGCAATGGTTCAGGAGTGAAGAGCACACACTACTCTCATAGAAGACCTCAGTTCCCTTCCCAGCTCCCACATAGAGCAGCTCACAACTGTGTGCAAGACCAACTCCAGGGTCTCTGTCGCCCTCTGCTGGCATCTACAGGCAGCTGCACTCACATGCACATACCCACATCCTCACACAGGCTTAAAAATAATAAAAAGCAAGTCTTAAAACTAAGTGAATGATTCTGTTGATTAGATTGGACCAATTTCTTGACTGTAAAGAAAGAGGTTTTTTTTTTCTCTCTTTTACAGTACAATACCCAGTAACAGAGTTTCAGGTTGATAGAATGTTTAAGTGTGAAATTTGAAACCACAGAAAGAGTTTGAGAAAATGCTTGAGTATTTGGGCCATCAAAGTGGCTCAGTAGGTGAAGGTGCTTGATGAGAAGCCTAAGGCCATTCATTCAATTCCTAGAGCATGGTAGAAGGACAGACCTGACTCCTGTCCTCTGACCGCCATGCCACGATACATGTATCCCTCCATGTATAATACAATGAAATAAATGTAATGTAAAGTTAAAAGCTTACATGAATATTTTCTCTGAGATCTTTGTTCATAAGTACTACGGAGAGCAGACTGTGAAAGCATGAGGCATGGGCCAGAGGACTAACAGATCTGACTACCTAGAGCAAGAAAACTCATTATGCAAAGGTATAATCCACAAAGCCACATTACATCACAAATGGAGCCATGAGGTAACTTTGCAATAAAAGCTTCTTTTATATTCTTATCATGTAACAAGTGCTTACAAGCCAGTAACAAATGGGTAAATATACAACAAAAAATATCTAAAATACATGAGCAGAAGGTCGCAGTGGCTAACGATACACAGGAATTCAACTTTGAAAGGCATCAAAGAATTATAACTGACATGAAGAATTGCAAAGATCCAGGATGCAGAACAATCTAGATAAGTATCAACTCTTGATACTAGGGTAGGAATGAGTATTAAGTTAGTGTCTCCCAAATCTTTCTTGACTATGTAACCCTGTCATTCTTGAACCTTTTTTTGTCTCTCCTGCCTCACCCCCTCCCATAGGTGAGCTTGAACTGCAGGTTGTCTCACCACACCTGTCCAGGTGATAGTATTTCTTTTACATGACAAAGTTATCTGGAATACTTGTAAAGGAGCTTTTCTGTTGTTCTGTGTGTATTTGTGTTACTAGGGATTGAAACTAGGGTTTAATGAATGCTAGGAAAGTGCTCTACCACTGAGCCACACTCCCAGTCCCTCCCTGGGGGATTGTAGGCAGGGACTCTACCATTGAGCAGCTATATCCCCTACTCTAAATCTATACATTTCTGAAGTTCAATATTGCAATAAAGCAAATTCATAATGCAAAACAAAGTGTTAATAACCTGTTCCTTTGTAAAAGTTATTCTCATTCCTATACTGACTAAACCAGAAATCTTCTGAACTTCTCTTTAGGGATTTATCCTCAGGATGTTCATTGCAGTATTGATTATAAGAGTTATCATAAACTTCAGTTGGGAAAACTATAGGATGAATGAAGCATACAATAGTCACATGGTAAAAATTACATGGTGATCAAACATTGCCATAAGAAAACAACTTACTGCCATGAGTGCAGTCTCAGGGTGCTCTGGCTAGTTCTATGTCAATGTGACACAAGTTAAATCAGTTTAGAAGAAGGCTGGGATAATTCCTCTGCCCACTGGCCTGTGGGCAAGCCTGTGGTATATTTTCTCAATTGGTATTGAAAGAGCCCAGCTCACTGCAGGAACCTGAGCAGGTGGTACTGGGTGACGTAAGAAGGCAGGTCGAGCAAGCTATGAGGAAAAAGCCAGTAAGTAGCATTGCCTCATGGCCTCTGCATCAGCTCCTGCCTTCTGGTTCCTGCCCTGATTTCTTGCCATGGTTTCCTTCAATGGTGGACTGTGATGGGGAACTTTTAAGCCTAAATAAACCTTTCCCCCACATAGTTTCTTTTGTTCCTGGTGTTTTATCACAGCAATAGATCCCTAAAGAGAAAGGATGAATGATAAAACAAACACTGTAATTTACATCACATACTTGCCTATATGAAGTACACACACACACACACACACACACACAGGCACATACAGGCATACACAGACACACATAGGCACATACAGGCACACAGGGATACATGGAGTAATGTGAGCACAATTACAAGTTAGGATCACAAAGTTTATATTTTTGTGTTTACATACTTAAATGAATGTACTGTTCTCAGCATTTTCTACAAGGGACGTATTGTCATTTTGCAAGCAATAAGAAAGAACCCCCTCCCAGAAAACATTCTTCTCCATTGTTTTTAGAGGCAAAGTCCTGGGATTTTGTTTTTGAGATCTGGGACAAGTATTTAGGGCTTGCCTTTGAAGCTCCCCACCTCGACAGTCCTTAATTAGCAGCCCATGATAGAGAACAGCTCACCAGGCTGAGTGGTAGGAGTGGAGCAGCTGGCAGCTGCTGCGGAGGACCAGGAAGCTTAATCAATGTGGGACACATAATACATGTGGTGGTGGAGCAGCCTGATACATCCTTCTCCATTGACATCATGTCAATAGCAGAGCTGGTGTTGAACTGTATACACATAGCACTTGAACTACAGCCCCCTGGGAGCTTGGAAGAGAACAGGAACAGAACCCATAGACTGGCATCCTAGACTCCCCGGGGAGTATCTCCCTCTGACTCCCTGGCCTGTTGGCGTCTTCACTGTGGCTAGAAGTCCATGCTCCCCTCCCTGCCACCAAAGAGACCAACTTCTGGATGGGAGGCATGGAGCCTCATGCATCTTTTTCTTTGGGTGGGTGTTGCTACTTAGGTAGGCAGTGAAAATGCTTGGGGGGGTATGTGAGGAAGTGGGTCTCCTTCAAGACTTCAGAATGAACCCCATGCGTGTTCAGTAATTGGGGGCGGGAGGACCTAAAGCCTCTTCTGCTCCCTTCCTCCCTGTTAACATATAGATAAGTCAGGGTTCCTGGTCTCTGGTAAGATGACCCTTGAGCCAAACTGGTCCTCCTTTGAACCAGACTCTTCTCTCTGAAGGATACCAGAATGGTCCTTCTAAAACTCCCGTTTGGCCATGTCATCTGGTGACTTTATACACTTCAGTGACTTTCTGTGCCCCTAAGATGAAGAGTACTTCATGGCTCACCTAGGCTTGTCCCTCCGACAGCTGCCCTTTTCCACCATTTCACCCTCCACCCTGATGATGCTCATTGAGTTCCTGTGTGTGTGTGTGCACATACGTGTGTGCACATGCATGCATGCTGGGTACTGAATCTGTCACTTGCAGAGCACACATTATGACAGAGCTATATACTCTTCTACCTAATTCTCATGAACTCAGTACCTTATTTTTCTTTCTGGAAATTTCTTAAATATTTATTTTTATATTATGTACATTATGATTGTTTTGTCTGCACATATGTCTGTGCACCATGAATGTGCCCTGTGCCTGAGGAGGCCAGAAGAGAATGTCAGATCCTCTGGAACTAGAGGAACAGATGGTTGTGAGCTACCAAGTGGGTGCTGGGAATCAAACCTGAGTCCTCTCAAAGAGCAGAGCAGTCAGTGTTCTTAACTACTGAGCCATCACCCCAGGTCTCCCTTTATTTCTTAAGACTCACCTGGGTCTCCTTACCACATGTTTTATCACCCTATAAGTGGTTTAAATTCAAGGTTTGGCTCTGTGGTTTCTCATTTAGTAGACCCTTTCTTTTGTTCCAGTTGGAGTCCTCTGATGCTGGGTCTGTCTAGGTCAGTATCTAGCATAGTTAATGGCTCAGTGTCCCTCTGAAGGCTTATGTGTTCAGAGCATGGACTCTGTATGGACCACTATGAACTGTGGGCTACTAGGAGCATGTCTTTGAAGGGCTTCTTCTAGCATATTCCATCTCTTAGTCTTCCTGTCTCTTTCTCTCCCTTTTTCCCTCTCCTCTCTCTCCCTTTCTCTCCTTGCTCCCCTCTGAAGTGGGCTGATCATGGGCTGAACTTTCTGACACTGAAGGCTCGAATAGATCCTAAAGTTGTTCCTCTCAGATACTTTAAGTAACACTTGGCCGATCGTAGATAGTCAGTTTATTGAGCCAATGATTGAATGAATGGCTACATTCACAGTGAGGGAGATAAGGTTCCACTTCACAAGGGGACAAACACATGGCCTGCAACCAAGGGGAGATCTTGCAGGTGGCAGAGAGGTGGAAAGGTTTCGAGTTTCTCCTTCCTGACTGCAGGTGGTTCCACAGCCTGAGAATCCAGTGAACGGACTCAGAGGGGTCATGACTGAAAGGAGTGAATTGGCCTGAGCCAGGCTGACTCCATGACAGGTTGCAAACTAGTAGTTCAGGAGATCAGGCCTGAGTTTCTACTTCCCAGAACTGGGCAAGTCAGTTCTGAAACAACCTCAAGCTTATGTAAAGGGGACCCCTCCCTAGCTTGCAAAAGGACAGTTAGCCAAGCTTGCAGCCAAGAGGTCAATAAAGCAAATAGTCAAATATGCTTGAAGCAAGACCCTAACCAATCATAGCATCACCCATCCCCCCAGAGACAGAACTCACCAATCAAGATACAAATCATCTACCCCTCCTTAATGTTCTTTTTTTACTTTAAAACTGAATCTGGGAATTCAGTTATGGTTCTTCTATTCTGATGGAATTGGGCCCCTGCATGCAAGAATTTGTTCAATAAATGCTCTTTGCTTTTACATACTATTTGAGTCTGGGGTATCATTCTTCAGTGATTCACAGACCCTAAGAGTGACCAGAGAATGTCCTGTGTACTCAAAGGCCTTGGCTTCAAGTCACAGATTCGTAAGCCACTAAGTGTTCTGGAGTGTGTCACTGCCATGTCAGATTCAACTGGTAATTACAAAATGCCTACTGTGTGCTGGCACTGGATATCTTGAAGGCTTTGGAAACTATATCTTAGTCCTCTCTTGGGCCCACCCCCTGTACAGTCTTAGTGTCTTTAATGATCTCCTGACAGCCAGGCCTTGAAGATGCAGCTCAACCTGGCCAGCAGGGGCGGGAGTTGGGCCCTGCCACCCGCAGCACCATATGCCCACGGCTTAGTCTATTCCAGTCATGTCCCTGGGCTGCCCAGCTGTCAATGCTATAATTACGCAGCCACAGCCGCGGGAAGTGTGTGGTTGTGGGGACCCTCCGGTCTCCTTAGAACTTTACAACTGTTGTTACAGCTTATCAGGATACAGCCCGCCTTCTGTTGGTCTCTTGAAAACTGCTGTAATTCCCATCCATCACATGGGCAAGCCAGCTGCTGCAGGGGCAGCAGCCAGAAGGGGGGCCCCTTGCACTCCCCCCACATGCTGGCCCTGACCTTGGGGAAGCTGGCAGCCCACACCAAGGGCCTGTCTTGGGATGATTTGGGTCAGCTCTTTGCTCTGGATCAGGTGTGACTGCTTTCTGTGTGGACTGTGGCCCTGACCTGCTTGGATCTGAGCTGGGACCATGAACTTCCTTAGTCAAGGGCTCAATACATGACACAACCTTTCTGCTGTGAAAAGCTTTATGTTAGGTTTTAAAATGTTCTTGGTCTCCATGGCTAGAGAGATGGTTCATAAGTGAAGAGCAGTGGCTGCTCTTGCAGAGAACCTGGGTTTGATTCTCAGAACCCACACACAGCTTCACAGTGGTCTATAACTCTGATCTTAGGGGATCCAAAGGCTCTTTTCTAACTTTTGTGGGCACTACATGTATGTGCTACACAGGTATAGATATAGGCAAAATGTATATGTGTAATATAAAATAAGATAATGAAAGAGTATTTTTCCCCAGTGTGAAAGACAGATGTGGTAAAAGTTTAATGGGAGGAGCTAATGTGCACTGGCTGTCTATGACATTGTAATAGTTGTTATATGACTGATTCTATCAAAATGGTACCATGATCTAAACATAGGATTTTCACTCAGCAGGTAAGAAGCCCAACTTCGAGTAACTTATGCAGTGTCCCCCGGCTAGCTATGGGGGAGGGAGCTGGAGATTGTTGGGATTTCAAACTAGTGAAGAACTTTTAGATCCTCACATTTGCCCCATTTCAGGACAATTTAAAAATGCAAAAGCAGAAAAAAATCACCAAGAATATCACTTTTAAGAAACCACACATTACCATCTTATGTTTATTTGTTGTGTTTTCCATAATTATGACAAGACTGGGAATCGATTTTGCCTTGAGAGTTTAAAACAGATATTCTCATGTATACACTTTCCGTATTGTGGGGTTTGTTGCCCTATATGTCTCCCTCTTTGTTGCTCATTGGGCTGTAGCCACGCTTTTTGGAGTGGAAAAAAATGTGACTAAGGAACTGGCATTGTGAGAAGAGGAAAGGAAAGGAAAGGCAAGGAGAGGAGATGAGAGGAGGGGAGGAGAGAAGAGCAGAGGAGAAGAGGGGAGGGAGAGGGATGGAGGGGGTAATAGCCTCTTACTGGAGTTTGTAATGCAGCATTGAATGTACTCTTGCACAGCTCAGTGGCGAAGTGGGGGCACAGATCAGTGGCTGTGCACCCCTTCCTTACAGATACAGGAGATAAGAGTTAGAGACTGAAACAAATCACCCTGGGCACACTGCTGACCTGTAACAACAGCGGAATGCGAGCCAATATCATTTTGACACATGCTTTTGACCTTGAGTTCACACTTTGAAGATTTTCACCGGTTGTGTTCTGGCTTTAGTTTGGAGGATGTTCTTCTGTAGGGTGGATTTGCAGCTCAGAGGCGTTTAGCGGTCTTAAGATGAGATGGACGCATATATTATTTATGTTATTCCTGTTGTATTTCCCTCTTGCCAGCACCGAATCTGATCCCTGTGTCAGTGGGTAGGGATCTCACCAGCCCCCAGTTTTTAATGGCTGGTGACAAGCTGCATCTGTCCTTGAGCATGCTCTGTGCCTGTCAGGCATCAGCCAGGTTCTGCTCCAGGTGTTCTCACTCTGGGACCACTGAGTGAACAGTGCTGGCTGGAAAGCTGCATGGCCACTTACAGATGAAAGGAAAGGATCCTCTGGGCATCTCCTATGGGCAGCAGTGTGATGGAACCCAGAAGTCAGAAAAAACACTGCTGCTCAGAGCTCATTGGTTGGAGAGAGTCATGCAACCCCATCCCCACTCAGAGACAGGAAATAGCATCTTCTCTGTATCTTTCAGTGAGATAGAGCTAGACCCAATGGCACACAGTCATAAAAAGCTGCTTGTTTAATAGCTGAACATAGTAAGGTCACAATGTTTCCTTCGGTGCTTCTGAGTAAGTCTTTGAGCTTGGTACTTTCTTCCCATCAAACTTCCTGTTCTGTAACCTGTCAGTCTTGTTCTTAGACCTCTATCTGTGACATCTTAATGCTTTTCACAAATAGCTTCCTGATGTGTCCCTAAAGGGGTTTTCAATGAGTGAAGGCACCTGGTGTCTCAAAAATCCAATTTCTCTAACTTGTTTTAACTTATAGATATAAATTGTCTTTCTAATATTCTTCTGTGTTTCCCAGAGAAGTGTCCCAGAATTTCTGCTAACACTGGACTGAGTTAATAATATGATTTCCTGTTTTGCAGTTAACCAATGGAGTCTGCATGGATTTTCCAAGGATCCAAAGGGCCATGACATCTGGTCACCAAAATTCTAGTATCCTGGGCTGCTTTCTGCTACTCTCTGGCCTTGTCAACTCATGGATTGTCTATCCAGAGTCAAGCTGTTCTTAATGCTGTCTTCTCCTCAGTCTACACTGGTCCTATGCACGTACTAAGTAGGTCCAACCAGCTTAGCTTCCAGGCTTAGACAGGATCCAGTTATGGCTACAGTTAACAAGCAGAAACTACCTCCTTGTCCTGTTCTACATCATCGGTTCCTTTCCTGTTACTCTGTCAAAATCCTAACAGAAACGACGTATGGGTGGGAGGGTTGCCCTCAGTGTCTGAGGGTTTCAGTCCATCAAGGCAGGCAGGAGGCCAACTCATGGTGCTAGGAGCTGCATTCAGGGTTGGCCAGGAAGTAAAGAGTGAGAGCAGAACCTGGGAAGGACCCTAACTTCTTAAAGGCCATGGCTGATGATCTTCTGCCAGCCAGGCTCACCTCTTAAAGGTTCCACAAGCTTGCAGGAAAGCAGGAACACCTGAGAACTAACCGTAGCAAACAGGAGCCTGTGAAGCTATTTCAGATGCAAACCACAGTCCGTGGACAAGCAGAAAACATGCCGTTACTGACATCCTTCCTTCCCTTCAAAGCCTCCACAGTGGCTCCACTTGCCCAGTAGACTCATATGCTATACTCATGCATGATGTCATTTAGGGTGGGCCACAAGAATAGTCAACGTTAATTTTTTTCAGTTATTAATTATAGTCATAGATACCCTCTAATAGTTTGCATAGTAGCTATTTTATAGTTCTTAACTAGCTTTCATTTGAGTTGGGAAAGTGTTGCCCCATACATGAGCATTGGTGGAATTTTATTGCTTCAGATAGCAATACTAGTAAAAAGTGGATATCTGTTTGTCTGTCTGCTCATCTGTTTGTCTGAGACTATGGAGTGCTCAACTCTAAATGAGACATCTATATTACAACCCCTCGCCATAATGTTCAGGGATCGCAGAGGAAGAGGGGACAATCGAAAGATCGTTAGGGTCATAGTGGGCATCTACAATGAAACAGTATTTGCTGGCATAGCAGGGCTATTGCACAGAGGGACTCATAGCCACTGTGACTGCAGAAGACCTGCACAAGAACAAGCCAGCCCAAGTCCCAGCATTGACAGGGAAGGAGTCCATAAACTCCCATGCTTAAAGAAGCAGCTATTGGCTACTCAGTTGATGGCTGCTGGGCAATGGGAGTTAGTTTCTTTCAGGAATGTGGGTCTAAGAGACTACTTATGCTCTAGTAGATGGTCCTAGATCCACACACATATATGTAGTACTGAGTGGACCCAGTGGATTTGTAAAAAAACAAAACAACAGAGAACATGAAGTTGGGAGGGAAAAGTGGTTGGGGGATGGGGAGGAGTTGGAGAGGAAGCAATGGAGGTGGATTTAAGCAATGGAGGTGAATTTAAGTGAACATTATATGCATGTGAGAAATTCTCAAACAGTAAAAAAATTAAAAGAAAATAATTTTATGATATTGTACAGCTTTTTTTTACAATAATATGTCTAATTTTACAAGAAGGTATGTAGTCACATACCTTGCAACTGAACACCAGAAGTTATTTATGCCATCTAACTGAAACCCTGGTTCATGGGGTCACATTTTGATTGTTTGTCTTGACTAACACCCCAGCTTCTGATCTGTTTTCCTGCCAATTGATCAGACTGACTGTTGGGGATTCCCATGTGAGTGATACAGCAATACTGGCCTTTCTGTGTCCCTCATGTGTTACTTCAGGCGGCTGCAGATGGCACCGATCCCATTCTTTCCTGTGACTGAGTCCTACCATTTGTTTTGTTGATTATAAAATTGACATAAGCCAACATCATCTGGAAAGAGGGAGCTTCCGGTGAGAAATGCCTCCATCAGACTGTCTGTAGGCAAGTTCGTAGGGCATTTTCTAGATTAACAATTGATGTGGGAGAGCCCAGGCCAGTGTGGGTGCTGCCGCTTCTAGGCAGGTGGTCCTGGAGAGCAAACTGAGCAGACATAGGAGAACAAGCCAGCAAGCAACATTCTTCCATGGCTTCTACTTCAGTTCCTACCTCCAGCTTCTATCCTTGAATTCTTCCCCTGGTTTTGGTTCCCCTGGCAGATCAACTGTGGTAAGACACCCAAGCCAAAGAACAAAATCAAAACCCAAACCAAGCAGGGCAAAACAAGTTCCCTAAGTTGCTTTTGCTATGGAAAGCAAACTACAACGGATATGTAGGCACACAGACACACACACTTCCTTCATCTCATCCAGCAAAGCACCACAAGTACACACAGTGGTTACACTGGAGTCTAAAATAAGACAGACATATAGATTTGACCAAGATCATGAGGTAGGATATAAAGAACAATAGTTAGGGGAAAATCATCAATACAAACTAACATCTGAACTGTGACATGCCAGTTAACTTGTCTCAATACAGCGGTGTCATGCTCTCCCCTTCCCAGACAGCATGTTTTGAGCAGAATGTGTAAACGTTGCCCTTAGCTCCAGCTTCCCCCAGGGTGATGCATCCCCCATTGTTCTTGGTAGAGGAGGGAGTTCTCCATTGTACTTGTGTGATCTTAGCTCATATTCCAAATAATTATCTCTCTGGAAGTAAAATCTAAACATTGATAATGACTTGGAAACACAGCCTGGGCTTTCTGTTTCTGACCGCCTTTGGCCTACAGAAAAGGATTTTATCGCTCAGATAGGGACCGTGTTTATGAAACTGGCCTAGAACCCCCAGTGAGGGGTTTGGGGAGTGGTTTAGTGGTAGGAGCTTGCTCTATCCGGGGAGGTCCATGGTTTTGTCTTTAATACTGCAAGAATCTCTGGTCTGGAGTGGATTGTCAAGCGCTGGTGCTGGGCTGTTTGTTCTCTCCATTTTGCTGCTCCAACACAAACTTGTTGGCCCAAGGAGGTGTTTGGGGTCAGCAGCCCACTGAAGTTACTCAGGGAGAGGTGAATGTGGATTATGAAGTTTGCATATTCAGTAGAGATTCTATCCTGAGAACTCAGGATTAAGGAAGCTAGGCAGCAAAGATTAGGATGCTGTAGATTAAGGGGGGTGGGGATGCTGATTAAACACCAAGAGGCAATGGTATGAACTGGGGATGGAGCAAGATGAGTCTGGGTCCTTGGAGAGAGAGAAGGATAGAAGAGATAAGGACTGAGCACATAGAAGGGTCTTCCACAGAGGCCTGAAGGCAGCCTTGACAAAGACTGGAGAACTGTACCAGGAATGTCATATTCTGGTCAGATGAAAGCACAGTCCCATCCTTCCTGAGATGGGCAGGATTGTAAACCTTGCTGGATATCAGTGTGGTCTGTGAGCATCTAAGAAGGAGTAGTTTCATATGCCGGGCCAGGTGGAGCCTGCCAGGTCTATCTTTATACATGCCTGGAAGGTTCTGAGTTTGAGTAATTGATTGGGGCTCCGCAAGACGGCACTGCACTTTGACTTATGGGAAATTCACACACGGCCATGTTCTTTCAGCCCAACTTAGCATCCTCAGACCTTAAGAAAATCTGCTCTTTTAATTAGTGTTTTGTGAGAATATATCTAGTGTAGAGATGCCGTGAATAACAGAACTGGTTCAGATTATTGGGTTGCATCTTCTAAGAGGGGCTTAAAATATGGACCATCGCTGTTAAAGACCTTCCCAGATCCCAGCTGCGCAAGGCTGGAGATGGGACCGTGCTCACAATGTGTGGTGACGCATAAGTATTAGCCTTAAATAACTGTGAATACCTTGTTTTCTAAAAGATTAGTGGCTCTTCCCTGTGTGATAAATTGTGTGAATTACAGCGCAGACCCGTCTTCCCACTGTATTATCCCACAGCCCTTTAAATAACAGAGTCCGAATTACACTCAGTAAGCCGTGGGCAACGCCTGGGCAAGCTTCAGGACTTCAGAGGACTGTAATTTGGGCTCATCTTTCTCATCTCTCTGCCTTTATTTCATCGTCTGTGTAGTCTTCTCCTTGATTCATATTCTGTCTTCCCTCTTCCCTCCTCACTCCAACCCCTTTTTAAATCTGGCATGTCTACCCATATGCCCAGAGGATTGTAATGGCTGACTCTCATGCTTGTATCATACTTTTGAGTTGACATTCAGATCTCTATGGTTCTGTTGTGCCATTGACTTCTAACAATCTTAATGGATATGTGCACCTGATTGTACCCATTATAGAGGTGACTCCCCCCATTCCCTTTCCCTCCTTCCCTCTTTCTATTTCTACTTCCCCTCCTTTCCCTCCCTTCACCTCCCCTCTTTCTTTTCTCTTCCCTTGCCCTCCTTATTTTTATTTTGCAGCTGCTCACTGGGCTGAAGCATAAGTTTACAAATGGAGAACCTCACAGATTTTAAGAGTGATTGGATGGGTTTTGACAAACACTCACCTTCATGTCGCCAGCCTCTCTAAACAGAGGCAAGGGCTCCATTTCACTCATGACTTTTGCCTGTCGTGACAGAAGCAGGAAAGGATAAAACTGGGTGCACCATTTGTGTGTGTGTTTCCAGGGTGCTTATTCCACGCGTGTGTGTGCTTTTCCCATCTTATGGTTAGCATGCATTTCTCACTGGGAAGCAACTGGAGAGTTGGTGGAACTGGCTCTGTCCAGCTTGTGGCTGTGGGAATAATGCTGTTATGGCTACTTGTGCGCACAACTCTCTGTAGATAGAGCTTCGCTCACCTCTTCTTCCTCTGCATCTGCCTTCTCTTCTTTCTCCTCCTCCCCAACCCCACTTCTTTCTCCTCCTTTTTTCTTCCTTCTTTCACCAGGATAAACTTGCAGAGCCAAACAGCAAGTGCTTATTTAACTTTATAATAGTTTTCTAAAGCAGGTGTTTTATTTCTCATTCCACCAGTAGCAAAAGTGGACTTTATAATTCCTATATCCTTGTCTGCACTTAGAGCTGTCTTTTCAGTTTTACCTATCTCATCAAGCAGGAAATGGCAGCTACAATAGCTTTAACTTGCATTTTCTTAATGGCCAATGATGCTGAATATTTTCTTGAATATGCTGTCTATTCATATATGTTTATCTATATGTGTGTGGTGGTGTCTAGTCAAGTATTTTGTACATTTTAAATCTTGAGTTCTTTGGGATTTGTTGTTTATTTTTAGGCATTCTTTATATATTATGGAATCAGGTTCTTTGTCAAATATATGAACTATAAATATTTTATCTCAGGTGATTTTTTGACTTTTTCTTTGGGTGGGATATGATGTGTTTATGTTCATGTTGTGTGTGTATGAGGTGTGTGTAATGTGTGTGTGATGTCTGTGTGATGTGTGTGTGTATGTGATGTCTCTGTGTGTGATGTGTATAGTGTGTGTGATGTATGTGATGTGTGTATATGATGTGTGAGTCCGTGTGATATATGTGAGATATGTGTGTGTGTGGTGTGTGTGTTGTGTGTATGATGTAGATATATTGTGTGTGTGTGTGTGTGTGTGTGTGTGTGTGTGTGTGTAGTGTGTATGTGTGTGTATAGGGCTTTATAGAAGCCATTCCTAGGTGATAAAACAGTTGAGAGCTTTGGGAAATAGCTGAAATCCCTGTGTTGACTTGAACTAAAATGAGGGCCTGACGTAATGCTGACTCAAAACTTACTCAGACAACATCGACCCATCTTACTGAATCCAAAATATTGTCAGGAAGGATGCGGGACAGAATTTTCTAGCTGAGCCAGAGGCTAGGCCTGCCTTCCAGACTATGAAAGAATGTACTGCTGAGACACTCAGCCCTGACTCCAGTCAAGTCTCACTCTTCCGTCCAGATGTGAGTCCTAGGCACCGGGGGCTTCCTAAACCCTCTGTAACCCTCAAGGGCTCCAGATGTTGCCAGTGTTTTGCTAAGTCTCCTCAACAAAAAAGGGGGGCTTCAATGGGGTAACACGGAATCCCACACCATGTCAAGCAGGGGAGCTGGGGGATCCCTGGCTGCTTTGGTCTGGGCTCTGATCCTTTCTAGTGCTCTGCATTGTATTCCTGTGTCCACATGGCCAGCTCCACACCTCAGCCCTGTGTAGCTGAGCTCAGCAGTAGAATCCCCCTGCCTCTGACAGTCACGGCACAGTGAGACAACAGTTGCTGCAGCACTATCCCTTTCCCAGGCTCGGGTCTCTTGGCCTCTTTGTTGCTTTGCTTTCTGGGCCCTTTGTTCTGTGCTGATTCCGATTTGATTTCCTGGGGGAGCGAGGCACTCAGAGACAGAAACAATGTGTCACTGCATCTGACAGCTTTTCATCACTATGACAGAAATATGCGACACAACCAATGTCAAGGAAGAAGCGTTTGTTTGTGCTCACAGCTTCAGATGGCTCAGCACATAGTCATTTGGTTTCATTTATTTGGGCAAAGAGTCATGGTGGCTGGAGCTCGTGAGAGAGATAAGAAATAGAACATGACACAGAAAGGGACCAGGGACAAGGATACCCCAGTGACTCACTTTCTCTAGAAAAGTCCCACCTCTTAAACGTTCTAGAACCTTCTCAAATAATGCCACAAGTGTAGGTCCAGGAGGCTGGGTCCCAGGGTCATAGTAAAACCATAACAACCAGGATATACTACTTGAACATAGTTTCATAATGTCAGTGCAGAATGTCTCTCACATTGCTGTAAGGCCAGGGCCACCTTCACTTTGTGAACTGGTGACCATGTCACTTCCTGTACCAGGGTGCCTATTGAGCACCACACTTAGTTTCACAAAGGCCAGAGGTGAAACTATGGGTTCAGCAGGAGGCACAACAAAGGTATTCTGTGCCCTCTGTGCCCTACTCCAGCAACTGTTTTAGTGGATCACCCAGGAGGTAGAATGAGGTCGCCATCAAATCCCATAGGAATTCACCTAGTTACTTACATGAGATTATAATACAGGGAAATGAGGGAGGTGAGCTGTGTGGATAAGGTGATCAGACAAGTGAGACTGGCTTATGACTTCAAGCCTTTTGTGGGATGCCATGTTTGGGATGTGCTAAATTAAAAACATCCCTCTGTCCTAAAATATGTTCAACCAGTCTGGATGGAGATTCGTTCCAATGGATGGAGGAGGAACCAGCACAGACCTGAAACGTGATACCCCTTGATAGCCTGTGATACTGGGGATATCCTGGAATAGAATGGGATCCCAGGCTGAGAAAGAGAGAGAGAGAGAGAGAGAGAGAGAGAGAGAGAGAGAGAGAGAGAGAGAGAGAGAGAGAGAGAGAGAGAGAGAGAGGAAGAGGAAGTAGGAGCCTGGGCACCATCCACACTTTTTTTTTTTTTTTTTGAGACAGTAGGAGGGAGAGGAGCATCATCTGGACATTGCAGCAGCAAGAGCCATGCACACAGCCAACTGTAGGGGCCAGAACAGAAGCGGCCCTGCCCACCTACCACCTTTAGTCTGAGGGCGTGGCCTCAGCTTTTCTGCTTTTCTCTGTTGGTCTCCTCTTATTTTTCCCTCCATCTTCACTCCCTCAGCACTCATTTCTGCCATGGTCCCCAAGTTCCTGAGAAGTACAGGTGGGAGCCCAGACCATCCATTTGCTCTGAGTCACAGAGGACGAAACATTCAATGCTCTGTCCCTGAGGTGGACCCTGGTGGCCAGCAGAGGACTGAGCAGCTGTTCCTCCTTCCTGCTCCAGCTTCCAGCATGCCTTTCTTCCCCGAGTCCCTTTAGTCCAGGGCTGTGTCTCTGACTCCTCTGATATGAAGCTTTTTCCCACCAATTCTTATAGCGAGGCTGAAAATTTGTTATCAATAGTGTTGCCTGTTGCCTTCACCATCAGAACCTCTGAGGTTTTCTCGAAGGTTGAAGATGAAAGCTGTACAGAATGTGTCAGTTACAACACACGAGCACATGAAGGACGTCACTAAGAGGCCAGGAGCCTGTGTCACAGATGCAAGAGGAAGATAAACACTGACCAACTACGCCTCCCTCCAAAGGCATCCAGCACCTCATTGGACCTTGACTCCCCACACCAATCCCAGCTGTCCAGGAGTTAGGGACAAATGCTTTAGCCCAGAAAGACTAAAATATTTCTACGCAAATGGTAGATGCTGTTATTAAATGTTTCGGCAGCGAAATTAAATAAGAATAACCAGTATTTTGAAATTCTGAACATCTTATAATTAGACCGGCCTTTTAAAAAAGTATTCCAACTTAAGGCACATTGGAATGTAGCCCACAACACAGAGACAGCCTGACAAAGAAACATTATTCTTAGATTTACAATTAATTACCCTTATGTCTATACCTTGCATTCAATTTGCATATCTTAAAACTGCTGTAAATTTCCCAGGACTCCTTATTATTTAAGATCATTCCGCTCAGTAAAAAGTTTCTTCCATAGTAACTTTCTGTTGATTGGTCAGTAAATCTGGCTCCGCTTTGTTCCCTAACATTGTAATTTTTCTTTGTGTGTGTGTGTGTGTGTGTGTGTGTTTTCATTATTTGGCTCCTTGTTCCTTCTGCCCTTTCATTTATTATTCCCCAAAGAATCTACAGATAGAGAAGGCGGTTGGAAGACGAAGTGAGTGGTCAGACTCAGCGATGCTATCTCTCCCCACCACGCGTCCGTACCCAGTGTCTGACGTGTTCTATACATCTCGCTAGTGCCAAGCTTGTTAAACAAATAGGCCTTGATGCATAGGCCTGAAGGACTGAAGTTCCCTGCAGCATTCTTGCCCCATGGGTGATGTTCTACGCCTTTGCGTTTGCCCCCTCTTTTGGATCTTCTCTCTCCCTAAGTCAGGGGTCTTGTTGTTGCTTTGCAGGGGTTCCTCCTCCTGACCTCTCCTTCTGTTGGTGGAGTTCTTAAGCTCCCTGTCAGGTGACTGTTCTCTTTTAAAAAACCACACCACGGGGATTTAGAAGCCATTTGCAAGGGGCAATAGGCACCTTGTAAAACGGTAAGTATTCTACAGCATGGGGCAAGATTTGAAAAGCCTCACACATAGTTGGATTTTAAATCCTTGGCCACCAGCTCTGAAGCACGAAGCTCTGAAAAAGGCTGCCTCCATGAGGAATGGGCAACCTGTGAGGATACAGGTACATTACACTTCCGTGGGATTTCTTTTGTGAGACAGGGTCTTGCTAAGTATCTCTGGCTGTCCTGGAACCAATGATCTCCTCGATCCAGCATCTTGAATCTTGGTGTGACAGGTGTTTGCCACCACGCCTGGATGGTTTTTGTTTGTGTTTATTAATTAATTTGTTTGGAAGAATTTTAAGTATCACTTTTTTTTCTTAAGTCCTCTGTGAACCATTTACAGGATTTAAAACAAATCAACATGTTTTCAACAAAGAACGAACCTCCAAAAGTCATGAACACAATTAGAACTAATGTCACATCTGCTTTGTTTCCCACTGCTATTTATTTATTTATTTATTTATTTATTTATTTATTTATTTATTATTCATTCATTCATTCACTGGTTATTTACTTATTTACTTATTGAGTGTTTCTTTGTAATCATTTACTGAGCCTCTGATAACATTTGACTTTTAAACAGGGTGGGTTGTGTTATGCGATGTGTTATGTGATGTGCTGATGCAGACAGGACAGACTTTTTTGCCTTTTTGAAGAGAATATTATTCTCAACAGTACAGCCCAGTGTGTGTGTGTGTGTGTGTGTGTGTGTGTGTGTGTGTGTAATCTCCTTTGGAGAAATGGAGAAAAAATATGTCTCCTTTCGTTCTTTAATTTTATTTTAAGCACAACCAGGTAATTTCCTGGGGCTTCTCTTTCTCACTTATTAATTGGCAGTTTATTAAACCAATTTTTAAACAGTGTGGGCCCTTGTCATTTCACCGTCATTGTCTCTAGAACCAAGTGTTAGGAAGTATGTCAGGGTAGGAAAGTCGCTGGTAGGAAGGGACATTCATGGCCTGTGTGTGCCAGGCAGGCATCATAGAGGGTGACAGGGTGAGGACCTGTCCCCTAGCCCCTCAAACTATGATGCTGGCTGGACCACACCTCCTTCTCAGGATAGCTCACCCCACCCTCTCTCTCCCTTGCCTCTTCTCCACTCTCATTTCCTCCTTCTGGTTGGGAAGTCTTTATTATTATTATTTTTTTAATGTCTTACAGACGTGTTCATTTCTGACAGTGACATTCGTTCTGACAATTCAATTCTGTAAGTGATGTGAGAAGGCCCGTTCCCCCTGGCTTTTCACAGGCCGATGCGAGTGCGCACGCTGGCGGCTTAGCTCCTTCTTGATTATCACATCGTATTTCTATTAACATCATTTCTAAAAGCCTTCCAAAAATTTAAATAATGCTTGCACACAGGATGGGAAGCCACACCTCAGATGAGCTGTCCTAGAATACCTTGGCAAGAGCACCCAAGTAGTCAGAGTTTTCCTGCTGTATGCTCTATGTACATCTGTTAAATTACTCCGAGATCTCATTAAATAAAGCTAATGTACTTGTAAAACAGTAGGGAGAGACAGTTTATCATTGTAACTGTTAGAGAGAGCCATTCGGGTAGGGAGGGTGCCAAGAAACTAGGTATATGCTGGTCAGTGTGGATGTTTCTAAGTCATAAATCTTGGCTCCTTCCCGCCAAGTTATTGTGTATTTCTATACAGGAGAGATTGATTGTAGCAGCTGAAGATGAATTTGCCCATAGTCTCCTTCTACTTCTTCTTTCTTTCTTGCTTTCCTTTTTTTTTTTTTTTTTTTTTTTTTTTTTTTTTTGATTACTTCTGATGTTTACTAAGGTGATAATATTTTTTACCCTTCCCTCCACGTGATCATTTGTTTTGGATTAAAAGCCATAAATGGCACAAAGAAAGCCAGGAGGTCGTTCTCTGCGGTCATGCCAAGACGCAGGCATGAAGACGTACGATGTCCCATGTGGGAGGCTGGGTGGAAGCCCTCAGCAGCCCTTTGAGCTTATAACAGACCTACCTGAAGGAGAACCAGGAGCAGACATCCTCAGATACCTGGCAAGACACTGCCATCTCCTCGTGGCAGAGCCTGCAAACAGATGGCAACGGGGGTTTAATTTGAAAATACTGAAACACTGTGTAGGCTCAAAACCATGACAATTGCAGTTTTATTGTCTCCACTCACGAAAAATGTGTGTGAGGCTCATCTCGTGGCCCGAGTGGGGAGAAAAAGGTACTTTTCATGAATATATATAGATGCTGAATTTATAAGGATCAATATAGCCACCAAATGTTGTACAACATGTCAGGATATCATAAAATGCAGGCAGTTCTACATAAAATACCAGCTTAATCTGGGAGGTTTTAAAGCCTCATTAAAATGTGGATAAAGTCCATATATGGAAAGGCAGACCTCAAAAGGTTGAAGTTATATATCTGCAGGGCAGGAAGGGGGACTGCCACTTCTGAATGTCAGTGGCATTGTGGGTTGCAGTGGGGGACAGCCAGAATAACAGAGTCGGGGTTGGGGTATGGTACACATTCCCTAGTATTTTTTATTCGTGGTTCTAGATTTAGAGGCATCCCCGTAGATGGGCCACATCCTGCCATGCTTGGCAGCCTGGCATATTTGTGGAATCTATTATTCTTTCAGCAGCAGATCAGCAGCCTTGCCACACAGTATTGGCAAAACAAGATTGCCTCCAGGCCTAGGGGTGGATGGCATAAGGAGACAGAGGCTCTCTGAGATTATCTTGGAGGGGGGAGGGCTACTCACTGAGTGGCACCCTCTTTGTGTCCTGGCACCGCAAGGTGAAGGTATTCATAAGGAACTGTTCTCTCAGAGACAGAAAGGTCCCCAGCTATCTGGGTCTCATTTTTCTTATCTAAGCCTCTGGGTACACCCACAGGGCTTCCCTTCCCAGAAGCCGAGTCCAGAGCCAGACAGGGCACAGCTTTGGGAGGTCTGGGTAGTTGAGACTGGCTGCCTTGTTTTTTTCTGGAGAAACTTTGAAAGTCAAGCAAACGCATTCACCCTGACCTTTCTGCAACACTAGCCCATATTCACTGCTTGTCAGCAGCACAGGGTGGCCTGGAGTCATCTGTCACTGCCAGCCATCATTTTCCCATCAGCCCCATTACGGGGATCAGGAGAGAGCGAAGCCCTGTGTAGGAAGGATCATTAAACTCGAGGCTCCCAAGTAGCACAGGTAGGCCAGGTGGTCTCTTGTTATTTATAATAAAGGAACGCACGGCAGAAGAGGCTGATGGTGGCCCAGGAGGCCGGCGCAGGACGCCTGAGCGGTGTCACCACTGAAGGACAGTTAGAAGTGGACTCTTCCCCCCACACTGTAAGCAAAGAGGATTTATTGAACATCTGCTCTGTACATGGCTGGCAAGATTGATTAATTTAATTGCTCACACTTTGCTTAAGTAACATTTGAATACTTAATGTCAAGTTTGAAGGATATCACAGTGTCTGCAGCACACCTTCTCTTTTAAGTCCTGGAAGTGGCAACAGGGAGGGGAAGGCAGAGTGAGGCGGAGCGCAAGCCCCTCCCCCAAGGCTCTTCCAACAAGCTGGAGGAGTTACTTCTTTTCATAAAAGCAACTAGTTACTTTCACATTTTCCCACCGTGATAAATCATTAATGTAATGAGGTTGGGTTCTCTTCACTGAGTGGTGGTAATTTCCCCTTTGGTATCACCTATAGAGACAGTCGAGTGTATTATATATTTCCGTACCCTTTAACATAATACCGTAATCGTAGGAGAGTACCCGGTGAGTTAAAGCTGGGATAATTTATGGCGGGCTACAGTCAGGCAGTGTATTTAGAAGGACACTCTGAAACTACGGCAGGAAACTGGCCTTTAAATGGTTCTCACCCCAGCAGCACCCATCTTTCCTGCTATTGGTTGAATTATTCCCCACTTGTTATTTATTTAAAAAAATTATTAGTGTCTATTCATGGTGCCGAGTAATGAATGGCCTAAAGGCATCTGAATTCAAGTGCAACTGTGGACTTTAACCACATTTAACACTATTTTTTTGAGACAAAAAAATAAGCATTTTTTATTATTTAAAATAATTTAAAAATTATTTAAGTTAAAAAAATGACATATTGTGTGTTTCACCTGTATGGACATTTGTGTACCACAGTGGGTGCCTACTACCTGCAGAGGACAGAAGAGGATGTCAGATTTTCTGGAACTGGAGTTATAGGTGATTGTGAGCCATCATATGGGTGCTGGGAACTGAACAAAGGTCCTCTGGAAGAGCAGAAGTGCTCTTAACTGCTAAGCCATCTCTTGGGGCCCCTTACCCATTAAATTATTCCTCTTCCTCCTCCTCCTCCTCCTCCTCCTCCTCCTCCTCCTCCTCCTCTTCACTATGGTTATATAATGAAACAACATGATATGCGATAAAGTTTGTATCTTTAAAAAAATTTAGTTCTTTGAGAATTTTATACAATAGATTTCTTCATATTTATCTCTACCCTGTAACCCCTCCAGATCCCTCTCCCTTCTCTACTTACCCAACTTTGTGCCCTCTTTAGTTTTTTAGACTCCTCAATTCCAATCTGTGCTGCCCATACACTCTCACACCTGGCGTGTTATCAGGGCTAAGAACCTGAGTCTAGATTGGCCTCATAAGCCCTGGGAGGAACCTCCTATTACTAGTCCACTCTGTGGCTATAGTATTAAACTGATGCCCGATGATCAAGTGTTATACCCACAGATGAGTGCATTTATCCATTCTCACCAGAGAAACTTCGTTTTGTAGTGGACAGCCAGGTGTGCAGAAACCCAGGACTGGTCACTGTGTAGAGGATAAAACAGTATGGGGTTCTCAGCAATAAATGGGATATCTCTCTGACACCTTCTTCCTGCAAGGCTCAGAAACCATTAAGGAAGCAGAAAGACTATAAGACCCAGAACCTTTGCTCCTCAAGTTTCAGTTTGTTTAGCCTCAAGGTGGAAGGAACTCGGATATCTGCACTTGATTGACTTTAGTGGAACTGGGTTGGGGAAGGCTAGGAGAACTCTGTCTTTTAGGTGCTGACAGTGTGACTTCCAGGCCCTGGGATAAAGTCAGTGAGGACCACTGCCCATGTGCGCCTCTGAGATTTGTTCTCTTCTAAGTTTTGAAAGGTTTTATTCTTTTTGCCCTACTAGGGATGGACTCCAGGATGTTGTCATGCTAAACAGCTAGCTGCTCGACTGTGGAGGCACAAGCAGGTCGTTCCTCACTGGAGATTCTAGGCAGGGGCTCTACCACTGAGCCACACCCCCAATTCCTCACTGGGAGATTCTAGGCAGGGGCTCTACACTAAGCCATGCCCCCAGCTCCTCACTGGGGGATTCTAGGCAGGGGCTCTACTGTGGAGGCATGCCCAGCCCCTCACTAGGTGATTCTCGGCAAGTGGTTTATTTGTAAGCCGTACCCGAACCCCTCAGTGCTCTATCAGAAGAGCATATCCCCAACCTAAGCTTCTTAAAATATTTAAAGGGGGATGCCATATATAAAAAAGGAAAGAAAAAAAGAAGAATAACACTACAGTTTCCTAGACATATTTGTAGTAGGAACAAGTATGGCCCAGAGAGTTGAAATGTTTGAAAAATGACCGAGAAGGATATTTATTTGTCTGTAAAAGCAAACCCATGCCCGTCCGAGTTTCGTTCTTCTTAGGAAACCTATTTGTTTGTCTGTTAACTCGGCCTTCATGCATCCCCACATTCATTTATGTATTTAACGGATGGGACTTTGCTTTTCAACTTCTATAGCAGAAAATATTACATTTTATTGGAAGCTTCTTTGGTGGGGAGGGTGGCACTTCTAGTCTAACTGCATATTGGTTGTTTTTGGTGTGGAGAAAGTTAAGATAGGAGAGGGTGGTGGTGAGACCGGAGGGGATTAGATTAGTATACAGCGAGTGCACAGTATACAGTAAGAGCAACGGCACAGCTAGCAATGGACTGTGAGGAAGGAGGAAGGCCACCAGAGCCCTGAAGTGTCGGGAAGGACCTCACCATCCAGCTGAGCTTTGGGTACCAGAATGAGTTCTTAATAGGCGGGGAACATGTTGCTGGGAACCCTACAAGCCTAAATGACTCTGAGCAAAGGATAATCTCTGGTCACATCTGATTGAAGTCAGGTGTGGCACGGCTGATTTCTTTGAAGGATACCCATCTGTCCCCACACACAATACATCCCGCGCCGGGCCGAGACTGTCAAGGCCAGAGCCAGGTGCCTGGGCTACGCGTATCCTTCTCCATCAGTCATACTGCAGGGAGCAGACAATTAATTCTGGAGCAAAATTGAAAGTCAGAGGCAGAGTCTAAAAGAACAGAATGACAATAATAAAGTACCCCAGCCTCGCATTAATCTCCCTCACTTCAGGCCTGTCACAGCCGGCCTGGCTGTGACTAATGCCAAGCTTTGCATACAGTGGTCACAGACACGAGCAGCGTGCTCCCTTTACAGCACCCGCGATGCGCTTTGTTGGGTTTTTGACTCCTGTAGAATAGTCGAAAAAAAATCATTGCCACTGGTCATAGGTAAGGGGACAGAGTTCCTCCATCATGTCCAGGCAAGGGATGCCTGGACATCACTTCTGCCACAAGAGCCACTAAAGTCAGTCTCTCTCTCTCTCTCTCTCTCTCTCTCTCTCTCTCTCTCTCTCTCTTTCTCTGTCTGTCTCTCTCTCTCAATCTTTTTCCTCACTTCTCCCTCTCTTCCTTCCTCTTCTCACTGCCCTTCACTCCCCCTTCCTTTCCCCCTCCCTTTCTTACCCCTCTCTTTTTATTTACTCCTTCCTTTTTCCTTTGATCTGTTACCCAGGTTGCCCCCTGCCCTCTGCAACTGGAAATCTTCCTGCACAAGTCCCCTGAGTTCTGAGATCGCAGGTGTGTACCATGATTCCTCGTTTAATGGTTACCTCTTAGAGACAGAATTCTATAGCCATCAAATTTCCTGCTGAGCATAGAGGGAGGAAGAGAGTATGATTTTAGTCCAGGACCCACAAATAAGTTGGAGGAAGTACAAAAGAAATGGGTAGGAGAAAATATCCAGGGTTATGACTAAGGTAGATGTAAGGGGTAGGGCCTGGAAAAGAAGTGGCCAAGAAGAGATATGTCTGAGATGGAAGACACAAAAGAAAACAGCTCAGGTCCTCCACAGCTCTAGTAGGCCACCTTCTGAAAGACTGACCTCTGTGCATAGATTGAGAAATCAGATGGCACAGGCCATTTTCACAGATCTATGCTGAGAGGCACACTGCTGTAGCCACACCGTAGGATGGCTTAGATTGACAGGTGCTGGTGTGCTGGTCCCTCCCTGTTGGCCCTTTGCTCACATCTTCTATCTTGCTCTGCCCTTGATACCCCATCAGAATGGTACCACCATAGACTTGATAGAAAAAGAGTATTGTCAGCCACGGGCATTAGTTTGCATCTTGAAACTCTATCTGTGCCCTTCCCACTGCTTCCATCCATCTCACCACACTTCATGTGTGTGCTGGTTTGGGAGACACTGAAGTGTGCTGGCCTACATGGCTCTAAAGGACATAGTAAAGAGTGATTTCCTCATTTTCACTTTGTTTCTTACCCTCCTTTGCTTTAGTCTGCAGAGTGTTTCCTATGCCTGTTCTTACAGGACCCACCTCCCTGTAGCCTTCAACATCCCACAGCCATGCTAGTAAGTAGGTTTGGTTTTGTATTGGTTTGAATGTGAACATTTCTCATAGGCTCAGGTATTTGACTTCTTGGTCTGAAGTTGGTTGTGCTGTTTGGGGAAGTTTAGGAGATGTAGCATTATTCCGGGGAGAGTAACACTGCAAGGCTTTGAGTATAAGAAGCCCCTTCTCCCTCCAGTTTGCTCTCCTTGCCTAATGCCTGCAGTTCAGATATGAGCTCTGAGCCTCCCTTTCCTACTACTGTACCCACCAGTTGCTGCCATGCCTTCCTGCCACAAAGGACTCTTACCCTTCCGGAACTGTAAGCCCAAATAAACGCTTTCTTCCCTGAGCTGCTTTTGGTCATGGTGTTCCATCACAGTAACAGAAAAACAACTAACATACGTTTGGTTTTCCTTGACAGGCCTTGCTCTGTAGCCCAGAGCTACACAGGATTTAGCTCACAAGTCTCCTGCCTCAGCTCTTGAGTGCTGGGGTGTAATAGGTCTGCAACCAGCATGACCTAAAGAGGATATGTTTCAGGCTGTGTTTGTCGCGGCCAGTTCCTCGTCAGTACAATGCACCTTTCCACCCAGTCAAGCAACTTGTAGGTTGTTGGATCGTGAAAGGCAGTCTGTGTTCTGGTTGAGTGAGGCTTACTCTGGAGACCCAGTAGAAAATTCTACAAGGGACAGAACAGTGAGCTACGCCCCTAGACATTAGGTGCCTGACACTATGAGCCCTCCAACTCCATTCTTCTGTGGCTAGACAATGCCCCAAGCTCCCAGTATTCTGGCTGGACTCCACCTCCATAGTCATCTGACTACAGCCAGGTATGCCCTGCCTCACAGTTACCTGGCAACAGCAAGATAGCCCAGCCCACTATAAAAGGGGCTGCTTGGCCCCGCCTCTCTCTTGTCTCTTTCTCTTTTTCTCTTCCTCTTTTCCCCTCTCTCCATGTGTCCAAGGCCAGCCTCTACTTTTCTCCCTTCTCTTCCTCTCCCCCTCTCTCCCACCCTTCTCTGTTTTCTACAATAAAGACAAAAACCATAGACTGCCTCCTGTCATCTAGACTCTTCATGCTGGAATAACGGCCTAGGCCTTTCCCTAAAGAGCCGCATCTAATCTCCTGCAGGAAAGCTTCCCAGTGTTTCCGGCCACCAAACTGAACCGAGGACTTTTGCTCCATGTGAGAACCACCCAGTGTCTCCTCCCTGCCCCCATTTTTTCCTTTCGGCCTGGGGCCACTGCCACTCCAAAGCCCCCACCTGTTCTCAGCTCTTCCTAGGTGTCCAGCGATGCTCTGCGATACCCAAGAGCTAGAACTTGGGCCTCATGGAGGCCAAGGGACCCAGCGGACTGGGTTCCATGGCTTCCCACAGCCAGACACCCACCGGCAGCAGGGAGACCCCATAGCAGCCTCCTGAGTCCGCCCATCCAGGGTCTCCGAGCTCTGGTGGAACTTGTGTGTCTCCCACCCCTTTATTTCCCCATCACCTGGCACACTACAGTAGGTGGACATTTCACACACTTTGCATGCATGCTCAAAGTCAGTCCTAAAGAGAATTCTAAGAATCCAACGTTTGCCAGCACATGCCATGACTCCCTGCAGTTAAATGTCCAAGACACCTTCCCCAGACTTCTTTTAATTGAGGAGAACTTCTTGGCATCTACAATTTGCTTCATGTGGATGACTGTTTACTTAGCTCGTACTCCTGGCCAAAGAGCCACACTGTGTTGCAGGGAGGAATGCTAAAACTGTTCAAGCTCAAAACCAGCAGAGAGCAGTGTACAGTTTTAGACCAGGACCTACAAAGCCTACTATGAGATGTAGTTTTAACCTCACTCCTCATTTGCTGTGCAACCCTGGGAAAACTGCTCACCATCTCTGTCTCTTCTCACCTCTGGGTGGTAGTTGGGTGCCATTTGTTTCTTTAAGTGCACCTCCCTTGCTGTTTGTGACTGCCCATGCTTGTCTGTTTGTCTTTCCTCTCTCCATTTCTGCATCCCCTTGCCTAGCTGACTGAGCCCACTTTTTCTTTTTATTTATTTTAAAACTCCCTTTTACATTGTTCTATTTTGATGAGTAAGGGTACTTTGTGTGCATGCATATATGGGTACCATATATATGCCTGGTGCATATAAAGTCAAGAAAAGGGCACTGGATTCCCTGGAAGTAAAGTTAGAGCTGGTTGTGAGCCACCATGTGGGTGCTGGGAAATGAAAGCAGACTCTGCAAGAGCGGCCAAGTGTTCTTTAAATACTGAGTGGTCTTCTCCAGGCCCTCAGATCAACTTGTTAGACTGGAGATGTTGGACAGTCAGGGTGTAGCAAGCCAAGGGGAGAAAGAGTGTTTCCTTGCTGGAGCCTCGCACCCACTCACGACTCCTTCAGTCCAGAGATCCATTAACATTGCGAAAGGCTTTGATGGACATCCGGGAATTGTGCAACATCGATTTCATTGTCATCTTTTTTGCACAAGCAGTAAGTAGGCTAACATTTTAGGTGCAGAGTAATTATTCCCGAAAATCAAGACATCAGAATCAAGTTTATAGTTAGCAGCTCGACATTTTGACAGGAGATGTGCGTGGGTCCTAGGGATGCCTCGGAGTTCCTGAAAAGGTTGAAGTGTTCCATGCCAGCATGAGGGAGGTACAAGCACAATTCAGCAAAGCAGCGTGTGGGGGCTGCAGACATTCTGGGTGGGCTCTCACATGCTCTGACCTCACGGAGGAACTTCCAGTGGCTTCTCACTTCCTTACCAGAGTCCAGTCAGTAGCAAAGACCCACTCGGCTACTGTAACCCTGGGTCTTCACTCACTCACACAGAAGCAGAACATGGAGATCCAGGGAGTCTGCCCTCCATTCCTTCCCATTCTGGGGTCAGTGGAGGGCAGGGCACATAAGAGAAGCCATCAGGGATGGATTCTGGATTCTTGGGAGTGGGGTTCTTTTTTACTTAAACAAGATCTAAACGGATTGTCTGGGCTTTGGCTGATGTACATGATGGCCTTGTGTTGAGGGACACCCCTTTGCTGCTGGTTAGAGACTAGCTGTGGCTGATGTAAGTGAGAGTGTCTTCCAGGTGTCCTAGGGAGACCACCATGCATAGTCTCTGGACAGCCCTTCATCTGGCTGACATCTTTGATTGCATCATGCCCCCCTGAGTTTGCTCCTAGAACCTGAGCTTGTGCTCCTATGTTGGGAGGGGAAGCTGGGGGCTTCTGTGACTAAGTGGGTGGACTTGAGCACAGTCCCCAAGCATAATTCTTTAGTGTACATAGACTTTTCCTGCCTAGAGGGAAATCTACCAATCCACCAACTTAGGGGGATTATAATTGTTGCAGCCCACATGATTCTGTGTCTGTAGATTTTACTAATGATGCTGGCTAGCTTTATGACACAAGCTGTAGTTATCTGATCCTCAAGTGAGAAGATGCCTCCATAAAACAGGCAGGGAAACCTGTAGGGCATTTTCTTAGTGATTGATATAGTAGGGCCCCGTCCATTGAGGGTGGAGCCAGTTTTATTGGCCACCCCTCCATGGCCTCTGTATCAGTTCCTGCCCTATTTGAGTTATTGCCCCAACTTCCTTCAATGATGGACAATGATGTGGAAGTATAAGCCACCTAAACCCTTTCTTCCCCAAGCTGCTTTGGCCATAGTATTTACCACAACAATAGAAGCCCTAAATAAGATGCTAATGAAGATAGAAAATATTTGAAAATCATTATGTTCACTATTAAACATGTATATGCCATTTTCTTTTTCATTATTCTTAAATGGTACAATAAAACAATGACGTAAATACATACACCTACAGTGTATGAGGTGTATAAGTGATTTAGAGCTGATTTAAAGTCTATAGGAAGACATATGTAGGTGGTATACACATGTACACACTGTGTGTCTTAGGGTTTTACTGCTGTGAACAGACACCATGACCAAGGCAACTCTTCTAAGGACAATGTTTAGTTGAGGATGGCTTAAAGATTCAGAGGTTCAGTCCATTATCATCAAGGTGGGAGCATGGCAGCATCCAGGCAGGCATGGTGCAGAAGGAACTGAGAATCCTACATCTTCATCTGAAGGTTGCTAGCAGAGTACTGGCTTCCAGAGTGCCACTCCCTGGGCAGAGCATATACAAACCATTGTGCCATATAACTTTGTGGAAAGGTCTTTTTTCTTCCCTTATTGATCTTCATTTTAAAAATGTTTTTATGTTTTGAAAATCTCATATATGAGTATTGTATTTACATCATTTCTCCCTCCCTTTATGAATTTTGATCCCTCCAGTGTCCTCCTATTCCTTTTCAAATCCATAGCCTCTCTTTCTTTACTATTGCTATACACATACACACACAACACACACACACACACATACACACACACACACACACACACACACACTTTAATACATACACATTTAGATATAAACCTACTGAGTTCATTTCTTCTTCACTTACTGTTGTTCATGTGTTTAGGGTTGATCTCTTGGGACTGGATAACCTGCCAGGAGGTTCATCCCTGGAGAAGACTGATGCTTCCTCTCTCAGCAACCATTAATTTCCTGTAGCTCTTCATCTAGGTGTGGAATCTTGTGGAAATTACTATGCTCATGCTGGCACATCTACTGGTATTGTTATTAGGTGACCATATGGTTGGAATATACTGGGTGCAGCTTTCATGTCATACATAGTGGATGCTATGTTGCAGCGGACATCCTGACTTCTGACTCAGTGTTTCCCTAACCTTAGATGTAGGAATCATGCTGTGTGTATGTGTAGATAATGTGTTAGACAGGGGTTGGGGACAGTCAGTTCTCTATGTTTTAACTATTTGTGGCTGATGTAGTGGTCCCTGCCTTCTGCAAAAAGAAACTTCTTTGATGAAGAGTGGGAGCCACATTTAGCAGGAAAGTTGTTCATGAACTGAATATCTGGACTTTACATAAAGATCTTGACATTGCTCTCTCTAGTAAAAAGTCTGTGTGGACTAAGAGATTATTGGGGTTAGTAACCTTTTTTTTCTTTTTTTCTTTTTTTCTTTTTTTGGTTTTTCGAGACAGGGTTTCTCTGTGTAGCTCTGGCTGTCCTGGAACTCACTCTGTAGACCAGGCTGATCTCGAACTCAGAAATCCACCTGCCTCTGCCTCCTAAATGTTGGGATTAAAGGTGTGTGCCACCACCACCTGGCGTAACTTTCTAATTAGTATGACACACATATTTGAGCAAAGAATTTTAAGGCAGAAAGAGTTTAGTTGGCTTATAGTTTGAGGGTGTAGTCTGCCACTGAAGGTGGTGTCATGGCAGCAGGAGCATGAGGCAGAAATTCACATTGTGTTCCCAATCAGAAAGCAGAGAGCTTGACCTCACTACTAAATTCATGTCCTCCTTTTTGTTCAGTCTGGGATTCCAGTCCATGTTAGTGTGCTACCCATGTTTAGAGTGGGTTTCCTTAACTTACTCTAATCTAGTAACTCCTTCACAGGCATGTGAACATGAAGTGAAAAAACATGGAAGTTTTTCTCCTAGATTGTTCTAGATCTTGTCAAGTTGACAATCAATATCTATCGTACCTTTTGTCAACTTAACACTCAAACATGTCACTCTTAAGTCCTAACCTTCTAATCTTTGTTCCATCGCTAAATGATTATTTTATAATATAAAGTTCACTCAGTCTAACTTCAAAAATCCTACTGTCTTTTGCAGTTCCAACACACAAAAGTCCATATTTCAAGTCTTTTGGGGGCCTCAAGGCAATCTATTAACTGTGAACCTCCATATGCAAAAGGCCCTAATAAGCATTCTTATACTCACAAAGAGGGATGGACAAGTCATGGAACTGTGGTACAAAAAAGGAAATCTGAAAACCCAGTAGGGCAAAAATGCCATCCTGCAGCTTCATGTCCAGCATCTGGGGCTCATGATGGAGTTGTCTGGGCTCCAGAAGGCTTGGTTAGTCCTCCTTCTCCATCTCTGCTGTCAGTAGAGTAGGCTTGTTCTTCGGTGGATTCTAGTCTATGCCTACAGCTTTCCTTGGTGGATGTCTTGTGGTCTTGGTATCTTTAACATCTAAGGTCTCTGTTGATTTTTGGGCTTCATACTCAGTTTCACACAGTCTTCTCTTGGAGCCCTCTTGTGGGCAGTCCATACCTGTTACATAATGAAGCTACCTTCAATAGCTTTTTGGAGCCTTTGTGAAACCTCCATGGCCCACTCACTCTTCCTTATTTTATGTCTTCAAAACCAGTACCATGTGGAATACATTGCCAAGTTAAGATGAAGCCCGAGCCCCCTGGACTGCAGTGTCAGTGGCTTATGGGAACATCTGAGATAGACAGTAGGGAATATTTCCTCAGGTAGCCATTTATAAGTGGGTTACTCCTCACACTTTAGGCTATCTTCTTTGAAATGAATTTGTGTTTTCGTATGTTGGAACCTTCCATGGGTGGGCTCTGACTCAGGGAATCTTTCTGACTGTTCGAGTGCAGACCATGAAGCTTCTCTATGACAACCACAGCTTCATTTTCATCCACCTCGTTTGTAACTTTCAATCCAGTCATGTACTTTTCTCACTGAACTTCATGTTTTTCCTATTTTTACTTTCTCTCTCACTGTAGACCTGGATGATAACAATGAGCAGTGACCATGCAACAGTCTGAACATTCCCTCATCTTTAGATTTCTTCCACCAAACAAATTAATTCATTACTGTTGGGTTCAGTTTCATCGAATGAACCTTTGCCAGACTGTATGTAACACAATGCCCTGGGCCCAGTTCTTAGTACAGTCCTTTTTCTCCTCTGAAACCTCAAGATCTTCTAGTGGAGACTGTATTTCTCTTAGCATTCTGGCCTCCCAAACTCGCACTAGAATGTCTCTTTAAGCTCCTCTTGCAGGGTTCTATGAATTTTCTATCCCAGAGTTTCAAAGTCTTCTACACTCTTTCTAAAAACCAGTTCTAAACCCCTAAGAACAGCATGGTCAGGCTTGTCACAGCAACAGCCCAACATCCTGGTATCAAGTCCGGTATTAGTTTATTAGTTGCTTTATTGTTTGTGTGTCAAAATCCCTGATAAAAGTGAGCTGAAGGATTTTCTCTCGGGTGAGATTCTGAGACTGGAGCAGCCAGCCCGGAGGCGCCTTAGGCCAGAGACTCAG
>NW_022196904.1:27407791-27424918 GCF_008632895.1 Mastomys coucha
TTTTTTTGTTTTTTGGAGGGGAAACTGGGAATGGAGAAATTCGCATATAAATAAAGAAAAAAAAGTGAGCTGAAGAAAGAAGGGCTTATTCTGCTTCACAGTTTGAGGGTTCTGAGCATCACTAAAGGGGGTCATGGCAGCAGAAACATGTGAGGAAGTTGCTCACATTTTGTACTTAGGAGAGAGACAGAGACACACACAGAGAGAGACAGACAGAGACACACACAGAGAGACAGAGAGAGACACAGAGAGAGAGACAGAGAGAGGGAAAGAGACAGAGAGTGAGATAGAGAGAGAGAGGGAGAGAGAGACAGAGAGAAAGACAGAGAAGGGGGAGAGGGAGAGAGAGAGAGAAAGAGAGAGAGAGAGAGAGAGAGAGAGAGAGAGAGAGAGAGAGAGAGAGAGGGAGGGGGGGGGAGAGAGAGAGAAAGAGAGGAGGAAAGCTGGTGGTACTCAACTTCTTACTTTTAATTCAGCCTGGGTTTTCAACCTAAGGGATGACACTGTCCACATTTATATTGGGTCTGCCTCACTCAATTAACTGGGTCTAGAAACTCCCTAACAGTCATGCCTAGGTGTTTCTGCCATGGGTGATTCTAAAGCCTGTCAAGGTGACAGTTAATTTTAACCACCACAGTTGCACTTGTTTTTCTTGGCCACCTTTTGTGTTTTCTTCTTCAGTGAAAATCTGTGCTAGTTACAGTTTTCTTGGTTTGCTTTTTTTTTTTTTTCAATGTCTGGCCTCCTTCTTGCACAGGGATAGGAAACCATACATTAGAGAAGTAGCTGTTAGCATTTTTTAAAATTTCTGCATGGCTAAAACACTCATTTACTCTCTTATCAAGCCAAAGCATCATCCTGAAAATGAGTCCCCTTACCTGATTCCTGTGTCTGAGCCCGTCCTCTCAGGGTCTTCCTTCTCAGTAGAGAACTGTCTATACATTACCTTATCATTTAGTAATGGTGGAAAGAGAGGCCCTCAGCAGATGAAGGCACCTTCACTCAGCTTGTTGGAAGGGCTTATGCAAACAGCAACAGGGAGCAGAAACTGGGGCTCACCTTTGGGCTTTCCCATGATCTGGGTCTGGCTCTGTCTCTGAAGATATTTCAGCCTTGTCACCTCTGAACCTTTGCACCTGATCTTCTGATCCAGAAGGATCCTCTCTTTTTCTTCATACCATTTCTTGGCTTGAGCACTTTGATTTTAATTAGCTTTTTTTTAATGCTCAAAATTGTTTTTTTTTTTTAATGACACTTTCAGATTAGTACATCATTGTACTTTGCCCATATTCAGCCTTTGGCATCCATTTCTTCTTCTCCCTCTTTACTGGCCCTTTTCCTTTCTCCAAATAGCCCTAGTACACGTGTGTGTGTGTGTGCGTGTGCACATACACATATGCACATGTATGTTTAGGTTTCACAGATGAGAGAGAGAGAGAATGTATGCTATTTTCCTTACCCATGATCCTCTCTTGTTTTGCACATGTGAGCTCATGGCTTCACTTTTCACAATAGCTAAGATGTGGAACCTGTCTAGATACCCCTCAACAGAATTGATAAGGGAAGTCATGGCATGTTGGTTTTTGTTGTTGTTGTTTGTTTGTTTGTTTGTTGTCTGTAAAGATGGAGTAAACTATGCCCTTTGCTAGTAAATGGACACAATGAAGTTGCTGTGATAAACCAGACTCAGAGTGACAAATACCACATGCTTTCTCAGCTCAGGCACCTATTCCTACAGCATGCTTTATCTATTTGTCCATTCCCAGGGTTCTGAGTCTCTCCAGACTTTGCTCCGTAGACATCTCTTGAATTACAAGGTAGTCACAGTTGGCCTCTATATTCACAGGTGGATTATCTGTTAATTCAATCAAATTTAGTTGCCAACACTATGCCAGCTGCATCTATACTTAACATTGTCTATCATGTTTTCTTGTCATTATTCCATAAGCCATGCAGTATAGCAGTGATTCACATATCATGCACACTGCATTATGTGTTATAAGAAGTTTAGGGATGATTTAATTATGTAGAAAGATAGGAATAGATTATGAGAAATGTATATTTCATATAAGAGACTTTGGCAACCTCATACTACTGGCCTTAGGCATCCTAAAGCCAAATCTTTGATGGTTGGTTTTGATTTTTCAGCCTAACACCACCTAGGATGGTAATCTTAGTGAGGAATTATCTAGACTAGTTTAGCTTGTGGACATGTCTATGGGGGAATGTTTTTTTTTTTAAAGACTTACTTATTATTATAATTAAGCACACTGTAGCTGTCTTCAGACACACCAGAAGAGGGTGTCAGATCTCATTATGGGTGGTTGTGAGCCACCATGTGGTTGCTGGGATTTGAACTCGGGGCCTTTGGAAGAGCAGTCACTGCTCTTACCTACTGAGCCATCTCACCAGCCCTATGGAGGATTGTTTTAACAGTTACTTAATGTAGGAAGACTCAGCCCACAGTGGGCAGTACCATTCTCTAGGCAGTGAGTCCTGAAGAGTATTAGAGAGAAGAAAGCCAGCTGAAAGCAAGGAACGATGTGTTGACTTTTTCTTTGTTTTTGAGTGCAGATGTGAAGTGATAATCTAACTGCTTGGTTTTCTGCCTTGATTTCCTCAAATGATGGACTTTAATTAGGGACTATAAGCCAAATAAACTCTTTCCTTTTTATGTTGCTTTTGTCAGAATATTTTATCACACTAACAAAAATGAAACCAGAATACTTTATATAGAGGGAGAGGGTGGATTGTATCTGACATGCCTGGGTTGAGCAAACATGAGTGTAGACGTGAACAACCAGGTGTCCAGGGACCCTCTTCTAAAGTCTTTTATCCCCACTCCATGGACTCTAAGAAGCTGCAAATGCCTACTTTTGAAGTGTTTCATTTTTGACAGAGTTTCATTATATGGCTTAGGTTCAACCTGAAGCCCATGATCCTCCTGCCTCAGCCTCTGGAATAGCTTGCATTATAACCTGGCTAACATCTTCAAGAATAGAAACTGTCATTATTTTCATTATAAGTGTTAAGGCTAAGAATGAAACCCAGTGATAGAGCACTTGCATGCTTGACTGCTAGGCCAAATCCTTAGTACTGTAAAAACAAACAAACAAACAAACAAGGAAATCAGAAATAAAATGTCATCAAGGGTTTAAAGTGAACCATCGACATCCTGTGGCAGCCTATTGTACCTCAGGCACTTGTGAGTTTTAGCCACTGGGTCATTTTACCCTTCTACATGCTGGACTGCAGAGGATGCCACTCTTCCACATTGAGGCTCCGAAGTTCAGCCCCAGCATCTCTCAACCGGAAGCTGCTCTCCCTGCATAACAAACAGGATGAAGAGGATCTCCTGGCCCCAGTATTGTCTTTGGGTTCTCTTGAGTGGCACAGGAACTAGCCCAACCCCTGTCAATGTGGCTATCTTAGTTTCTTTCCAATGGTAATGGGGATGGCTTCTGAGAGAAGAGGATCTGTGGACTCCCATGTGTCCTCTGTGCATATTGTATGCAGACACAGGGAAATCAACCAGCCAGTCTCCTCCAACCCAAACTATCACTAGTGTGGATTCATTCATTTTATTAGTATTTTAACCCACACATTTCTCATTATTGTTATACTTTCTGCCATCAATTGTCAATATTTAGAATGTCTCAATGCAACATGACTGGCTAGACTTTAATCCCCACTCTGTCACTGGCTGTACACATGACCCGAAGCAATGCCCTCCCCCTTCCCCATCCTCAGATTCACCTCTGTAAATGAGGAAACTACTGGCCCCTGATTCTTTGGAGGTATCTGGTGTTAAATAGGGTAACTCAAGCGTATGAGAATTCATGAATGTGACAGATGTTTGGTGAAGTAGCATACCTCAGCACTGACTTCAAGGCCTAGGTCTGAGAAATCCCCTATTGCTGTTTGTACAACTTGACCTTAGGATAGTATTTCCTGATAGGCACCTGAGGGCGAGCTCCCCAGTGTTTTGTGTGTGTGTGTGTGTGTGTGTGTGTGTGTCTTGACTTTCTCAAAAAGGTTTTGAGGAAGAATTGGCCCAGAGTCTTCTCTGAGTGTAAGCCCCATTTCAGGCATCCGTCTTCCAGGGCTGTGGGAAAGCAAAGCCAGAACACTCCAAATGAGACACCTCATGGTTATTCTTCTTCCTTTGGCAAAACACAGAACACCACCACCCCTTCCCCCGTCTCCTTTTGTGCCACCGCAAACATTGCCATGGTTTTGGCGGGAAGGGGAAGTTATTTTGTGTATGTGTGAACCAGCATTTTGATAGACAGGATAAGTTGCAATCCAATTCTAAACTATAGATTTTTCAAGCAGATTGATGTAACAAATTGTTAGCAAATAGCAGTTTGCAATTTGATGCTAATTAGACATAAGGCAAATATGTGCCATGACAAATTAGCAGCGAACCATACTGCAGAGGATTAGCGAGAGCTGGCACAGCTCGCCCGGCTTCGCACACCTCCCCACCACCGTCACCGTTGGGGCCTGAGCCAGCCTCGCCTCTTGGGGAGTGGGAGCTGGGAGACCAAGAGAATCCCAGATGATGCTAAGAGATGTTCCTTACCTTCTGTTTCCACCTGTGCCCACTGCTGTTCAGCACATGCTGCCTGGAGATTAGGAAAAGGTTCTAGAAGCTCATAGGCCATGCATAGATCCGTATGAAAATAGGAAACAACTCTAGAAATGTTAAGGAGCAAAAGAAAAGCACTAGAAAAGAATAAGAAAAATTCCACTCAATGACATCATTGGTGATTTTATATTCCCTCATGTAACTTCTGCATCTATGAGGAGTATATGTGTAGTTTATTTTGAAAATATTTTATTTAAAAATTTCTTATGTTTGTAGAATGTATTTTGAGTATATCTACCCACCACCACCTCCCTGCAACCCCTCCTCCATGCTGTCCCCTTCATCATCCTGTTGACTTCACAGCCTCTTCTTTTTATTGTTTATAATAACCTACAGAGTTCATCCAGGGTTGTCCATATGTGGCACAGGGTCCTGTGGCCATCCACAGGGGCAAAGACTTAGAGCCAGCAGCCACAAGCATGCAGTGGAAAGTGAATGGCTTTCTGCTGTGTAGGTCCCATGCATAATCCTAGCTACAGTGAGCTGACAACCTGAGCATCATTTCACATCATTTCACAACTCGTACATTCTCTGCCTTCCTCTCCCTGGAGGTTCTCTGGACCATGGACTACAAGAAGTTGCTAGGGATTGGGGTTCTCAATTTGTGGGTTTTGACCCTCTTGGGGTCAAATGACCCTTTAATAGGAATCACCTAAGACCACTGGAAATATCATATATCAAATATTACATTATGATTCTTAACAGTAGCAAAATTGCAGTTATGAAGTAGCAACAAAAATAATTTTATGGGTGAGGGGTCACCACAACACGAGGAACTGTATTAAAGGATCGCAATGTAAGGAAGGTTGAGAACCACTGATGTACATGATACATCCACGGCTGTCTATGCAGTTATTTTACACATAACTTGACTCACCCCCTTCACTTCTTTTCACATGCTGTGTATTACTTTAATGCCATTTAGAGCCATATATTTTTCTAAAGAGCCATGCAGTGTTTTTTTTTCCTATTAATTCACTCACTAGTTTTGTTAACTGCATTCCTTCCTTATGAACATGGAGACTGTGCATAGGTTTCTGCAGTCATAGTAAGCTCTGCAATGCTAAGGCAGGCTTGAAAACTCATCTCTGCCCATACATGACTCTTTCTAGGAAGAAGATCAGAGCCAGTGCCAGAAGTTCCCCTGGAGTCAGTGCAGAAGTTCCCGTGGAGACTCTTTTAGAGTCTCTACTTTGGATCCTCCACTAATCCCAGATGCTATTTAATATTTTGCTAATTAGAAGGCAGGAACCACTTGTTGAGAATCACTTATTTATTTACATGTGGGTCACTTTCAAGGAACTACTTGGGTGAGTTTCATGCTCTTATACAAAGCCTGTGTATGAACTTTGTGGGATTCCATTCCCACAATTCCTTTGCTAAATGTCCGTGGTTATAGAAAAGTTCATGAGATCTTATAAATGTGAATTGTTGGGAGATGAGGCTCTGGTGTGGCTTTGCAGGATAATCATTTTACACCTTCTTGAATCTTTCCCCAGGGAGATGAGTGTGGGTCTTGGAGCTGTAGGCTCTGTGGAAGACTGGGCAAAGAGCTGCCTAACCTTGGGGTGTCAACTGGATCACACCTAGGTTCCAGCCCCAGGAAAGCTTGGAAAGGCTCCTTAATTCTCAGTCTTTGTTTCCCAAAGAAAAGTTGGGAGCTCTGCATGGGTCTGCCTCTTCAAATGAACATGGCAGGGCTATGCTAAATGGAGAAGAGGGCAGTAGTCCTGCAGTTAATTCTCTATACAGGTATAAGGTGGGGTCCATGTACATACCACAGGGGTTATGTGGAAGATAGTATCATTAGTGGCACCAACAAGTCTGTATCTGTCAGTGCTCATTGGGTAAGTCCTCTAATTGACCACTATTTCACTTTGGAAAAATGGCTCATTTTTAATGTTTGTTGCTCAACCATTTCTCTGCTTCTGTTGATACATCTAAGAGAGGTCCAGATAAACTTCTAAACTTCTACGCGATCACATTGCTGTCTAAGTAACAACCCTTTATCTCCTTCGTTCCAGAATGTTGATCTGTGTCCCTTTTCCTTGTCTCATTGCTTTGGATACACTTTCAGCCAAAGGACATATCAGAATGCTGACAACAAGAGGCCTTGCCAAGACTCTGTCCCTGTCAGGGGATGAGGCAAATGCTTATTACCACACATGTTAAACGTGGGTTCTGGCCATTTTTAATCATGTAAAAGATTTAGCACTGTATTTTTATTAGTCTACTCATGCATTTGAAAATTCAGAATGTCTATAAGATTTTATCAGTCATCTTTATACAACTATGGATAATATGGATAATATTGTTTCTTTTCTTGTACTTGATAGCCTATGCTGTATTTGTATTTCTGAATGTTGAATTAGCTTCACTTTCCTTAAATAAAACAGATGCAATAATGGATTATTTCCTAAGTTTGTTGATTTATTCATCTATCTATCTATCTATCTATCTATCTATCTATCTATCTATCTATCTATCTATCTATCTTACATCTATCATCCATATTTCTATCTCTATCTGTCATCTCTATCATCTCTCTACCTACCATCTGTCTGTCCATCTATCTACCTATCAATCAAAAGAGGGTTTTGCTATACATCTCAGGCTGATCTGGTACTTATTCCATAACTCAGCCTGGATTGCAACTTGCCATCTTTCTGCCTCCATTTCCTGAGTGCTGGGATTAAACACAAGTCACCATTACTGGCTGCTAAGTAGAATAGAATTCAGACTTTGTTGTTGAAGCATGTTAGGCAGAACAATTAAAAAATCGAAACTATGAGTATACAGAAGTTTCTGAATGTTTATTGAGCCATTGACCACAACCGATTTTTGTGAGCAAGTAATGAGGCATGACATAGAAAAATAAATCAAGATTGGGAGTTTAGCACCCTGTGTCCTGTACCAAGGAGTTATGGACACTGGGTGGCTGAAGTTTAAAGCTGGAGGAGATGGCAATCTCAGGAGCATAAGAAGCAAGATGAGAAAGGTGTGGTAAGGTCTTGGGGAAATATCTAGATGTCTTAATTCACAGAAGGGGCACCTATCAGATAGAGCAGCAGCAGGGAACTTGGCCTAGAGAAGAGCTTGATAAAACCGCCAGGGTGGTGAAGTGAGGGAAGAAACGGGGCTGGGATTGGCTGCTTGTAGGATTGGATGGAACAGATTTCAGATGGGTTAAATGAGCAAAAGCATAAAGGAGATAGTGGTAGACAGAGAACATGAAGGTCAGCTCATCACAGGTATCACTAGCATGATCATTCCTACAGTTGTTCACCTCCAAATTGGTGACAGATGCCCCAGAAGTTTTCTGAAATAACTCAGGCGTAGTAAGATGTCATGTGACTGTAGGAACACAGGCAATTGTGGAAGAGAAACCAATGAAGTAGAAAAACAGCAGGAAGCAGCTCAGGAAAGCCATGTTTAATTTCTTTCTTAAGCCCCCTCTGGGGGAATTCTCCAGACAGTTTTGAGAATGATCAATAATGAGTGTTGCCATGAATTTATTTTCCTTGCAAATCTTTATTTAAACAGGATGTAATAGGCTGTATCCTGCCAGTCCTCTGGGCAGTCTGGGACACGTGGGGTTTGGAGAGTTGGTTATTATCAGAGAGTATCCCTTCTGTGCATGATGCAGAAGCCAATCTCTGGCTGCTGTGAGGTTGGAAGGATGACGCCGTGACCAGCTAGAGCATCCAGCAGGAGAATAATTTGTGTTAATTAGAGTTAAATAGTTATGCTCATGAAAGCTTTCCTTAAACATGGTGGCATAATATATGATGTATAAACCTATTGTACTATTTTTAAAGGTTTATTTTTATTCATTTCTCTCTGTGTGGGGGTATGCAAATGTGAATGTGTATGCTCATGGAGGCCAGAAAAGGGCACCAGAACCCCTGGAATTGGAGTTACAAGCAGTTGTGAGCTTCCCAGTGTGGGTGTTGAGAACTGAACTTGAGTCCTCTACAAGAGCAATATGTGTTCCTAACTACTAAGTCATCTCTCTAGCCCTTCTCTATCATAATATTATTTAAACATTTTTGCTTTCAATTATTTAGGTAAGGGCAGGGGAAAGGTTGATGTTTCCAGCTAGAAACCCTGAAGTCAGGCAGAATCCCAAAAGGTTCTATGACAGTCACTGGAATACAACACTGGGCTACATCATTGTCATGACAGATAACGTTGGTCTTTGTCCCTAGAGATAGATATGCACACAGGAAGTTGTCACTGAATTTTACCTTCAACACATGTGCCTTGAAATGAAAGAGTGGAAGGAGCTAGGGATTTGTGGATGAGTTCTTGTTTTCTAATCATATGAGATGTCTTTTCACAAAGCACCTGAATACTTGTTTCTAAGATTGAAATTGAACTTCCACATTAGTCAGCAGAGAACAATTTTTCTTTGCAAACTAAGTTTTGGAGACTCATTGACATTGCTGTGAAGTGGTTTGTCTAAGGCACGTATTTGTCTCACTTTCTTCTTGTCAACGAGAGTCAAAATATCATCATGCACTCTGCCCTTTATGAGCTATGAAATTCTCAGTCACTAAAACTATGGTGAGGTTTAGGAATTTAAAATGATAAGTTCCTTGTGGACTCTGGAACAGGTCCTCCCCATACTACATTATCATTCTTTCAATAGCTGTAGGCTCTGTTGTGATGCCACCTTCCATTTTTGATAGCTATATTCTCTCTTTGTCTCTCTGTCTCTCTCTCTTTCTCCCCCTTCATTCTTTTCTCCCTCCCTTCCTCCCTCCCTTCTTCCCTCCCCTCCCTTCCTTCATCTTCTTAAGTGAAATTATTTAGGAATTTATTGTTTTCATTGCTATTTTCAAGGAACAGGGGTTGGTTCTGTTTTGGTCCACAGAACCAATTTTAGTTTCAGTTTTAATTCCATTGAGTTTATACTTATTATTTGGATTTTGTATTTATTTTCTTCTGTTTTCTCCCAGAATAATGTTTTCTTTTCTTTTTGTGGTGAAGACATCCATGACTGTATTGGATATTACTTTTTTCTAAATTGGCATGTGGCATTGTAAATTTCCTCCTAGTTCTTGCTTTATTTGTAACCCCCACAGTCCAATAGGAAGTTGGTCCTGTTCAAAATAGTTGTCTTTCTCTTCAGTTTAAAAAAACTTCTAACTTCTAATAAGATACTTTAACCTTTACCCCATTTGTGACTTTAAATGTAAAGTGTTGCTGAGGGGTAGGAGGTTACTACTCATATATTACTAAAACTACTCTGAAAAATCTCTGCCTTCAAATTTGAGTGTTTAGGCCATTTATAATTAATATGATTAACAATACAATACAATGATGTTCAAATTTACCATCTTTACAATTACTTTCTATTCATTCCATATACTCTTTATTTCCCTTATATTCTGTCTGTATTTATAATGATGAAGTATACTTTATGAGTTCATTTTATTTCCTTGGTTGGTTCATTAGCTATAACTTCTTCACTGTTGTTTTAGTATTTTAGGGGTGGCAATATGTCTACCTTCATTATTGTCCTACATTTCATGTAGTTAGGAACACTGTAACCACTTCACCCTCTTTTCTAGCCTTTTTGCTATTGTATGATATATTTTACTCACAATATTTCAGGTATGGTGTAATTTCTGTGTCTTAGTTACTGCTCTGTTGATATAACCAAGACAGCTTATAAACACTTAATAATGTCCTTGTTTAGAGTTTCAGTGGGTTAATCATGACCATCATGGCAAGGAGCATGGTGATACACAAGAGTAGACATGACATTGGAACAGTAGCTTGTAGCTTACCTCCTGATCCTCAGTCAGAGAGGCATGAGACACACAAAGACACACACACACACACACACACACACACACACACACACACACACACAAAGAGAGACAGAGACAGAGGCAGAAAGACAGAGAGACAGAGACAAAGACAGAGAGATAGAGACTCAGTATAGTGTGGGTTTCTGACATCAAAGCCCACTCTCAATGACACACCTTCTCCAACAAAGCTACATCTCTTAATCCTTCTTAAACAGTTCCACCAGCTAGGGACCAAGTATTCAATATATGAGCCTATGGGGTCCATTCTTATTGAAATCATCAAACCCTGTGATAAATTATTTTGTTAAAAAAAACAATTATCTTCTAAGAGATTTTTAAAATTAGAAAGATAAGCATTTATCTTAGAGTATCTTTACCATTTCCATCTTCATTCTTTTATGTGGATCTTTCCTGAACATCTAAAAGGCTTTTATTTCACCATCAATTTTCAAGATAGTTTTACTAGGTATAGAACTAACAGGTTTTTTTTTTCCTTCTAGCTATTAAATTTTTCATACTATCTCCTCATAATTACACATACTACATTTTTGGGACAGCTTTTGGGAATTTGTTACCATTCTGTCTATTTTACTATACATAATGTATCATATTCTTTGGTTGGTTTTAAGAGCATCTTTCATTGATTTAAGAAATTTCATTATCTTTTATTTTGCTATTTTCTTCTTGTGCTTCTTTTCATATGTAAATTGTGTTTTTTTCTTTGGTTGGCTGTCTTTATTATTAGTCTGTATTTATTTTTTTTAAAATGATGGGTTTCATGATAACATTTTAAAGCAGGTATAGACTGTACTTTGTTCATATTCTTATCCTTGTATACACTTGAATTTATTTAATGTCTGGGTTCACATTTTTCCATATATTATAAATGTCGTAGCCTCTGTCCCCTTGATAATTTCCATGTTCTTCTTCCTTTTGAGACTCCAATATTATTACGATTAGGCATTTCTCCTTCTTCAATAAATGTTTTTTTAAATCTTTTTTATTCCCACTTTATTCCAGACAGCGCCTTATTCTTCCTTATTCTAACCAGCTTCAATCTTGTTTTCTCCCTTATACATTGTGGTTTTCAACTTTAGATGCTCGACTTATCTCTTTAAAATTATCTTGGAATAAATAGATCACTTAATATGTAAGTACTGTACAAAGGTGAGGGACTGAATTTGGATACTGAGAAACTAGATTAAGTTAGACATGTCAGCTAGCATACAGCTGTAATTCTAGTGCTTTTACAGTAAAGTGAGATTACAGGAGAATCCTAGGAGGCTCATGGGTCTGATGACCTAGAATATACTGTGGCAAGAAACAACCTTTCTCCAACAATAGAAGGTGAGCAGTACATGCTCATGCTGTGGCTCTTATGTATCCATGCTCATAATTCTTCTCTCTCTCTCTCTCTCTCTCTCTCTCTCTCTCTCTCTCTCTCTCTCTCTCTGTGTGTGTGTGGGGGGGGGGCATTGTGGAAGATGAAGGGACTGTAATAGAGGGTGGTGAATGTCTTCTGGACACACAGGGCAGTTGCATATATGAACACACATTGTATGGCAGCATGCACAATGCCCTGCACAAGCTCAAGCCAGATAAAATCTCAACACAGACAGGAAAGTGGGAATGAAGTTCACCCCTAGCTAGGCTATTGGCAGTTGATTGCTACTGGGAGAGGGAGACCCAGTTTTCATTAAGGGTGTGGCCTTTATAGGTCCTCCACCCTCCAGTGAAAGCCACACATTCAAGAGCACATGGACAACACAAACTGTACTTGATAATTTTTGTTTGTTAAGAGGACACAAAGTTGAGTGGGTATGGAAGGGAATGGATCTGAAGGGTCAGAGGTGGGGATGAACTTAAGTAAGTACATTGTGTGAAATTCTTGAAGCACTAATAAAAATGAGAAAAAGATTGGGAGACTTATCCCTGATGTTATATTTCCAAAGTGCGACAGTATTATTAAAACGTGTGAGGGGGCAATTAAAATGGGTGAATATGTAAAATTAAATTGATAATAAATACATCCGAAATGTTAAAGAACATGAAATCTCTCACGTGTGTCCTTAGCATACTGAACTGGAGCATGTGGAATGGATTCATAATAATTACTTTAACATCCTTGCCTGTAGCTTTGTCAAAGAGCCCAGAAGCTCCACTGGTGTGACAGCTCCAGTGCCGAGTGATGCACTCAGTCCTCCACCCTATTAGGAAGCTTCTCTTCTGTGGTGCTGTGAATTCAGACATCTAGGTAGAATCAAATCACCTCTGACAGTTCTTACATACAGGATCTTTCTGATATTTTCCCTGACTGGATAATTTCTCCACACAAATGGAATTATTATTAGCACCTAGCTGAGGAACTGAGGAGAAACCTGCAGGATCTCCAGAATTTTCGGTATGCTATTTGAAGCTTGTCTCTTTGGGTTTGTCTCTTTGAGCCCTCTTCCATTGTACCATGGCCTGAGAATCTTCCTAGAAGTAACTTTAAGGTATTTTAGCAGGGGCTGGAGAGATGGTGCAGTGGTTAAGAACAATAACTGCTCTTCCAGAGGTCCTGAGCTGAATTCCCAGCAGCCGCATGGTAGCTCACAACCATCTGTAATGAGATCTGGTATCCTCTTCTGGTGTGTTTGAAGACAGCTACAGTGTACTCATATACATAAAGTAAATAAATCATTCTTTACAAAAAAAAAAAAAAAAGGTATTATAACAGGAATCTCACTGACTTCACTGTCTTGGAAAGTCCTCTCCCAGCCCCAAGCAGCTGGTGTAGGACTTTGAATCCATATTACACACACATTTTACTCCAGCTTTTAAGGTGACAGAGTAAATCCATTTCCCATTGGTTTATCAATATCTGAAATGAAAGTTACTTTTATCTCTTCCACACTTTTCTCCCTCCCTTTGCCATGTGTGTGTGTATGTGTTTGTGTGTGTGTGTGTGTGTGTATTTACATGTGCATGTGCTGGCCAGAGGTACATGTCAGGCATCTTCCTCTATCAGTCTTCATCTTATGTTTTGAGGCAGGGTCTCTCCCTAAACACAGAATTCATGATTTCATTTCAGATAGGCTTGCTGGGCAGTGAGCCCCAAGGATCCTCTAGTCTCTGCACCCTTTCCCCCATGCTAGGTTTACAGGCACATGTTGCCCCCCTGCCCAGTGTTTTATATAAGTTGCTGGGGATCAGAATTCAAGTCCTCACACATGCACAGTACACACTCACGAGCTATTTCTCTGGTCTCTATGCTCATTCTTTAAAAGATCTTTTCAGCAGCTCTATAAGACCAGTTAATGGCTGTTTCCTGTTAATGTTGAGTATCCAAACCTGTCATGAAAGAGACAAGAGTTTAGTTCCCTGGTGGCAAGGCTGTGTTCTAGCCTTGGAGCTGTGGATACAGCTCACTGGGGATTGCACCAGCTTGGTGTACAACTTGAGAACTCTTTTCTTTTGACATTTGAACTTCTCTTTGAATTTTATCTTTTCCTTTTTTTCTTGGCTTGTGTTATAGTTAAAATCAGATATAAGATTAGATATGAAATTACCTATTTGTTACAAAATTTTAATGGCAAAAGTATATTTTGAAGCGTGTGGTGGTGTGATAGGGCTTCACTGACCTTATTTTTTGTGTACCATTTCATTAATGTATGGCATTTTTTTTTGTAGATATTGGTTAAAAATTCACCTCTGTGATCTTCACTGGTGACCTTTGCACTTGCCACTTGGGACCTCAATTATGTCAACGTTCAGTTTTTATTTCTTGATGTGTTGAGAGTGTTTATCATGAAGACTATTGGATTTTGTCAGTGGCTCTTTACACATTCATGCAGGCGGTCTTACACTGTTTTCTTTCTTTATTTAAAATAAAATATGTATGTGTATATGTGCACTTGGGTGCTTAGATGTGTAAGTGCCCACAGAAGCCAGCAGAATCCCCTGGAAACTATAGTAACTGACAGTTGTAAGCTGCCACGAGGGTGCTAGGAATCAAACCCTGAAAGCAGCCAGAGCTCTTAATGGCTGAGCTGTCTCTCCAGCCCCCATTGTTCTTATAGAAGTGCACATTTTCTCTATGTGTGCTCTCTCTATTCCTGAAGTGTCTATTTTCATGAGTCTGCATTCATTTTCATTTTATTCACTTCAACTTTTCATCATTTGGGGGGTGACGTATAGACAACTCTGGGAGGAACCTGGAGACAGGAACCAAAGCAGTGACCATGGAGGAACACTGCTCTCTGGATTATTACTAATGGCTCAGTCATTGGGTTTTCTACCATCTAAGACCACATGCTCAGAGGAGGCAGCACCCACAGTGAGCTTTGCCATCTGATGTGGGTGCTGGGAAGTAAACCTGGGTTCTCTGCTAGAGCAGCAAGTGTTCTTAATCATTGAGCTATTTCTACAGCCTCATAATTTTTTTTTTTACATAAATTCCTGATCTGAAAAGAAAACACAAGTAAATCTGGTACTTGGTATAAATGGTCCTGCGCACATACTGGGAATGACTGGGAGCTTTATTTTTACATAGAGTTCAGTCCCTCTGCAGAATCTCTCTTAATTCCAAGTGGTGTTTAAAAAGTGACAAGTGTCTAGGGATGTTGGCAACTCTGTCAAGAGGCACCATACAGCCAATGTACCCTGTTGTATTAGGGAGTTTGCTTAGCTTTAGACTGGAGTGAACAAATGTTTTGTGTGGAAGGTGTAGTAAAGCTCTAGAAAAAGAGGGCGTGCAAACACAGGAAAGTAGCAGTGTAGACCACATGGATGTTTTGTTTACAATATCACATACATCAATATCTTCCAGGTAAAATGTAATACCACCCAGTATATCTGAGTCTTCTGTGTTTCTTTGAAGAAATCAGTGGCCTGTCTATTCATATTGAAAATTGGAGCCAAGTTGTTATATTCACCAACCCATCTCTGCATCAATCCACATGACAGCCCCCTTATACTGTGTTCCAGGAGCTACTGAGTGAGTAAGGAATTCCAAGAGGGAGCCAAAGAAGAGAGACTGCAGGGGAGTGAGAGGTGCTGAGAAACTGTCACCTGAAAAGTCTCTGGATGGAGAGTGGGTCTCAGTGGAGCAGAAAGAACCAGGGGAAAGGAAAGCAGTGGGCAGAAGGACAGGCAATGAGTTGAGGTCCCTAAGCACCTGATGCTAAATGACAAAAATGCTTGACAAAAACGACTTAAGGAAGGAAAGGTATATCTTGGCTCAGGGTTTAAGAAAGATGTCTTTCTTCATTGTGAGGAAGTCATGGGGCAAGTGTGTGAAGCATCTGGTCACATTGTATCTACAGTTAGGAAATGGAAAGGGAAGAGGAAGTGGGCTGGGTTATAAAACTAGAAGGCCCAGCACAAGTAACACACTTCCTCTGGCTAACTGCTACCTCCTAGAGGTCCACAGACTTCATCAACTGCCCCACCACCTGGTACCAAGTGTTCAAATCCATGAGCTTAGGATTGGGGGCAGCATCAAACCTCAACACTAAGACTAGAGGAAAGCTGTGAGAATCACAAACAGAAGCATTGGCCATTTTGTTAAGTATAGAATTTTTTTCATTGTGGCAATTTTAGATGTAGAGAAAATTTGACAAGGCAGTCTAGATTGAGAGTTCTTATGTAATCAGATTCCCCTACAGACAGCACCTTGCATTGCTATGGGACTACATTTGTAGTTGTTGAGTTTGTACTGACATAATTATAAACTGGAATGCATATTTTACTTGTTTATTCTTGGATTTTATGTGGTTATCCCACCCCAGGTGTTCCATGCAATATGTTCTGTGATATCTGTCATTGGCCTTATACTCCTTTTGGTTGTGACTTTTTATCATCTTAACGACCTTGACAGTTTTCTGATAGATATACTTGTGACGTATTTTGTAGAATGCCTCTCTGTTGGATTATACTTATATAACAACTCAACTGGTTTGAGTAGATTTTTTTTAAATCACAATTTAATTTAGTTGGGAATGAGGAGTAAAGTGCAATTTTCATCACACACAAGAGTCTATTTCCTCAATGTGCCATATCACTGGTAACGTTGACCTTTTACCACCCACTGAGGTCATGTCAGGTGAAATTTCCAGACCACAATAAACAAGAATGTGAAGGTGTGGTGGTTGGTTTTAATTGTCAACATCTACAATCACTTGGAAAGGGAGTCTCAATGAAAGAGTGTTTAAATCACGTTGGCCTCTGGGCATGGGAATTCTCTTGACTATCTTAATTGAGATGGGCAAGCCCACTGTCTACTATGGGTAGCACCATTCACTATACAAGAGATCCTGAACTCTGGGAGAAAGTGAGCTGAACATAAGCAAATAACTGAATGTAGTGTGACCATTTCTCTCTCGCTCCTGTCACAGTGACTTCCCTTCTATGACAGACTAAACTTGAAATTGTGAACTCAAACTCTTTCTTTCTTAAATTTTGTGGAATATTTTATCACATTAACAAAAATGAAACTAATCTTGAATGGAAAGTGAAACTAAATTTGGCACAATCTATAATTACCTGAAAAGAGATGCTCAGTAAACTATTATCTATCTCAGGTTGACATATAACCATGTTTGTGAGGCTTTTCTTTCCTTTCCTTTCCTTTCCTTTCCTTTCCTTTCCTTTCCTTTCCTTTCCTTTCCTTTCCTT
>NW_022196904.1:27425018-27430995 GCF_008632895.1 Mastomys coucha
CCTTCCCTTCCCTTCCCTTCCCTTCCCTTTCCTCCTCTCCCCTCCCCTCTCCTCTTCTCTCCTTTCCTTTTCTTTGCATATCTTTTCTGTCCCATCCTGTCCTTTTCCTTCCCTTCTCTTCCAAGATTTTTTTTTTATACTTTTATAATTAACATAGAATCACAGAACTTTTTCCCTTCTGCTTTTTTTCCCTCCATCTTTTCCCATACCTGTAGTCATATATTTTTTACAACCTACCTTACTAAGGGTTCAACTTCCTCTCTAGCCCACCATCCACCAGAGGTAGTGGGAAAGAAAGGTTATTAGGAGACAGGGGAAGTGGACCTGTTTAGAAACAGTTCTTTGGAGTGATTCCAATCTTCTTTGTTCTAAGTCCTGTCCACTAGCAGACACCACACAGGAATCACCAGCTACAGGCCAGTCCACTCAGCAAACACCACATATGAATTGGCAACTGTAGGTTAATTCAGAAGAAACCATAAGGCCCATCAACCAGCCTGAATCAGCAGAAGCAGCAAGAAGCTGCAGGAATCTCACAAGAAGTTCTTTGGAGAGTTTCTCTCTATGAAGTAAGGGAAGCTCAGCAATGCAATGTAAGGTGAACCAATACATACATGTCATCAGCAAAGACTAGCAAGGTGAAGCAAGACAAACCAATGCTCAAGTTCCTACTGTTTATAGGGTCATATTTATATTCCTTCTAAATATCATGCATCCATTTACATGTTTGCTATAGCAAAACATCCTTTCACCTGTGTCTGCTTCAGCAAAACATTCTTCCACATGTCTGCTTTAGCAAAACATTCTTTCATTGGTGTACCCCAGCAAACATCATTTGACATAACTATCTCTCTAAAGAAACCAGAAGTTTCCACTTCACATACCCCACTTACAGACTGATAGCCTCTTTTTCTTTGATTGTAATTGTTTACATACATCTATTTGTCAGTCAGTGCTGGCACACATCTTTAATCCCATAACCTTTAATGGCAGGCAGAGACAGGTAGATCTCTGAGTTTGAGATAAGCCTGGTCTACAGAGTGAGTTCCAGGACAGCCAAGGGCTACATGGAGGAACCATGCTTCAAAAAACAAGCAAAAACCTAACCAAACCAAAACAACAACAGAAATTCAACCAAACCAAACATATTTGCATGAATATATTTGTATAAATGTATAAATACAACCTTCTAAGCTCAATTTTGTTGTTTATGTGCATATGGTTTCAGGAATTGCCATTCTTTGTTGGGTAAGCAACAATGTAAAAGGATTTGCCCACTCTAGAAGATACCATACCCCATATAGTACAAGAGTAGAAAAAGCTAAGCTATGGTAATTTCATTTCCTTTGAAAAGCTACTCTTCTTTTCTTTCCTATTTTTGCAACTGGTTTTTGCATACCCTTGTTCACAATTTACATTGCCAACAACAATTTGTGAGAGTTCAGAATTTGAAATGTTGTGTCCTTTAGATAATAGCCATTCTAACTGGAATGTGGTAGATTGTAATTTTTACCTGCAATTATTTGTCTCACAAGAGACTAATATTCAGATCATGTAATACATCAAAACGTGTAAATTATAAAAATATTCAATTATAAATGGGCATATGAGCCAAAGTGACACTTTCAAAAGAAGAAATAGAAATGGCCATTTTAAAGTGTACGTCTTTCCAATATGTCTGTGTTCTGTCTTTTTATATTCAGTCTAACCAGTCATCATTTTAAAAGTAAGTTTCTTGTAGCTAACACTAGGTTGAACCATGAGTACTTATATTTAGACCATTTATATTTAATGTAATCATTCTTGGATTTTAGTCTAACTTTTTTTCCTAGTGTATCATTTGGGTCTTTCTTTTTCTTGATTTCTTTGTGTGTGTGTGTGTGTGTGTATGTGTGTGTGTGTGCTTTTCTGTACTTTCATGAGAAAGTTTTCAAATCCTACTTGGATTTATTTATATGTTTTCAGTATCTTATTATGATGCTTCATCTTGACAATCAACTGGATGTCTAGGAAGTTAGTAAAGCTCACCTTTGGTTGTGTCTCTGTGGGGATGATTAAAGATGATTAGATTGACGATTTGGAAGTAATAGATAAAATATTTCTCCAACTAGAAATAAAAAGAAAATAAATAAAATAAATAGAACAGTGGAAGGTAGGCTCACTAGGGGCATGCTTTTGTAGTAGATGTTGGCTCTGACTCACTCCTATTTTATCCTTTATTCCTCCTGCCATGCAGTGGGTGGCCCTGCCCCACCATGCTCTTTGTCTATGTGCTTCTGCATTGCCTTAAGCCCAGAAATAAGGGTCCTTATCTTTTGAATTGTGAGCCCAAATTAATTTTCTTCCTTTAAATTGTTTCTCTTGGGTATTTGTCACAAGAAGAAGAATCTAAAGCAATCACTTTGTGTATTTTCTTAATGGTTATGGCAATCTTAAGACAGACACCTGGCTCTGACACTTTAACTGATGTGTAGGTTGCAAATGTCCTCTCAAGACCCCTTACTTTGCCCTCACCCATCCTTTAAATGTGTTTCAAGGTATTACTTCTATATACTTTTTTAGTTACCATATCAAACACATTATCATTTTAGCCATGAAGAAGTGGAAGGATTTATGTAATGCTTGTTTGTATTTCTTTTTAATTCTTTTTATTGTTTTTCCTTCCTTTAAATTCTCCCCTTGGTGCCTTTTTATTTCTAGCTGGAGAAATATTTTATCTATTCTAGAATATATAAATTATTTTAGTTTCTGTATGCCCAAAAATGTATTTAGATAGGACTAGAAAAATGGCTCAGCAGTTACGAGCAAGTACAGCTCTTGCAGAGTACCCAAGTTTGTCCATGGAAACCACATCAGGTGTCCCACAAACACCTCTAATGGCTGTGGTGTCCCCAGACACTGGCACTCACACACAGATGCATGTGCATACATACAATTATAACTAAAATAAACATTAAATCTGAGAATGTAGCTTACTGGTGGGCCACTTGCCTGGCAAATGTTAGGACTTTGAGCTTGATTGCCAGCAGCAGAAAATAAACACAACCAATCAAACAACAACAACACCAATCCCAAAGTAAAACAAAACAAAAAACATTTAAAAAATCCGTTATCAGACAAAGAATTAATTATTGACAATACCTTTACTTGAGCACTTGAAAAATATTGAACCACTGTCTTCTCGGCTCTGCAGCTTCCAGTGAAAACCCCATTGTCTTCCAAAACAGTACTTATGTTTATGGTGCTTTGTATTTGTTAGACTTCCAGGACTCTAACAAAATACCTGAGACAGTCCACCTTAAAAGAGAATAAGTTCATTTCCCTTGCTGTTTTGTAGATTTCAGTCTACATGGAATGGCCATGTTGCTTTGGGCCCTGTGGGGAGGAGGGCTGGGGCTCAATATTCCCACTGAGACACACGTCCATGACAGAAAGTCTCTCATAAGCCTCATGTCTTAATTCTTCTATCACCCTAACAAAACTGAGCTGGAAGCAGGTTAAAATCCAGACCACAGCCCATGTGGTTTCTCTCTGATTTTCACTGCCATTTTTTTTTTTTTTTTTTTTTTTTTTTTTTTTTTTTTTTTTTTTTTTTTTTTGCTATTTCACTTTTGGTATGGATACCTCTCTGCTTATGGTATGCCCATTTTAAGTTGAAAATACATTTTATTTATCTATGTATTACGTGCATGGATATTTATGCATGCACATCTATTCACTGTGCACATACCTGGTGGTCTTGGTGGCCAGAAGAGGACATCAGATTCCCTAAAATTGAACTCACAGATGTCTGTGCATAATATGTATGCAAGAGTTGAACCTGGGTCCTCTGGCAAAGCAACCAGTGCTCTTAACTGCTGAGCCATCTCCCCAACCCTGCCCAATATATTTTAAAGCATTGTAGCTTAAACATACTCTGAACGCTTCCATTAGCCCACTTTTGGGCAGAACTGCCTAACAGAAAACCCATTATATAATAAAGACCTGAATAGCGCATGCCAGTAATGAGTACTATATTGAAAATAAAGGAAAAAGAATGGCTTCCTGGGTGTGGTTCCCACTGTTATCAAGTTGAAAGTGAAGTTAGCCATTGTCCCTCCAGGACCCTTGGTATTTTAATGATGGGCATCTTGTGTGATGTGGGAAGATGTGACTCAGCTTCATGAATCAGAAAGTTTATCTTGTAAACCAATTTTCAGTGTTTATGTGTTTGAATACACTCTTGGCCTGGCTCCTCTCCCTTTTCCACCACTGTCTCTGATGTAAGTTCTGGCTCAAGGAATCCCAGAGACACTTTGTCACCCTCAGCTCATGGCTGATACTGGTGGAGTTTTCCATTTTGATTATCATGGTTTTCATTTCTATGATGTCCTTCAGTCCATTTGAGAACTTCTATTTTTTTTCTTTTTCTTTTTTTTTTTAAATGTATCTGATGAGAATATTGGGTATTTGTTGAAGCCATTTTGGTGGTGGGTGTCCTAAAATCTTTCTTAGATACACCCAATGCCTGTTTAGTCTCAGTACCGCCCCTTAACTGATTGTTGTTTATTTGAAATATGACTTTTCAGATCCTTGGTGTCAAGTGTGTTGGCTTTTATGGGCCCCCAAGAGCTCCTACCCAGTATGGTGATGGTAGACTGTGGATCCCATGTCAATCTTCCATGCTGATAGCCATTCTGCATAGGTATAGAGTTTGACCCACTTTTGTGGACGTCAGATTTTTAAGCTCTTATAATGCTGCTTAAGCTTGTAAGGCTGGGACTCCTGATCAATCTTTGATGGCTTCATCTGTGAAAACAGAAGGTGCTTCTTGGGGGTGCCTGGGGGCACCACATCATCTACTTTAGACAAGAGGCAGATTCTGGTGGGGTGGAGGTCTCTGTAGGCTCCTGCATAGAGGTCAGTGAGGCACAGGGCTTTGCTGTGACTGCTGTTGACTGCAGTTTAGACTGTCCACTGAGGCCTGGGGCTGAGAGCTGGGATATCCCAGGGCTCCGCTGTTGCCATAGAGGAGAGTTTAGAGGCTTTTTTCAGGACCTTCATTGTATACCAAGTGCCAGGCAACCGGGCTTTGATGCAGCCACGGCTGCCTTTAGATCACTCTCCCAAGTTGCAGTTGTGGGGCAGAATTGGCACTTCCCATTGGGTTTTTGTTGTTTTTTTACTCCAACCACTTCTTGCACTCACATACCCGTGTGTGTGTGTGTGTGTGTGTGTGTGTGTGTGTGTGTGTGTGTGTGTGTGTGTGTGTGTACTGGCAGCTCTGGATTGCAGGCGTGGGTGAACCCTAGCCTGCTAGCATATGAGAGGTCAAAAGCTAAGCTGGGGCCTGGAGAGATGGTGGAATAAGTCAGAGCATGCTAGGGTGGCACACTTGGTGTCCTTCTCTGGCTCCCCTGTGCTCACGGTTGTACATGCACTCTGCCACATCCACCATACCCTCCGTCTCACACACACAGTAACTGTCTGATAATTTGAACTCGGGGAACTCCAGCACTTCCGACTCTCTCTTCTTTCAGCTTGGTGGGTCTCCTCATCCTTGTCTGCTGAGTCATGAGCCAAACAACAGTGATTTGTGAAGCCTGGGGCAGGGAAAAATGAGCCTGCATCCTGCTCCTGTCCTGGGAATCTGCTCTATGGTTTGATTTGCTTGTTTCATTTAGATATTTATGTGGGGCCAGGGGACAGTCAGACACACAGATACTCACAGACACACAAACACACAGACAGACATGCACATGGACACATAGACACATTGACACAGACACACACCACACACACATACCACACACAAACCACACACACACACACACACACACACACACACAGAGGAAGAAAGAGAGAGAGAGAGGAGACAGACAGAGACAGACAGAGAGAAACAGAGAAAGGGAGAAAGAGAGAGAGAGAAAGAGAGAGAGAAAGACAGAGAGAGAGAGAGAGAGAGAGAAAGAGAGAGAGAGAGAGAGAGAGAGAGAGA
>NW_022196904.1:27431005-27467917 GCF_008632895.1 Mastomys coucha
GAGAGAGAGAGAGAGAGAGAGAGAGAGAGAACAGGAAGTGGGTCCAGTCTATACACCCTCAATCCCTCTTCCTGGAGTGACACACTTCCTCTAGTGAGGTCCCACCATTTTTATTTTCCCAAACAGTACAGTCAGTCAGCTGGGGACCAGGTGCTCAACCACATGAGGCATTTCACATATTCAGACCACTCCAAGAACAATCCCAAATCCTGGACAAGGGACCAGGAGGACATGGATAGCTCAGAACTCATAGCCCAGCTCCTGGAAGGTGTCACATGAGCTATGGGAGTTAGGGCAAGACCTCTGGTCCCCTGGGTCCCCGGTGTGATGGAAAGTATCCCTTCTCTCCACTGCAATAGAGCCATGTCTGCACTGAAAATCCTTTTCCAGCCACTGCCTTCCTGGGCACCTGTCTTTCTTTCTCCCTCCTTCTCCCCAGCCGACCACTTCAACTTCAGGGCCTTTGAACATGCTGTCCTTCTGTCTAGAACATACTTTCCTTTGACAATTGCACAGTTAAGCTCTCTCTGGTCCCTCAAATCTCAACTTGAATGGCTCCTTCTCTCCCACGTCTGATCCTCATCACTCTCTCCAAGTGTTCTGTGTTGTGTGTCAAAAATTCTTTGTCTATTCTTCTTTTTTCATTATCACCCTGCTCCTCTGGGAATGTAAGAACCTGGGCGTGAGAAGCAGGTCTCTCCAGGGCCAGGAGCCCAGTGTGGCATTCTTGCAAATGCCATTCAGCTCAGGGGACCCCAGGTTACTTCTTTCCAAGATACTCTGCTACAGCAGGAAGCTCAGTGCTGTCAGAAAGCAGAAGGATTTGTTTTGAGGGGAAATAAAAGGAAATACATTTTTAATCTCCACCAACATATGACGAATGCTAACAAGGTGTTTTGGAAATAGGAAACGCAGAGGGGGGCAGCTTATGTTTCTGGTCAGATGAAGCTGCAATCAAATCTTTATGGGAAGATTTAACAACTGAACGGACTAGGGGAGATTTTCCTTCACTGAACCTTGGTACTTACTTTGTGGGGTGGGGCACCCAGAGTATCAGTGGAAGTCTGGCCAAGTGGCAACAGCCCTCACGGACTCTGGAAGGACTTTGATTCCCGGCTCCTTCCCTCAGACTCACGCTCCCTGCAGATCTTGCACACAAAGGCCTGTTTTCCTTCTGATCTGCAGAAAGAGTCATCCCACAGAAGCACTAATGCCTGGACTGGTAGACCCACGCGGTCACAGCTTTGTTCCCTAGAAGCAAGCCAATTAGCGGCCCTGGCTATTATTTACATTTCCTGCAATATATCAGTAAAATCGTGTTGATGATTTATCGTGGATATTATGGTATTGTCAGCATAATTTATTCAGATCCTGCTGAGAATACCTGCAAAATTAAGTAAAAGAAATGGCAACGGATCCATCGCTTTCCAAAGATATCTCTGAGCCTCTCTCTTCTCTCTCTCCTCTCTGTCTCCCCCTTCTCGCCTTTTTAATGAGGATGTATGTTAAGAAAAATCATGGACCACTTACCTATTAAATTGTTCCTGGATCATCTACATTCAAAGTTCTCTGAATATTCTTCCCTCCTCTCTTCCCTTTGGAGAACAGAATTTGGACTTTCACTTAACTTTCCATATCCTTTGTTTTCAATTTAGTGTTTCAAAAGAAAAACAAAGAGCAGGGTTTCTTTTTTTCTCTATAGTTTAGACATAGTGTGTGGATGCATACAAGGCTTCCCTTTCTAGGCATAAAACACCCTTATTTCTGCCTCACATTCAAATACCCCCGCCTGCTGGGAAATAATTGTTACCTATTCCAATTAGAGAGAAAATATTCTGGGAGTTGAAGCCATGAGTCATGTGGCCACTGCAGAGAGCTGTTCACAATGAGGGCAAGCAGGGTTGGGGACACCAGAGCCCTGGGTTCTAGTCCCTGCTCTGCTTGACCCGGGTGTGATTGCAGAGATCACAGGAGCACCCCAGCTTCTCCCTCCTAGCTGAGGGGGTTACCTTTTTATTGGCATATGTGACGTTTACAAATAATGGGTTTCATCATGACATTTCCCTTCTGCACATAATGTTCTCTGGTCATAACCAACCCCCTGCACCAACACTAGCCTCTCTCCTCTCTATTCTCACTGGTCCTCTCCTTCTTCCCAAACAGTCTGATTTCTTCTTCCTTGTATTTTTGTATGGCGATGCAACATATAAAGGAAATATCAAAGGAATGGAGGCTGAATGATGGGCACATCTGCTCAGCACAGCACCATATAAGCCCTAGATATAACTCTTCACCCCTATACAACGTATTCTAGTTACTTTTCTGTTGCTCTGACAAACATCATGACCAGAACCCGTTTATGGAGGAAAAGGCTTCTTTCAGCTTACACTTTCCAGGTCTCAGTTGATCACTGAGGGAAGCCAGGGTAGGAACTCAACAGGAACCTGGACCAGGAATCATGGATAGATACACTCAGTCTGCTTTTTTATTGAGCCCAGCCACACTTATCTAGAGATGCTTCCTACAATAGTGGTCTGGGCCCTCCAATATCAATCATCTATCCAGACAATTTCTCACAAACATGTCTCCCAGGAGAATCCGATCTGGGAAATTCCTCCACTGAGGTTCCTTCTTCCAAGGCCACTGCAAATTTTTCCAAGTGAACAATAACAATCTGACCAGGGCACTGAGTTTGCCACACATAGTAATTCCCCAAGAGCAGCATTTCCATTTTTTTTTTTTTTTTTTTTTTTTTTTTTTTTTTTTTTGCACATCCCTGTGGTTTGAATATGAAGCATCCCTCAGAGATTCTTGAATCTGGGTACTTGGTTCCCAAACTGGCACTACTCTAGAAGGCTGTGGGTCACTGGAGGCAGGCCTGGAGGCTTCATAGCCTGCCCTTCCTTGCTGCTTACTCTCTGCTTCCTGACTGTGGTCACAGGGCTGTGAGCCACCTTCCACCCCTGCAGCCACGCCTCCCCCTTCCCAGCATGATGAGTTTCAGTCCCCTTGTTCTCCTTAAGTTTCTTGTCATATATTTGGTCCAAGCAGCAAGAAAGGCAACTAACACAGAGACACCACAAGCCATCATACCTCCCCAGGCAGGTTCAATTGCTTGGTGGCTTGCTCAATTAGTGCCATAAAGTGTGCCAATTCAACCCACCAGGTGTTCAGTGGTGGTGCACTGGACAGGTGTAGGCAGAGAGACTGCAGGCTCGAAGCCAGGCCAGGCTCCACTGAAGTGGAAATTTAAGGGTCCTTTGGAAAGTTGCTTGGATGGTGTTTTGCTGTGACAAACACATGAAGGAACATTTAGCTGAAGCAGACACAGGAGAAAGAATGTTTTTCTAAAGCAAGCATGTGAAAGGACATGCGATGAAGGATGCTTTGCTAACAACACACATGCATTGGTCTGCCTTACATTGCATAGTTAAGCTGCATTTGTCGAGACTCTGTAGAGAGAAATGCACCAAAAAAGTCCACGAACTCCCTGATTGGCAGCGTGATGTCAGATGCGTGTGCTGAGGCAGGAGACATGCTGAGACAAGACCTGTGGAGGACATGCCATGTTTGGAGAGAGTATAAAAAGCACTCACATGGTGACTGAGGTTGAGCTAGGCTTGCTTATAGAGCTAGCTGTGCAATGCTTATTGGTCTCACTAAGACAGGCACAGCCAAGAACTTCTCCTGGCGTTCCTCTGGGTCCCTGCTAACTTGTGCCTAAGCTGAGGCATGGCTGTCTCTGCTAGGTAGTGACATCGCTGCTGATCTGCCTTTGCTATCCTGATTCTACCAAACTGGACTGCTGGTTTATCCATGAAGTGTTTGTGAATAGAACAGGCTGTCACTGCCTGCTAACCTGTGAACTGAACTGCCAGTTTCCAGACTACACAGACAAGAGTTGCTCCAAAGAACCTTTCTAAACAGGTCCATTTCCCCCGTATCCTTTCTTTTCTGCTACTTGGCAGGTGGTGGGCTACAAGGGAGGTTAAAGCATTTAAGAACCATCATCAAAAATAGGTTTTGAAAAAATTAAAGTTGCACTCCATGGTGAGACTCTATGGCAGAAACTGCAGCTGAGGCTCGCTATAGCTAAACCCCAGCCCTGGATAATGCAAGCTGTCTGGCACCTCAGGGATAGGAGCTCTGCCCACAGCTGTGAGATACACTACTTTGCTCTGCTCCTCCTCTCTCTACTAGATTCTGCTGCAGATCCACCTGCCACATGATTCCCCATGATATCCTAGATACCACAGATGGGGCCAGGAGATAGTTTTTTTTATTTTTTTCAAGTTCAAATAATAGGAGAGTGACATCTGTTCTGTGTGGTTGTGGTCACTGGGGGTTGTTTGGGAGCTATGGCATCCTGGTGCCCTCCCTGTCAGAGAGAGAGAGACACAGAGAGAAATGGAGGAAGGGAGAGAAAGAGAGAGAGATAGGGAGAGAGAGATGGGTGAAGGGGGGAGGAGGAGGAAGAGTAGGAGGAGAAGAAAAGGAAGAGAAGGAGGAGGAGAGAGAGGAGGAGGAGGAGGAGGAAGAAGAGGAGGATCAAGGTCAAGAGATAATCAGAACCCTGAGTAACTCTGTGTACTCCAGCTCTGATACCTAGGTCATCCTGCACTCAAGTCTTGGTGACATCCAGAGGATGCTCTTAAAAAATCCAGTTTGTAACTTAAATCAGTTGCCTTGACCTTTGCAAACAAGACTCTGAGAATTGCTGAGGCTTCCCAGATTCAAGCATCCTCCTCTCTGTCTCTCTCTTCTCTAGATTTCCCAGCTGGAATGGAAACATTAGATCTGGACAGAGACCAGAGTCGAATGCTTCTGTGTATGAGATGTTGACTGCTTTAGTTACTGTTCTATTGCTGTGTAGAGACACCAAGACCAAGGAAACTTATAAAAGAAATTGTTTGATCTTGGGGCTCATGATTCCAGAGGGTTAGAGTCCATGATTATCATGGTAGGAAAAAGAGCAGCAGGCAAGCAGGTATAGTGTTGAAGCAGTAGCTGAGAGTTTATGCATTAAGACAATAACCAGAAGGAGGGAGGAGAGAGACAGAGAGACGGAGAGATAGAGACAGAAAGACAGAGAGAGGAATAGCAACAACTAACTGGGCCTGGAATGGGTTTTTGAAACCTCAAAGCCCACTCCTAGTGACACTCCTCCAACAAGGATACACATTGTAATGCTTGCCAAACAGTTCTATCAACTGGGGACTAAGCCTTCAAGCTGAGAGGAATATGGAACATTGTCATCATGGCATTAGTGGGAAGAGCCCCTTCTGCTTGGTCTGTCTGGGCCCTGGGTGACAATTTGAATGCTCCATACCCAGAATCCATATGTTGGAAACTCATTCCCAAAGTTAATGTGTTGGAGGTGTTAGGATTGGGTTTGGGGGAGGTAATTAGGTTTCAAATGGAGTAAAAATTACTGAGTTTCTGGAATGGCTTCAGTGGTCTGAGAGGAAGAGAGACTTGAGGTGGCCAACTGCTGACTCTCACTTGATGCTGTCTGTTGCACTCGTATATGACAAACCGGCCTTCACCAGATGCCGAGCTCACGTGCCGAGCTCACACAAGGCACCCTGCTCTAGGGTTTTACTTCTCAGCCTCCAGACTATGAATCATTTGCTTGTTTTTATTTTTTGTAATTAAGTCTTATGGGTGTGGGTTTTTTTTTTTATTGTAGTAGCAAAGAACAAAGCCAGGTCACAGGACTCCCATGGGAGAATAGTTGATGTGCCTCTTCTATACCCCTTGAGGAAGCTTACTTTTAAAGTCCTAGAGAACAGGCTTTCTGAGAAATTAAAATCTCTTGTCATCAAAGTCTAAGTCCCCCAGATCTTTGTAGCCCTGACTTTAAAGTTTAAAGAGTAAGGGATCTGAAAGGATTCACCCACTAATCTATATGTATGATGCAGAAATAGGAGATGGCTTTGTGGACTAGTACTCTGTATCCACTTTTATCTATGTATTTATTTTTAAAAGATTTATTTATTTTATATGTTTGAGTGCACTACATGTGTGCAGTACCTACACAGGCCAGAAGAGGGAGGCAGATTCCACTGGAACTGGAGCTACAGACAGTTGTAAGCTACTGTGTGGGTGCTGGGAACCAAGCCCCAGGCCTCTGGAAGAGCAGCCAGTGCTCTTTGTGACAGGGCTGTCTCTCCAGCCTGATTATTGATGAATTTTAACATATAAAATATGGCCATCTTTCTTGTGTGTTGGGGAAGTGCAGTTACAGAATTCCTTCCTGTGGTGTCTAAGTCAGGGATACTTCCAAAGACATAATTCAATTTTGTGACAGCTATAGTATTTTCTTTTGTTTTAAAGTCTAAACTGTACTATTTATTCTTCTGATTCACATTATTTTAAATGTTGTTTTATAACAGAAAAACTATTTCCTTCCTAAGCACAGTTTTTTAATCAATATTTTATTTAATATTTTCTGAATTTGCCATAAAATTATTTTCTTCTTATATATTTTACTTACATTTTGAGAATTTAATGTATGAGTTCTGTGTTTATATCATTTCTCCCTCTTCTGTTTCCTCTAGCTCCTTCTGAGTTATAGCCTCATTCCTTCTCAACTTCATGATTTCTTATTCTTTAGTTTATTATTGTAACTTATATGTTTATGTTTATAAATATGATCTGCTGAATTCATTTAGTGTTTATTACATGTATATATGTGTTTGGAGCTGACCTTTTGGGATTAGATAACCTATCAGAGGCATCATCCCCAGGAAAGATCAATTTATCTCTCCCAGTATCCATTAACTGCTTGTACCTCTTTATCTGCTGTGGGGCTTCATGAGATGTCCCTCGTCTATGCTGAGATGTCGATGGCTGTCATTTTTTAGGTCTTGTTTAGGCAGCCATCTATTTTGATTTCTTGCGTGTAGCTTCTCTGTTGTATCTAAAAGGTACATTCTCACCACAGACTCCCTGAGCCTCTGCTTCTTATGTTCTTTTTTTCTCCCTCCTCCATGGTATTCCTGGAGCTTTGGGTGTAAGGGTTGTGTTGTAGATGTGTTAACTGGAGCCAGGCACATGGCAGAGAGTTGTTCTCTGTATTTTGACATGTTGTGGATTTCTACAGTGGTCTCAGTCTGCTGCAAAAAGAGGTTTCTTTGATAAAGGGTGAGCTGTACTTACCTGTGCATCTTAGGATAAGCATTTAGAACACAGAGGTTACACTGGCTTGGGAAAGTGGCAGAAGTAGGTTCTGCTGCAATGTGCTTGGCCTCAGAAGCTACAGGTAGTTGGCTAGGCCTGTGAGATGGAGGCCTGGATCTGTGCATTAAAGGGTTTATTTTAGCAGGTGATGGTTCTTGTGTAGAATGGGCAAGAGTGGTGGATGACAAGAATTTCACACACGAACTGTGGTCCTTTCAGGGCAAGGGAGAGTTGAAGGGGATGCTTCTATAGGGCAGAGTCACATTTCTTCCCTGTTACCCAAGACGACACAAAGCCTTAGTCTTTGAACTCCTGCGTCACCTTGAAATGATGACCCTCATGTTCTTTTTTTCAATTCTGAATATACTCTGAGACCTTGATGCTCAAAGTAATCTGTCTCAGCCAGCAGAGCTCTCCAGCTCAAGCAGTGAAGGGTAGAAAGGGATGCTGGGTAAAAGTTTAACAAATAAAAATGGAGGTCAGTGAGAGACCATGAGGAAAGATGTCTTGAACATGTAAATGAAGGAAATTATGGAAAAGAACAAGAGTCAAGATGACAAAGAATCCTCTGCCTGGACACGAGGGAACTCTGACTGACTCTGTGCAGACCTTAGCTAAACTGTGCCTCAGTTTACCTCTGATTTGCATGTAAGATATAACAACTTTCAAAATGATCCTGTACCTGTAAGAATTACAATGTCTACATATAAAGCCTTTTCTTTTTTTATCTTATAAGGAGACAATGAGTCTTGTGGGCATGACCTCTGGTTCTTGGAAAATTCTGTTCTGTACACATCAGGATAGAATCCATCTCCTAGATCATGAGTTAGAAATTCATAGGGGTAAAGATGAAGCATGCCATCAATCTCCCTAAGTCCTGTTCTCCCCATCCAGCATTATGTTTTTCAAGTAAAAATATCCAATTGCCTAGGAGGCATGACTCCTACTTATGAATATGAAGTGGGCACTCAACACACTCACACAGCTGTCCCCCGTACCACTCGCAGGGGCAGTTAGTGGGATCAGCTTGGCCCAGTTGGAACAATGGCATCACACACCTCCCTGTCCCCAAACAGACACTCAGGGCCAAGCCTGCCCATCAGCCCCCGGGAGCACCAATTACACAGTCTATGGGTATGAGGAGCTGCAAACTAAACATTTGTTAAAAGGCTGTAATTAATGCAATTAGCTATTTACACGATAGCCCATAATGAATCCAAAGGCATCGTTATTGACTATCGAGTAAATAATCTGACATTAAAAAGTCAATGATCTGCAAATGAAAAATCCCCTTCTCTTCCTTTTAAAGGAGGAAAGAAGAAGGAGGGAAAATGAAGGGAAAGAGGAAAACAAGTTTTTTTCTTAAACAACTCGGCTAAGATGTCATTGCATAATAGTCCATTATGCCTCCAATTGAGCCGTCATGAACTATCAAAGAAATAATTGCACAATAGACCGTGATGGCTTCATTGTGTCAACATCTCTGCATTTACATTTTTTTTAATCAATGGAAATTAAGCACAAAAATAGTCCTTTTGGTTTCTATACACCTTAGTGGTTGGGGACATGGCCAGCATTGGGTCCTCTCTGTCACCTTCAAGGGATGCTGAACTTGGTGGAAGTTTCCCAGAAACATCTGATGATGGCTTATTTGTGGCAGCTAAGAAAGTGCCGGAGTGGCCCATAGTACCACGTTGCCATTTCTACTGGCCACTGCAGCAGAAAGCAGCCACAGTGAGCTGTGAACTTTGGTACTGCCCCCTTGACCTCTGACCTTTTGTGGATACAGGAACTCACTTTCCCCTTGGCATACATTTATGGCCTCAGATGTTCATCATGCCTGGGGGAAGGTCTATAGTGGGGTCTTGTCTCTCTGAAGAGTATTGCACATGTAGGTAGCTGACTCCTGAGCTTTATACTGTGAACCTTATCTTTGTCAATGCTGGTTTTGCTCAGAGCTGGATTGGGTAGCGTGATGACTCAGGGGGTCAAAACAACAACTGCTCCCTTCTCCTTTCCATCGTCCCACATCCTCATTTAGGGGAAGATGGATGGGTGACTTCAGACATCTGACACCTGAGGACTTCCTTACAACGTATTGTAAATAGGTCTTAATTATATCTGCCTATCTATCTGTTCACCGTCTAACTACCTACATATCTATCACTTATCAATCAATTACTCTACTACCCATAGAGCAATTATCTACCTATAGATCATCTGTATCTCTGTCTGTCCATCCGTAGACATATGCTTGGCTCTCTCTGCTTTTACTCTAAAACAAATTTATTGCACTCTGATCAACTCAATATTAAAAACAAGTTTAACTGATATGATGGTGCACACCTGTAATCCCAGTGCTCAGGATGCTGAGGCAGGAGGATTAAAGCGTAAGGCCAGCCTACACTACATACTGAAACTCTTTCTTAAAACAAAGACAAAAAAAAAAAAACCAGAAACAAAAACAAACAAAAGGAAACAAGACAAACAAACAAAATAAAACTAAACAAACTAAAACAGCAACAAAAATAGACAAGAGGAGTTAGTAAAACAGTAATATTGACCAGTGATTTGTGTATGATATTTTCTTATTTTTTAAGCAAAGTGTAAGCATGTAACTATTTAATCACTAGCAAGTCCAATATAGGCAAATTAAATGATATCTATACTGAAGATATTTAGACTTTCAAATTGTTTTTGTTCTCTAAGAAATATCGAATAACAACCATTTCCATCATTAAAGTCAACTAGAAACAAGCTGGAATTATTTTGGAAGAAGGAGAATCAATTGAGAAAAGGCTCCCAGCAAGACTGGCCAATGGGCAAACCTGTGGTGCATTTTCTTGATACATGATTGATGTGGGAGGGCCCAGTTCATAGTGGGTGGTGCCCTCATACTTGCTGGTGGTCCTGGGTATTATAAGGAAGCAAGCCGAGCGAGTCATGGGGTGCAAGTCAGTAGGCAGCACCCCTCCACGGCCTCTGCTTCAGTTCTGCCTCCAGGTTCCTGCCTGGGGTTCCTCACTGATGGACTGTAACCTGCAAGTGTAAATGAAGAAAACTCTTTTTTTCCCCACACAACAATAGAAAGCCCAACTAAGACAAGCACATTTTCATTACTTTAAGTATTATAGGAAATCTAGACATATAAGGGCTGGGGCACAGATCAGTACTAGAGTGTTTACCTAGAATCCCCTAGTGAGGGTTTAGAGTGTGGCTTAGTGGAAGAACACTTGCCTAGCATTTATCAGTAGAGAGCTGGAGGTATATCCCAGATATAGAATGCCGTGTATGCTTGAGGCTCTGTGTTCCATCCTCAGGACTTAAAAAAAAAAAAGTCAAAGAAGCTAAAACTAGATAATGCACACAGGCAGATATGCACAGGTTTATACAAATATCCATGTTACATAAAAGGGTGGAGCACATGTGTATTTTGATTTTGTAGGACTGTTGGCACCAATGCATTTCATACTGAGGGGTGGGTGCGCGCGTGCATGTGCATGTGCGTGCACACACACACACACAGACAAAGGTACACACACAGAGGCACAAGTACATAGAGGCACACACATAGACACATGCACACAAACAGATGCAGACACACACACAGAGGCACAAACACAGAAACACACCTGGCACACACAGACACTCACACAGAGACACACACAGACATACACACAGGCACAAGCACATGTACACACACAGAGATACAGACACAGATACAGACACAGCGATACACACAGATGCACAAACACAGACACACAGAGATGCAGACAGACACACCCAGACACGCACAGACACAAGCACATGCACAGAGATACACAGACAGACACACACAGATACACAGACAGACACACACATGTAGGCATGTGTATACATAGACACACGCACACACACACACACAGAGACACAGGCACACATACAGAGAGACACAAACACATCAACAGAGACACACACACAGCTAAACAGACAGACACACATATGTAGGCACGTGTATACACAGACACATGCACACACACACACACAGATATAGGCACACATACAGAGAGACACAAACACATCAACAGAGACACACACAGATACACAGACATGCACACACAGACACATGCACTCACAGAGAGTCTCTCACACACAGACATACACTGTGATACAGGCACACACACACACACACACACACACACACATACACACACACACTATACATGAAGCAAAATAGCACCATTGGATTTGGGAGGAGACAAAGCTTAATGTCCTCTGACACCCGCTCAGGGTATGACTTCCAAGGTCACAGTGTGGCCTTGGATGGGAAATGTAGCAAAATCTGGTGGCAGCTGGAACACCAACGGAGCCTGAGAACAACTCATTGGCCGCCCCTTAGACTGTGACACATAGTAGAAATAATATTAGCAAATGTCTGTGGAGAGCTTTCCATTTATAAAATACTTGAACATACTTTAATTCCAGTGGCTTCTCATGACAAAACTCATTAGCCAAAGTAAGAGTGATCACAGCCATTATTTCCTCAGCACTGTGCTGGACTGTGCCCCACATAGTTCCTGATGTGCAGTACACGGTTCATCTGCTTGCCACCATGGCCAGGAACCACCACATTGCCTTCAGCTCAGTACAAGTGGATTCAACATTTCCCAAGTTCCCAGGGAACCAGCATCCCTTGAGATGCAAAGCCCCACTCACAGGCAGCTCAGAGACACCACTGAGGTGGCACAGCAAAACAGTGAAGCTGGATTTGAAGAAGAATTTATCCTCTCCTGTCTCCACGGCCTAAGCTACTCTTTCCCCAGTTTATAAAGGAAGCAACTAATTCTGTGAATTTTGAAACCTAATCATATTTAGACCCAAGTTAGAGAGACTCTACATGGTTATTTTTGGGCGAGGAAGGGAAGGAAGGTTGAATGATTCTATGTAGCTCATCTCTTCCCGCCCCCATCATAGTGCACCGCCCTCTTTGGGAAATAGCAGCCTTTGCATCATTCCTGTGGAAAATAACAAGGGTTGAAATTGTGAACAGTTACTAGCATAGTGGCACGGGACATGCTTGGAGCTGACCAAAACAGTGAAGCAGTTAAGTTAAGCAGAGCTGAATGCTATCCTTACCTTTGGTGGGAGCTTTCTGGCTTTCCAGATGTGGTTCTTTTGTTGAGTTTTAATTGTGGAATGTCCCCCACAGGCTCTTGATCTACAGCACATGTCTTAGTTCCATTTTCCATTGCTGAAAAGAGACACCATGACCAAGGCAACTCTTATAAGGGATAACATTTAATTGGGGCTGGCTTACAGGTTCACAGGTTCAGTCCATTATCATCATGGCAGCGAGCATGGCAGCATCCAGGCAGGCATGGTGCAGGAGGAGCTGAGAGTTCTACATCTTGCTCCAAAGGCATACAGGAGAAGATTGACATCCTCAGATAGCTAAGAGGAAGCTCTCAAAGCACCCCCCCACACACACACAGTGACACACCTACTCCAACAAGGCCACACCTCCAAATAGTGCCACTCCCTGGGCCAAGCCTATTCAAACCACCACAGCAGCTGATAATGCCTTGAGAGGCTGTAGTCCCTTTAGGAAGTGAGGCCTGCCAGGAGGAAGTGATGTGGGGTGAGACTGGAGTGTCGATAGCTCAGCCTCCCTAACTCTTTACTTCCTGACCCTCTGAGATGAGAGAAGCCATGATGCACAGTCCTGCTGCCAGCTCCTATTGCCCTGGGCTAAGCCAGTCCCTGCCATCCTCAGGATGATGAATGAGCCAGAATAAATTCTTTTACACAGCCCTTTGTCACATGCAGAGAGAAGACGTAACACACTTGTGACTTGGCACAAGTTGTCCTCCTTCCCACAATGCTGACACATGCCTACATCTGGGTAATTCCCATTTACAGCATGCTGGGAGAGACTGATGTGGGTAAAAGAGAGATCCCACAGACACACTGTGTGGAGAGTGGCCCTCACCTAGCTGTCCTATACCCATGGATATGGCATATGACCCATGACCCGTGTGTTAAAGCCTGGTCCCCAGCTTCTGGTACTATTATTGGGTGGGTGACAGAAAACTTAGGTAGTAGGTAGGACCTTGTTGAAAGGAGTGGATGATATGGCTCTCTCTCTCTCTCTCTCTCTCTCTCTCTCTCTCTCTCTCTCTCTCTCTCTCTCTCTCCCTGTCCCTCAATGAAGTAAGCAGTTCTAATTTCTTGCACCCTTCCACCATAATGCTCCGCTTCACCACAGACCCAAAAACAACGGAATCAAGTGACGAGGACAGAATTTATGAAACTATGAGCCCAAACCTCTACTTCCTGAATATGGCTTTTTCTGGTGCTTTTCCATAGTGAAAGCTGGCTTAAGACACCCATCTAAGGGACTGTTTTGGGTAGACTCCATGAGCCATGTTAAGGACTACCTTTACTTCTATCCTATTTAACACCCCCCCCCCCCAATACAGATGAAGATGAGTTTTGTGTAGCTGGTCACTGGTCTTCTGAGTGTTTAGGGAAGTTTTTGTACCTTTTTGGGTCATTGTATCTTACTGCGGGGCCTCTCCGGGTCATCTCTCACAGGCATGATGGTTGCAGAACCCTTCAGGAGGGACCTGACTGTGCCACCTCTCACAGGCACAATGGAATACAAGCACTGTTGAGTGTGTTGTTGATTAAACAAAAGCAAAGCCAAAGGCAGCAGATGGCTCTGAGTGGTTGGGAGTAGGTATGTTACCAGAACACTAAGAAACCATTTATCAAAGTTTTATCTGATGCAAAGCTCTGGACAGTCACTGCTCACAAATGGCATTGAGCTGAGCCTTGTCTGAATGTGTGGGAGCTGCTTGGATGCCCTACAGAGCATCATCCTGCAGGAATGTGGCCTTGAATAACAGGCTTAGAAGAACCCTTAGGGGAGGGAGGTGCATGGGATTTTGCCCCAGGAAATAGGATCCCACAGTGGTTTGGGAATGGGGAGGCCCTCTGTGTGGGGACTTGAGAGGCATTTCACTTGGGATAGTGGGCTTGGAATTTCTGATTAGGTAGAACAAAAGGCAGCCAGACACTCCAAGAACTAACTTTAAAGGGCTCATCATCTGGTGAAATAAAGGTTCCCAGAGAAGGGGTAACTTTCAGAAGTCTACTCTCTCTTTTCAGAATGAAGGGCCAGATAATGCCTCCAGCCCCCTCAAAGGGAAATAACTAGATTCCTATGATTGATGTCTTCTCTTGACATATTTCAGCCTCTGTAGACAGATTTCCCGTGTTTGACTACATAAAAGTGAAACCAAAGAACTTCTGTAGGGAAACTACTTGGGGCCATCCCAGAGGCAAACAGCAAGCACTACAGTGGTCATCTACAGTGCATTTGTTATAGACAATGTTTTGTATATGATAGAGAATGAAGATCTCTCTGCAGCCCTACTGAAAAGAAAGGCAAGAGAATATTTAGTGACAGAGGGAGGCTCAGTGGCAGAGCAGAGCATTTACTTAGCATTCACAAGTACCTGTATTCCAAATCTAGTACTACAGAATAACAATAAATAAGGGGTAGGAGAAATAATGGATAAATTACTAAATTGTGTCCTATGTTGAGCCCCAAAAGATAACCTTGCAGCACCAAAGACAGATGAGCATTGTGGAAATAGTAGGAGACTGTCTTCAAAATATCAAGGAAATGAAGAAGAAAGAAAGAGAGAGAGAAAAAAGAAAGAAAGAAAGAAAGAAAGAAAGGAAGAAAGAAAGAAAAGGAAGAGAAAGAAAGGAAGAGAAGGAAAGGAAGAAAGAAGACAGGGAGGAAAGAAGAAAGAGGAAGAAAAAAATGAGGAAGGAAGGGAAGGCAGGGGAAGGAAGGGGGAAAGAGGGGAGAAGGAAATAGGGAGGGAAGGAAAGGAAGGAAAGGAAGGAGATAAGGAGGGTATTTAGACCACAGTAATTTGGGAAGGTGACAAGCAGATGAGTGAATACTAAACATTTTGAGGAAGGTAAAGTGACAAGTGTCTGTGCATTAGATCATGAACTAGCTACTAGCCAAGGCTGCTTAAGAAGCTGTTATTGACAATTTTTCAGCTGGAGGATACACATGGTAGGGTTGCCTAGAAGGTAACAAGATGAAACAGGAAAATGGGAGAAAAAGGGATAAAAAAATTAAGGGATTGATACAGAAAAAACAAGATTGGGATAAAAGGGGATCTATGGAGAGTTGACAGAAAGTAGAGGGGAGGAAGTCACCAAGGAAGCAATACCCTTGAACACTGTACGATAGGACTTGAAAGCCCAAAGGATGAGAGTAGGTCCACTGTGTGAATGTATGTGTAATGGAGACAAAAATGAGATCTTCAAATACAAATATATATTATGAGACAGAAGGACAATATTTTAGTCTTCTCACCATCAATATTGGAAAATAGAAAGCAATTAAACATAAAAACATGTCTTTGACAGTGACAAAGAAAATAATTTTTCCTGAATTTTTCTACCCAGCCAAACTATCAGCCAACTGTGATAATAGAATAAAGATCTTTTTAGACATACAAGTTCCCAACGTATTCCTATTTTACAATTAGGAAACTACAGGAAGATATTCTCTATCAAGATGAGAGGAAACAAGAGAGGAAGACTGTCTTAGTTATTTGCTTATTGCTATGAAGACTCACCATTATCAAGTCACCTTATAAGAAAAACCATTTAACTGGAGCTTACAATTTAGAGAATAAGAGTACATGACCAGTAAGACAGGGGGCTTAGTAGCAGGCAGTCAGGCATGTACTTGAGCAGTATCTAAGATCTTACATTTGTTCCACAAACATGAATCAGAGAGGGGGGAGGGGGAGGGATAGAGAGAGAAAGAGAGAGAGAGAGAGAGAGAGAGAGAGAGAGAGAGAGAGAGAGAGAGAGAGAGAGAGAGAGAGAGAGAACTGACTGGAGCCAATATGGACTTTTAAAACCTCAAAGTCCACCCTCAGTGAATCACCTCCTCCAATAAGCCCACACTTCCTGATCCTTCCCAAACAATTCTACCAACTAAGGACCAAGGATTCAAATATATAAGCCTCTGTGTGGCTGCTCTCATTTAAACTACCACATTGACTATCAACCACTCCAGATTTTTCCCTTTTTTTTCTTTCCCTTCCACTCTCCTCACTTCTTTCCCTTTTATATGTCCACTAAGTCTAGGAACTAGAGTGATACCATATATAAAAGAGACAAGGTCACAGCTCACATAAGGCTTAGCTTTTACCTTTAAACAATATCTTTAAGGTCAATGCTGAATCTTCAACTAGAGGACATACTCAGGTGAAGATGTTGAATCTAGAGCTTAGAACACTCAGTCAACATGATAGATCCATAATTCTTGCCTCTGTCTCTCAATGCTTACTTCAGCATATGGTCTTTTGACTGGCACATGTCAAGTTTGATGTCCTTTAGGTGACTTCTTAGGATTTTCTAGGTATTATCTGAATCTCAGGGGACATCACCTGGGTATCCTTTTCTTGAGTCTCTTGGAGTAGTTAGTATAAGATTGAATTGATACTGGAGAGGGCCTGCATTGATTATAGTATTATAATATATAATTTTCCCATAATATAAGATTGTGGGCAAAGAGTTCTCTCTTTGGCCACACATCAGGCAAAATCTTGTTAGAACTTGATCTTGGCTGTCGCAGTCTGAGAAGGAAAGAGAGAGGAAACATCTGGGTGATAAGTAGGGCAGAAGTTGCTGCAGGCTGGGAGCCAGGCCAGGCCTGGACTACAGCAAACCAGGAGGCACAATGCCAGGCCATTAGAAGTGCTGCTAACTAAGTAGGGAGGCACCCCCAAACTATATTCTGGGGAGGCACCAGATGGAGAGCACATGAGGCTAGAGGAAAATGGGAAGACAGATGATGAATTTGAGCTGTTTTCCCCAAAAGATGTATTTGAGCTGAGCCCTGGTGGAGGGGAAGGAAGGCTACCCAGATGTTGGGTACACAGGCAAGCACAGAGACTGAGAACTCATGGTGACTTGGGATGGTGGGTCTTAGAATGTAATTATAAAGTTGACACCATTCCTTCACTGAACAAGAGCACGTTACCAAGAGCAAGAAGGTAAGCATGGGCACAGAGAAATGCCCAGCTGTCAATCCGCAGGCCATTTATGCTACTTAAGAAGGGGGTGCCAAGTTCCAAGGGAAGTTACAGAAGGCTCACTCTGAAAGCAGGGAAGACTGGGATTGTTGATATCCAAATGATACAAAGGCATTTCCAGGGAGAGTAGGTAGAAAAGCAGGGGATACTTTGCAGATGACCAGGTAAAGAAGAACCCAGAGGGACTAATGGCAACTCGATGGCAATGCCATGGTTAGTATTCGTCTGCAAGGCTCTGAAACAACCAAGAAGGGTTAGGAACACTGTAGTGTTGAAAATCACGAGGCATTCTGGGATCATCCTGGAAGCTGGGCCAGGAATGGCATCATTTATAAGATGTGAAGAGTCTAATGTGAGAGTAGACGTGTTGGAATAGCCAAGACACAGAAGCGGATAAGTTGTCCATCAGCAAATAAGTAGATAAAGAAAATGTTTACAGGGGCTGGAGAAGCAGCTCATGAGTTAAAAGAATGCTTACAGCTTTTACAGAGGACCCAGGTTCAGTTCCCAGTACCCACACGATGCCTCACAACTCCTTGTAATTATAGTTTCAGGAATCCAGTACCCTCTTGTTGTGAACAAACTCTCTCTGTGTCTATGTCTGTCTGTCTGTCTGTCTGTCTGTCTGTCTGTCTGTCTGTCTCTGTCCCTTCCACACACACACATACACCAAATAAATCTTTAAAGAAAATGTTTCCACACACAGTGGAGTTTCATTTAGCCATAAAGAATCCAGTGATACCATTTTTAGAACAATGAGTGGATTAAGAGATCACCTCAGAAGTCCAGAAGCAAGGCCACATTCTTGGAGGCTCACACCTGTTATTCCAGTGTCTGGTGTGTGTGCGTGTGTTGAGTCAGGAGGATTGCTTTGAGTTCAAGGCCTGACTGAGTGACAGAGTGAGACGCTATACATAAAGTATATCTAGATTAACATCTCATGTACATAATCTAGATTAAATATATTATATGGCATGAGAGTAGAAGGGGGTTGTGTGGGGAGGAGAAAGGACTAAAGGGGAAAGGAGGAGGGAGAAGAGAAGGAAGCAGGAGAGAAAGAAAAATATATGTTTTGGCTCAGGTGAAATCTAGATTTTTAAAACACTCACACACACACACACACACATACACACACACACAAGCATATACCCTTCTATGAAAATGTCACACTGAAACCTATTATTTTGTATGATAACCAAAAATTAATTTAGAAAAAGAACTACAAGTGACAGCAACATAAGAACTTGAAAGGAAAGGACCAAGATGTGATACAGTAAAAAGAATCATCTCAGAAGCCAGGAGCGAAGGCAGACTTGGCTCACATTCCCAGTACCTGAGATGAGTTTATGCTAAGATACGAAGATTGCTGTGCTTTCAAGAGCATCCCAGGCTACAGAGAAATGCTTTCTCAAATATACAAGGGAGCAGACATCTTCTAGCAGGTTGAGGGGAGACACAATTGTTAGAAATCTCTCATTCTGGGACCCAATCCCTTTGCCAGAATGTCACTGTGTGTGTGCTGGGCTCTGCTCTCTAAAAATTATACATCGTATTAAATATCCTCAGGCTCCTCCCCACCTCATGCATTAGCGGACAACTGGGCAATAACCTTCTGTTGTTCTGAATGCACGTCTCTAATGTCTATTGCGGCTGTGCCACTCACTCACAGACAGCAGTCTGAGAGAATGGAATGTACTTGGCTGAATTTAGAGTCACCAGGAACAGAGTAGCCAGAGAGTTTTTCAATGGCTCTCAAAGGAAACCTGCACTGGGGTGCCTCATCCTTTGTTGGGAAAAAATTAATCTGTACATAGTTTATTAAAGGTTGCAAACGCTGCCAGCGACCCTTTGCAAACAGATACAACATCTTTAAGAGATTGCAGAGGTAAATCTTATTGTCTGGGGAAATGACTTCTGCACGGTTATTTCTTTTATTGCTCATTGACTGAGATGGCATTACTCAGTTTAATAAATCCTAGTGTATCTCTCAGTCCATGTAGCCTGATATAAATATCTCAAGTTATGTCACATTACCCCCTTTGTACAGCTATCCTGGGCCCCGATGACTGGGGTCTGATAAATGCAAAACCTCATTTGCTTTGTGAGTGATTGAGCGTTAACACTGTTTAGATTTCTTAATGTACTTGTATTAGCATGAATAAGTAATGAGCATGCCAGGCTTTTTTGAATATTTGATTGTATCTTTGTAATGGATTTGTGTCTCTCTCTTTGTGCTAATGTCATTGTAACTTTGTTGGTGTCATAACTCTGAGCCATAGCAATTGATCTTTATCACCCCGTCTGGAGTCAATCACCTTCTCCTTGCCGAATCATGGTGTGCTGGGCCTCTCTCTCTCTCTCTCTGTCTCTGTCTCTCTCTCTCTCTCTCTTACATACACACACACATACACACACACATACATGCATGATGCACACATGCATACACACATACGCATGCACACACACACACACACACACACACACACACCTATGTATTGTTTTCTGAATACAGCTGGTATCCTCTCCAACCCAGGGACTATTTTGTCTGCTTTGTAAAGAGCAGATCAGAGTCTTGCACATAAAATGGGCAAGGGTAAAAAACCAAACCAACCAAACAAAAACACACATAACAATGACAACAACAAAACAATGCCTTTATGGACACCAGCAGCTGTGAGTCACATCCAGGCAGTGGTGGCACACACCTTTAATCCCAGCACTTGGGAGGCAGAGGCAGGTGAATTTCTGAGTTCGAGGCCAGCCTGGTGTATAGAGTGAGTTCCAGGACAGCCAGGGCTACACAGAGAAACCTTGTCTCGAAAAACTAAAAAAGTAGCAACTATGAGTTACATCTTAACTCCAGCAAAGTCCTACCAACACATTCATTACTATAGGACTGATCAGTCTCCCATTGTACAAACAGCTTCTATATGCTGAAGCTGCCTAGGCAGGAAGGACACCTTTCCTATGGTCTAAAATGTATCTACCACCATATTAGAAGTTTCCTATTATTTTTATTTTGTTTCTGAGATTATAATATAATTATATCATTTCTCCCTTTCCTCCCTCCAGCCACCCCTCATATATATATCAATATTCCTAAATATAACCTTCGTGGTCTGTATAATGTTACTTGTACATTTGTTTTGTGGACTGATCATTGGGTATTGGACAACCAATTCGTGTGCTCTTCCCTGTGGAAGACTATTTCTCCTGTTCTCAGCATTCCTTAGTTGCCTGTAGTTCTTTGAGGCCTCCTAGGCGTCTTCCCCCTCCACCTCCCCTTGGGCTTTCTTGCAGGAAAGCATTGTCATTAGATGCAATGGCTCAATAGGCTTTACTTGTAGGAGTTTTATGCTCTTGTGGAAGGTTGATTAATTTCTCAAATGTGTCAATAAGATGCAAGCTCTAACTGCCAACAAGTGTATTCTCATGCTCCCAGCCTGAATCCATAGCAAATGTAGCTACCAGGATTGATGGATCCCCAGTGCCTGAGAATATACGTGACCCAGCAGGACCAGGTGCTCACAGGGCAGGGGACATGAGCTAGGCTGAACAAGAACCACAGAACCTTAAAGAACAGGAATCTTCTTGCATATCTTTTGTCTGCTGAGCTGTTAGCTAAGTGGAAGCTGTGGCTTGGACCAAATCTAATATGATGGTATAGATATAAAGTCTATGTGGACTCCTTGCACATTTCATTCCACAGCAGAAATCCAGACACACAGCACATTTATGGAGGACTCATGTACCATTTTTGTGACTTGTCTCTGATAAATAGATAAAATTTTCAGGATGATGTTGATAATCATTCTGATAAGCATGATTTGAGTCTCTAAATGGCTTTCTGAATACCAACTCTTTGACATTTAGTCACAGCATATGTATATTAGATAAGCAATATTACTTTTGGATTTTTCTTTTAGTCTTTGTACCTGCCCCTACCTTGAGTATTATCCTCCTGGCCCTTCCCCTTGGCCTTCATATTTTGTTTTGTTTTTTTTTCTTTATTACTCGGTGCTTAAAGATAAGATATGGAATTTTTCTCCAAAGGTTAGCAGTATGTTAAAGCTTAGTCCCTAGGTTGGTACTGTTGGGATGGGTAGGAACTTTAAGAAGCAGGAGCTTTGTGGAGGTTGTCTTATCATTGGGGTTTGCTCTCCTTTCATTTCTTTTGCTGTGATGAAATCTCTTGACAAAAGCAGCTTAGGGGAAGAAAATGGTTTATTTGGCTTATAGTTCTATGTTATAATGTATCACTTTAAGAATGTCAAGGTTGGACCTTAAAGCATCACCTTCAGAGTCAAGAGCAGGAAGAAAATAAATTCATGTGTCTTGATTGCTTGCTTCCTTCACTCTTACACAGTTGAAGTCCTAGCCTTGGGAATGGTGCTGCACACAATGGACTGAGTGTTCTTAGATCAACTAGCAATTAAGACAGTCTCCCACAGACATACCCACAGATCAACTTGATCTTATTCTTCATTAAGACTCTTAACCTGTGTGGTTCTAACCAGATTGTGCCAAGTTGGCAGTTAAAACTAGCCAGCACATAGAATATGCCTTGGAAGATAATATTGGGACCTCAGTCTCCTTTTCTTTTTGTCTATCTATTTGGTTTCCTGTCTGGTTACACCACATGATTCTGTCATGCTGTGATGCCTTCCAATACCCTGTCATGGAGGTCAAAGAACTGTGGGTCTAAAGGACCAGTCTTTGAAATTGCTGTGTAAGTTAGGCTGATCTTAAACTTGTGTTCCTCCTACTTCAGTCTCCCAAGTGCTGAAGCTACAAGTTTGGTATATCAGTATGAATGGTTCAAACCTCATTTTAGAGCAGAAATCCTGCCAAAGTGGTGCACTTACAGAGTCTATGTGCCAGGGAATGCTCAGAAACTTGTGAGGAGTTGGGTTGGTAATAACTCCTATTTGCTGCCTACTTGTTCTCTGTGGGAGCTGGATTTTCAGAACCCAGGAAGAATGCACATGGTCACTATGTGGTTCTTGGTGGGGCTCCAACAGCCCCAGCTAGAAGAGGGCTTTTCAAAAGCCCAGAGCAAGATAGGGGCAGAAATAGGGTCTACATACATTGGGGTCCAGGAAGTGCTTATCACCTTGGCACAAAATTGCATCCCAGAGATAGTCTCTTGATCAATGGTCCACCAGCTCTCAGCTCCCTGATGAATGAAGGGAGCTAATGATTAATGACACTGAGGAAGGGGTACAGCTACTGGAAGCCCATGGGAGGGAATGAGTGTTGGAGTGCACTGGGGAAGGAAGAGGGAGAGGCACAAGGGAATGAGAGAAGTCAGGGAAGATGCTGCCAGTTTGAACTGTCAGAACTAGGAAATGGGAGGAAGCAAGTACACATAGAAACATGTATGTGTGGCAGGGAAGTTACTAAGCATGGCACAGGAGTTCAAGGGAAAGAATGGCCAAAGACTAGGGCTGGCAGGACAACCTGCTCTGAGACCCATGGCTATCAAGCCACCAAGGTGGAGAAAGCCCCAACATCAAGTCTCACAGATGGCTTGATTCCAAAGCTGGACCCCAGATTCGGGTTTTCTTTTTGTTGTTGTTGTTTGTTTTTTATTTTTTTGTTTTTTGTTTTTGTTTTGTTTTGGTTTTTCAAGACAGAGTTTCTCTGTATAGCCATGGCTATCCTGGAACTCACTCTGTAGACTAGGCTAGTCTTGAACTCAGAAATCCGCCTGCCTCTGCCTCCCAACTGCTGGGATTAAAGGCAGGTGCCACCACTGCCCGGCCAGATTCAGGTTTTCAAAAGTGGCTATGTCTGGTTTCTCTCCATTACTTCTGAAAACTGCATGGACTTTTGGTTGGCAGTAAAAAATTAAAGGGTTTTGAGGTCAATAAGATCTTAGACATGCACATTCTAGTTTTTTAAAAGTGTAAAATGACATGCTCAGAGCCTCTCTGGCCCCAGGAACGTCTTTCTGCCTCGATAGATTAGCCTCAGAGCTCCATGGAAGCCATCTTGAAGAAGTTGCCATTCTCAGCTGAGCTTTGGTTGGGAATTTCTTAGAATCATGCAAATCAGTGAGCCATCCTGATCCTTTACATTTTTTATTACAATTATTTGTGCTTGTGTGTGTTTGTATGTGTGCATGTATATGTATGCATTTGTAGGTAAGATCATGTCATAGCCTACATATAGAAGTCAGAGGACAATTTGTAGGAGTCAGTCCTCTGTTCCTACCAGGTGGATACTGGGGATCAAACTCAGATTGTCAGGTTTGGCAGCAGGTACCTTTTCCCTGATGAACCATCCAGTCAGCCCTACCCCATCTTACTCCTTGCTCCTTGGTCACACCTGATTTAAGTAGTCTTCCCCTGATGTAGTTGTGTACAGGACATGGACACACACACACACACATACACATACACCACACCACACCATACACAGAGAGAGGCACACACAAATACCACACACATATATCCCCCACATACAGACACATACAGAGACACATATACACACTACACACACACACACATAGAAATACCACACCATACACACAGAGAAAGATACACAAAGTACCACACACGTAAATACCACACACACAGACACATACAGAGACACACATACATACTACACACACACACACACACACACCCTCACAAAAGAGAGAGAGAGAGACAGACAGACAGACAGACAGACAGAGACAGACAGATGTATTCTAATTTGTCATTGTATGAGCTACAATGATAATGGGAAAATAAATGTTTTTTTGTTGTTGTTTTTTTGTTTTTTTTTAAATCTCCAATTTGTGAGTCTCCTTCACTAACCATTTATGGAACTGAATGCTTGTAGCAAGTAAACTATTCTGTAGACTGTGTCCTGATTAGAAAATACAGCATGAGAAAAGCTAAGGACACAGAAGCAAGAGTTAGCCTCCACTTCACATAAAGCCACCAGTGAAACTAAACCTCGTAGCATGGCACGTGGAAGCCTTTTGACTTTCTCAGTGACGTGCTTTCTGGGGTAGAGCTATGGCTTCGGCCCCAGAGGTGAATTTCATTCTTTTCTTCCTCTTTTCCTTTGTTTTTTTTTCCATTCCAAGCAATGACAATGGATTATTTTTGTAAGCAAGTGCTCTATCCATTATTAAATTGATTATTCAAATCTCATTTTTAAAAAAAGAAGCCAGATGGCAATTTTCCACTATTTGTTGCCACTGACAACCAGCAGCCCTAAACTGGAAGATTTTCTTCTTTCCATTCTCCTAGCTGAAGAGCCTGCTTGATTCCCAGGCAAACTGAAGGTAGATTCCATATTGGCAACAAATAGCCAATTACCAACCAAGATTGCCGTGATTGATTATTTCAAAATCATCTTCACATTGACAGAGCTGTTGTTCTTTTGACGATTCCATAATTAACTTATCTATATTCAGGCATGGTAACTTTGTTCCCTCCAGTCTTTCGGATGTGAGCCTTATTGTTGTTAGTTAGTTGTCATGACAGCAAGAAGCATGTTTTTACATGTCCAGCATCCTGGTTATTTTAAGGTCTTAATAAGTATGCCTTGCTAATGAATCAGAATAATGGTGATTGTGCAAAATAATGATTTTGAAAATTGTAAAGGAGACTTAAAAATCTAAACTCAAGATAATTATTACCCTTGTGGTAATTGTGAAGTACATTTTTTCTCTGCACGCATTCGTGTGCACGGTTGCGTGTATGACCTGGCTGTCTCCATGTGAATGCAGCCATTTCTATATTTAGCAGGGTCTGTCATGGTGTGACAGTGGGCTTTTCAGAGTCTCTTGTGATAGGCACTACTGTCCTGTACCTCATGGCTAGGACTCACCTTGTAGTTTTACAATCTATTCTGGGCAACTATCTTCAAGTCCTTAAACACATTTTGGGGACTTTCTCCTCTTCTTAGCCTTCTGCTCATTTGCAAATGGGATCTGCTGCCTCATGTCACTTAACGGTGACTGCTTTAATTGATCAGATTCCTGCAATTGATTGTTTTCCAGTTTATGACTCCAGTGGTAGCTGCTGGTTTAGGTTTTCTGTTTGTTTTGCTTTGTTTCTTAGAGACAGAGCCCCTGTATATGTGGCTCAGTCTGAATGGTGAGTTCTTGGTCCTCTGGCTTTGGCCTGAGGAGTTAGGGTGGGGGAATTGTGAGTACTGGTGTGCACTGTCACATCTGGCTTTACCCAGATGTTCTGACTTCTGATCTTGTCAGTAGAAAAGACATCCTAGTTGTATATAACAGGGGTCCACTTCTCTTCCTATGTAACACACACACATGAAAGTCTACATACAGATGTGTCTGTCTTCCAAAGTTAAAAGCGTGGTCTCTTCAGTGTTCCAGACAATGTTTTGATTGTCTTTAATCAAGAGTTAGATAATGTTCTTGCTTTGTCGGTGCTATTCAGATTCTGGACCAGAAGAATCCAGCTATGTCTGCCTTATTCAACTTGGGATTGATTGCTGGGACTGGTGGCACACAGCACTTTGGAGGCAGACAGGCAGATCTTTGTGAATTTGAGGCTAGCCTGGTCTACATACTGAATTCCAGAACAACCAGGGGTACATAGTGAGACCCTGCCTCAAAGAACAAACAAACAAACAAACAAACAAAAAGAAAACAAAGACACAAAGAACAAAAACAAAGCAAAATATGTGGGTTGTTTAATTTCTTTCAGATGATTCTTTATCATATGAGGACAGTCAAAGTAGGTGAGGTGTGCTGCTTAATTTGTTCTGGAATGTTCCCTAGTCTCATGACTGTTAAACACTGGAGCTATTGGAGACTTCAGGAAGTAGGTTCTTGTGGGAGGCCTTCTGCTTACTGGAGGGAGCCCCTGAAGGTGACTGGTAGAACCCCAGTCTCCTAGTTCTCTTTCCCTTCTTAGCTACAAACTGAGCAGTTTTCTCCACCACCTGCCCCCACAGAGCCGATTCCTCACCACAGGCCTCAAAGCAGTAGGTACCTCTGCCTATAGGCTGAAACCTAAAACCCGTAAGTCAAACCCAAATGTTAACATACAAATGGCATAAAGGTAAAAAATAAAATAAAATAAAGTGTTAACATCCATGTTAAGTTTCTAATCAAACACTGCAGAAATGCATTAATCAGTATTTCATAGTTCATTACAGTCTGACTAATTTTGAAATCCCTCATGTAAATTGATTAAACGTCTTCTTCAGGCAGATAAATGGGCTTTTGTTTTAAGCAACCTTTACTGAGTCAAATATAATTCTCTGTGACTCAACTCTCAGCCATTTAAGTTGAGCACTCACATAGCTGCTCTAGATGATCTAGGATGTTCTGGTTTACAGCTAGGCTCACCAACCAATTACAACACACTTTGTGGGCCCGAGCATTTAGCGAGCATCTATTCTGTGCCCACGGTTGTGTGATGTGCAGGGTGAGAAATGAGGTATGAGGCATGCTCCTCTCCCACAGGGAGCGATGATTCATACACATCCATGCACACTTACTCACAGCTGGATGATGGAGCACTGCCCACAATGTTTTCCTAACTTTCCAAAAATATAAACTAACTCTGAGTAGTTTTAACAAAAAAGTCAAAAAAGGCATGATGCTTAACCAGTGGCTTGTTTCCGGAGTTGTTTTCCTGTTGATTTGTAAAGCAGGTCACAGGGTTGGGGACTCTGCCTTTTGCTCCACTGTAGCTGTGCAGCATGCCAGGCTCTGCAGGAGGTTGACACCTCCCACCCAGGTTGTCCTGATCTCTCCTTCCCAGGGAACAGAATCTTTTCTCACCATCTCTGAGTTCTCTAAGAGAGACTCTGACTGGCATGGCTGGTCACAGAGACTAATCATTGTCCTATGTAAGGAACCATGGTAGGCTCAACTGGATCATTTGGACAATAAAAAAACTAAAGGGTGTTTTTCAATATGAACCCTGTGTACTTACTTAGATCATTGGGCTATATAATTTCAAGGGGAAGCAAGCATAGAATAAGGTGACTATTATGGTATCACTTGAGAGACAGAAGTTGGAGAATCATTGGGGTCCAGGAAATAAGACCAGCATAGACAAAGTGGGAAGATTGAATATAAACCAACCAACCAACAAACAAATAATAAACACGACATGGAAAGGACCTAGACTAGGTTCACATCATCCACATGGTCATTAACAATCTCTTGTAACTCCCTAGGGGAATCCAACTTCCTCTCTGGCCTCTTTGGGTACTGCATGCAGAAAGTGCAGGGCCTACATGCAGATACTCGCTCAAATAAAATAAAAATGAATGAATGAATTGGTCAGTCAATAAAAAAATAAAATTATATAAAAATAAAATAAATAAAATGAAATATAATAATAAGTTGAAATGATAACAGCTTCTTTCTTTACTTTTATTTCTCTGTAATGTAGCTGAGAAGTTCAGCATCTCTAACAGCAAAATCCAAAGTCTGAAGTGTTAAAAAATCCTACCCTTTTTGTTGTCAGCATGATGCTATAGTATGAAAACCCCACCCCTGGCCCTCTATGAAGGGTTGCGGTCAAAATACAAGTTTACTAAAACCCTATACAACTGCCTTCAGGCTATTTATATGCACATAATACAGAAGTGAATTTCATGCTTAGACATGTCTTAGTTTTAATATACCTCATTTTGAATAAGTAAATATTTAAAAAAAAGAAAATTGAAAACTGTAAGTATTTAAAATCAAAACAAACAAACAAACAAACAACAAATAAAACCAAACCAACCAAACTTGAACCGCTGTGCTGCCAAGTGTCTCCAGTGTGAGCTGCTCAGGCCTGGGATATAGAGAAGACTTAAAAACACACCCACGACCCATGAGTTTGGTGTCTGCTATAGTTCAATGTGCATTTACTGTTTCTTAAGAACAGGCAATGTATAGCGATAGCAATAATTGCTGTGTTCTTGGTAGATGCTGGGCAGAGATTCTCACTCTCCAGTCACAGTACTCAGACTCTCATGGAACTCTTGGATCTATGAACACTGCTGAGGGCAGTGACTCTGACTACCTGTTCACTCCCTCTTCTTGCCACCTGCACTGCCTCCATCTTTATTTCTTCTCCTTAAGATCAGGCCCCACACTTTCTCCCTGGCTTATCACAGGGGCTTCGGAGGATAAGGGAGTGGCTAGGACTCTGGAGAACCTGTGTGCCGGAGTGGCTCCTCTTAGTGAAGCCACATGCAATTCATTCAATCACTAACTTGTCAGAAAGAAGGAGGGGCCAGGCTAGATTTGGGTTCTCAAACCAATGATTGTCATGCCTGTTGTTTACAGAGACTCTTGGTGAGTACCAGGGACAAAGACAATGAGGGACATTTGTCCTGGAGGGGGTCTGCCAGCACTCCATAGAGTTTGCATGCTCAAGTTGAGGACTATGACTCTATTTCTGGAAGCTTTTTCTAAGTTCTGTTCTTTTCCTCCTGGAGCTCATATCTCTCTCCTCTGCACCTGCAGTTACTTATGCAAAGCAGCCCAGAGAGGACAGCCCCAGAGCTGCCAGGGGAATCTCTATCTACTACACCATGGGAAGACAGTCATGGATTCCTTGCTTACTTTGTCAAAACAGCCCCATGTGCAAAAACCCACCACAATCCCCTCCAAGTTTGGCCCAGACCTGTTCCTACAGGGACCCACCATCAGCTGGGCACACCTGTGATCAAGTCTATAAATGACTGATAACAGTTTCCTTACAACTTGTCATCTCCTGGGTTGGGTGCCGCTGTGGCCGCAGGCAGGCTGATTCCACTAGATGATGCTTTCGTTCTCTTTCTTTACTAGGTCTTAGGGATGGAATCCGAAGACCTCTAGGGTGATGGGCTGACAGGTTGTGGTGCAGGCTAGAGCAATAACAGGCATCTCTTCAAATGCTGGTGACATACATAGAAGGCAGAGATGATTAACCTTGATTGACAGTTTGTTTGGCTGGTAAAGTAGACTTCTGGATGTGTTCATGGAGAGGTGTCCAATGAGAAGTAACAGAGAGGAGAAGAATCATTCTGAAAATGAGTGACCTCATCTAATCGCCTGGAAGCCTAGATGAAAAAGAAAGGGGCAAAGGGCTATCTACCTATCAATCTATCACCTATCTATCTATCTATCTATCTATCTATCTATCTATCTATCTATCTATCATCTGTCAATCATCTGTCTATCTAACATCTATATACCTATCTACCTATCAATCATCTATCTATGTATATATCTCTATCTTTTACCTATATTATCTATATCTATCTATCCATCTACCTATCAGTCTATCTTCTATCTATCCATTAATTCATCAATCATCTATCTGGCTTTATATTATATCTACCTATCATCTATCTGTTTATCAATCATCTATCATATCTATATTTCTATTATCTATCTTTCTATTATTTTTGTATCTATCTACTTATCATCTGTCTGTTCATCTGTTTATCTATCATCTATCTATCTACCTATCTTATCTATTTCTTTAGTGTCTGTCTGTCTGTCTATTTATCTATATCTGCTTCATGGCCATTGTGATGTGCACTTCTCTAATTTTACTTCCATTAAGTTGCTGATGTCATGTGTTTTGTCACAGTGACAAGAAAATGATGAACACAAGGAGACAAGGAGCCTGGAGGAAGCCAGCAGAGCTAAAGAGGCTGGAGTCTGTTTAAGAAGAGTTGGTTCTGATGGCAGGCTGAACTGACCTAAGAGAGCATCCAGACAGAGAACCCCTAGGGCTCAGAGCTCTAGGCTGGAGTTCCAGGCCAACTATAAGATGAATGAAATAAGTTTAATTATGATGTATAGTCTGAAGGATTCTCTTTAACATATTAGTGATAGTGCACTCTTACCCCTCATCAAGGAAACTTCTCTTTGCCACAGACAAATACAATTACAGAAAATCACAATCAGTCAAAAGGTCAAGTTGTGGGATCCTATCCCACATATCCATATCCCTAACTCCACCTCTATTCCTACCCGTACCTCTACCCCTTTCCCTAACCCTACACATACACATATGATATACATATACATACACTCACACATATACAAAACACTCCCACAAATAGGATTCAGGGAACATTGCAAAAGAGGGGAAGGAAGATCCAGAAAATTAGGGAGTTTGCTGGGAGAGTGTCTCCCAGGAATGTCAGACTCCCAATGGAGTCTCACCAACATGACTGCCGAAATGTGAGCTGAACAAGGACAGATGGCACCAATGAAAAAGCCAAATTGCCCAGGGAAGTGCCCACACTGCCTCTATCCTACACAAAGAACTACAGGCAACTGAAGAAAGCCGAGAGCAGGCGAGGTGGTCTTCCCTGGGGAAGAGCACGCTACTGATTGTTCAATGCCAAATGGCCAGCCCTGAACGTATACAAAAAAGTAACATTATATAGACTAAGCAGGTGATATTTAAGAATATGTATGTATAGACATATATACACATGATAGCAATTAATGAAAAAAGGAGTGATGAATTTGAAAGTAAAGAGAGGTATATGAGAATGTTTGATGGGTAGGAAGGGAAGGAAGAAATGTAATCACAATATTAAAAACCATACATTAGCTTTAATAAGGCACTCTTTCCAGTTAGAGGTCTCACCATAGATCTTTAAAGGCCCACATAGGTTTGGTAAAGCCCTGTTTAAAAACCAGTTGGTTAAACAGTGTTACCAAGCAAGGCAGAGCTATGGAGTTGGCTCAATGGGTAAAGTACTTGTTGCATAGGTCATGCACAACTGAGTTCAGATTTCCAGAACAGTACAAGGCTGGACAGAGAAATGAGCAAATGTAATTCCAGTGCTGCTATGGGGAGATGGGAGGTGGAGACAGGAGAACTCCTGGAAGCTTCAGATCAGTTAGTGCTGTGTATGTAGGGACAAACAGGAGATCCTGTGTCAAACAAGGTAGAAGAAGGCAAGGACCGACAGACACCTCGGGTTGTCTCCTGACTTCTAAGTGAGGGCCTTGAGGCATATTCAACATACACGCACGCACGCACGCACGCACGCACGCAGGCACCCAACCACCTATGTACCCACACACTCACGTCCCAACGTCCCCGCGCCCCACCCCCCACCCCAGGTTTTTTAAAGTGAAAGCATGCTGAATCTTATAATGATTTTGTGTTTCACCTCTTTACTGAGTTTCTTTCCTGCTATTTTTAGCAATATTCCTCAGGAAAGCGAAGTAAACGAGAACACACAGCTATGTAGCCTCCAGACTTCTGTTCTTATCACCTGTGCTGACTAATGTCGGAGTCATCTTTTCCAGGGGTGTGATGAAGGGATCCTGTTTCTTGGAACCAATCTCATGGACTCCTGGCTGAGGAATCTGTCCGCAAAATGACCTCTGATTATTTCTCTGTGTTTGTTTCTCTTTCAGATTCATCCGAGTAGAAAAATCTCAATGTTGAGGAACACAATGTCCCAAGTTTACTTTTTCTCTTCATTAAAAAAAAAAAAAGTTTTTAGTCTAATATGTTTCCTGCCAAGTTCTGAGTCCATGGAAAAATTGATCCAATACTTTGAGCGTCATTAATAAAATTCTGAGTTTAGATCTGTCCCTAGGATGCTAGGATAGGGAAACCATAGGCTATGTATTAAGAATTTTTGCATGTTTTTGTCTGGAAGATGCTACTTACATCTGCAAAATTAGCTTAGCACCGTTCTGGAAGAAGGAATGAGACCGAAAGTAGTGTTTCCGGTTTTAATGATAGGAATTTGTTTACGTGGCTCTTCCTGTGGCAAGCAGCGATTAAACCCCCGGAGTGTGGGCCTCCACATCTAAAATATTCATACCTCTCAGGTTCCAAGTTCTCTTTGCATGTCTAACATTTCCTCTGCCCTGCCATCGGAGGGAAGCTCACATGCCATGCTTTGATGCCAAGAGCCTCTTCCGGGATAAGTGGTGACCTCAGCAGAAAAAGATGGCTCTCAGGTCTTGTTTCCTGCACTGACAAATCAATAGGTAGGAACCTGCCAGCCCACACTCCCATTTGCCTTGAAGATATGCGTCTCAGCCTGGCAGAGGCTGCGTTGCTTCCTGCTGGTCTCTGTAGAGGTTATTTCCAGGTGTGTTTGTGGAGTCTGCATTCATTCCTACTTGGGTGAGCGAATCAAAAATGGGTGGGAGAGAAGACAGAGAGTGCTGAAGTCCAGCTTCTTCCCTCTGGGGTGAAAGGAGGAAGTGAGGACTGGAGGAGGATGGGGCCATGGTCTGAGGGCCTTGAGGACAGGGTTTCTGGGCAGTGTATGGGAGAGAGAGCAATGGACCCCAGTGGGAGGAATGGAAGCCCATGGCCCAGCATCTTCTATCTTCTCCAGTTCACTCACACTCTCTTATCCCTCTCTCCCTCCCTCCGTCCCTTTTACCCTCCCTGTCTTTTCTCCCCATCTCTTTTCTGTTCTCTCTCTCTCTCTCTCTCTCTCTCTCTCTCTCTCTCTCTCTCTCTCTCTGTGTGTGTGTGTGTGTGTGTGTGTGAGTGTCTCGCTCCTCTTTCTTGTACTAGGGCCTGAACTCCACCACTGAGCCATGCTCCAGCCTGGGCCTTTCCTTTCATTTTGATGTCAGATCAGTCAAGGCTGCAAGCCTATTCAAGCACCAGCAATGAAGCTGAACGTGGACACAGTAAGCCCTCTTTATCCCTTACTTGAATTTCATCATTCACATTACCAATATGCAGTCTGAAAATGTCAAGATAATTCCGGAAAGAAACAATCTGTGAGATTAAGTCAGTGTTGTTTTTATTGAGACAGAGTTTCATGTAGTTCAGACTAGCAACAACTCACAATGTTCCCTTTCCCACCTGAATAGTTCACTAACATAATCCTCTTTATACATGTGTGTGTGTGTGTGTGTGTGTGTGTGTGTGTGTGTGTGTGTGTATGGTGTGGTATATAGTGTGTGTAGTGGAATATATATATATATATTGTGTGTGCATGTGTGTGTGTGGTGTGGTATATAGTATATGTATATTTGTGTGTATGTGTGTGGAATATTGTGTGTGTGCATGCACGAGTGTGTGATATATAGTGTGGGCTGAGTATAGTGTTGTATGAGTGTGTGTTATATGTATGTTGTGTCTGTGAGTGTATGTATTTGGTATAGTATGTGTTTGTGTGTATATTTGTGGTATAGTGGTGTGTCCGTGTATTATAGTATGTATGTGGGGTATGGTGCTGTATGAGTGTGTATTGTATATATGTTGTGTCTGTGAGTATGTGTGTCTGTGTGTGTAAGTGTGGTATAGTGTATTGTATGTGGGAGTGTGGTATATTTAGTGTGTGAGTTTGTGTGTGTGTGGTATAATGTGTGTGAATGTTGTATGTTGTATCTGTGAGAGTATGTCTGATATAGTGTGTGTTTGTGTGTGTGAATATTTGTGGTATAGTGGTGTGTGTATGTGTGTTCATCCTATCCATTCTGTTCCTCTAGAGGACTTTACCTAATACACCCTGATATAGCCCTGCTTCCAGGAACCTGTGTCAACACACTGCAGAGATACCTGCAAATCCACTTTCACTGTGTCACCAGTCACAACATTCAAGGTACCGAATCAATAGATACACACAGAAAGCCTGGCGCATGAAGAGGAGTGAGAATATATCACTGTCTGCAAAATGGATGGAATCAAGATTGTCATGTTAAGTGCAATAAGCCAGACTCAGAAAGGAACACACTGCATGGTTTGTCTCATATGAGGGACATTTTCTCTCCCGGTGTCTTGAAAAAGTCATACCCATCCCTCCATCCTTGTCTTTCCTGCAGCCAATAGCCACTTTAGAAATATGTGTGCTGGCTGGGAATCATCCACTGCTTCTGATTAATCATTTCCCCTTGGCACCTGCTGCCTCTGTGTTAATGGCTCCTATCAGAGCGAGTCCACAGCAAAGAGGACCGCATCCCATCAGGCGCCAGCTCGTTCAAGGAGCTAAACTCCATTTTGCTGCCTACAAAAGGGAGCTAACTAAGTGCAAAGGAGCTAAGTGCTTGAAGATCACCCAACAGGGCTAAAGGCACTGAAAGAGCTGTTATGATCTATCAGGTAAATAAATATGCTGTTCCAAAATTGTCTGAAGCTTTATTTATAGAAGGAGCCCAAATGGCTTGGAACGAATCTTCTTAAGAAGCTCTTAGCTCTCTGGCAGTCATCACGGAATGGAGCAGGGTACTTTAAAGTTGCTCTTTCTACCTTACAGATGGCACGAACAAAGACAACATTGTCCTCAGTAGTGGTGGGAGGAGCTTGAGTTCCTGACGAATATGTCCCAGTTTCCTTAGAGGTGTACCATCTTCCCAGCCAGGTAGGGTGTGGGAGAGGACAGCTGTCCAACATCTTCATGGAGGGATCATATGACTCCAGAAGAGACATGAGGCGGATGGACAGCAGAATCTAGTAGACAAACTTAAATTCACAATGATTGTGGAGTTGACTAGCAATTCTCATTTCACACTAAAACTCTTAATTCTTACTTTTTTGTTTGTTTGCTTGTTTTAGTTTGAGGATAGTGGCACAGCTGTCTTACTTAGCCACTCCACTGGGCGACTGCCCTTACCAAGCCTCCTTCACTAAGCTGGGGTCACAACCCACGTCCCAGAGAAGCAGCCTGTGCCTGAATCACTTTCCCACAAGTTGAGGAAGAAATGTAAGAAAAGGGAGCCAGGCAGTGGTAGCACATGGCATACCTTTAATCCCAGCACTTGGGAGGCAGAGACAGGCGGATTTCTGAGTTCAAGGCCAGCCTGGTCTACAGAGTGAGTTCCAGGACAGCCAGGGCTACACAGAGAAACCCTGTCTCGAAAAATAAACAAGCAAACAAACAAACAAACAAACAGGAGAGAAAGGAAAGAAAGAAAGAAAGAAAGAAAGAGAGAGAGAAAGAAAGAGAGAAAGAAGGAAAGAAAGAAAAGGGGAGGGACCTCAAGTCTAAAATTAAGCAAGAAGGTAATGCTGGGGTTCGTTGAGGGAGCCCTTGGGTGGAGCCTTCAGGAAGGACTTCCAGGGTATAGAGGGGAGCTGGGATTTCAGGTTGTATCAATTAAGATAGAAGTTTTGTTGGCAGATCTTCTTGTCAGCATGAAAGGATATCCAATAGAAGCAGCTAAAGGTTTGTTTAGGCCTATAGCTTTAAAGAATACTTTCCTTCTTCTTGAGTTCCTTGTGGTTTGTGGGTTGTTCTTCCTGTATTCCAAACTTCTGGGCTAATAACCACTTATCAGAGAGTGCATACCATGTTTGTTCTTTTGTGATTAGGTTACCTCACTCAGGATGATATTCTCCAGATCCATCCATTTCCCTAAGAATTTCATAAATTTATTGTTTTTAATAGCTGAGTAGTACTCCATTGTATAGATGTACCACAATTTCTGCATCCACTCCTCTGTTGAGGGACATCTGGGTTGTTTCCAGGCATGGGGAGGGGGGAGGCAACAGGGGTTTGTTTTTGTTGTTTTTGTTTGTTTCTTTGTTTTTTGGAGGGGAAACTGGGAATGGAGAAATTTACATGTAAATAAAGAAAATATCTAATAAAAAATAATAATAAAAAAAATAAGAGCTTGAAAAAAAAAGAATACTTTCCATCATGGTGAGATATTCTGGATGCTATGGCGGCTGGGTCTGTGACATGGGAGCTGGCAGCATAGCTTGTTCACATCATAGACGGTCAGGAGAGAGGTCAGACATGACAGGAAGCAGAGTCAAACCATCATGCTCAAAGACATATAACTGGTAGTCATGCAGCAGAGCATTCTGGAGACAGTTTTTCCAGCTGGAGATCAGATGTTAAAACCCTTGATCCTGGGTGGGACATTTCAGATTCAAGCCATAAAGGGCCCGGATGTGATGTAAGACTTCAGAAAGGCAGGGATGAACCTGGCTCCATGGACAGGTCACCACACTGGGTCACATCTGATTATTAGGGAAAGGAAAATTCATCTAGGCTCAAACAGGAGTATGATGTTGTTCAGGCCACCAAGACCCAGAGGCACCTATGTGCCTAAGATGTATGAGGACACAAAGGACAAGAAGATCTGTACAGGAAGGAGCAAGTGATTTGTTATATCTCAGAGTCACCCGCCTTTGTGCCTTTGTGTTTTCTTTACTTCTCCTTAATCCTCAACCTAGAATCAGGTTACAACCCCAGTCTGGAGTAGGCAGGGCTCAGAAGAGGAACTGTTTATCCCACCTGCCAGGGAATTTTACTTTTTTCTGCTTTCTTCCAACACTCTCCTTTATTCCCTAATCCCCAACCCTAGTACTCATGCATGGTCAGCATGCACGCTAAGAATGTCTGGCTTACACCACTGTCTAAGTAATTTGTCTATTGCTGTGAAGAGATAGATACCACATCCAAAGTAATTTATAAGAGAAAACATTTAATTGGTGGCTTTCTAGCAGTTTCATGATCATGATGGTGGGGTGCATGGTAGCAAGCAGACAGGCATGGAGCTAGAACAATAACTGAGGGATCACATTTGATACCTAAGTTTCAGTGATAGAGGAAGGAAGGAAGAGAAGAGAGAGAGAGAGAGAGAGAGAGAGAGAGAGAGAGAGAGAGAGAGGAAGGAGGAGGAGTGTAGGATGCCGTCCCGCAGCTCCTACTTGCGTGGGGTCCCACGAACCGAGGATTTGGAAACCTG
>NW_022196904.1:27468525-27484571 GCF_008632895.1 Mastomys coucha
GGTCCGAAGTCCATCAAAATCTCCGACAGTGGCTGGCATAGCTGACGTAGCCAGTCCAGTCAGAATCAAGACTAAACGCCGCGGGTGCAGCTCAGAGTCAAGGCTAGTCGCTTAGAGGCTGCTGACGCAGATCAATCCTCAAGAGCTGGGCGTCCAGAAACTGGAGCGCTGTAGGAACCAGACGTGTGACTACATTTCACTAGATACAAAATTTCAAAGTTCAGTCGTCAAGAACCGATCCCAAAGCAAAGCAATCCACTCCCAGGAATCCCCAGGCAGTCCTCAACAAATGCCTTCACCTCCTCTCTAGCCGTCTGGCCAGGCATCCTCCGGGGGATGCCTGGGTCTCTCTCTCCGCCCGGTCGGGACGGGCGACCGTTCGTCTGGGCAGGCGCCCCTCGGGGGTGCCTGCGTCTTCTCTCTCCGCCCGATCGGGACAGGCGGCTCCACCTCTCGGAGCAGACGCCGCTCGGGGCGCGCCTGGCTCACCTCCGGAGGAGGAGGAGGAGGAGGAGGAAGAGGAGAGCCCAGTTTAGGCTTTTGAAACCTCAAAGCCCACCCTCAGTGGTACATCTCCTCCAACAAAGCCATACCCTTTAATTCTTCCTAACGAGTCCACCAAGTAAGAACCAAACATTCAAATGTATGAGCCTATGATGGCCATTCTCATGTTGACTACCACAGTCATGAAAGTAAAACAGGACACAAATCTAGGAGAGTCAGGCTATTGAAGCTCTCGTGGATGTCATCTTGCCTCCAGGTTGCCCTCTATGTTTAGTGCCTTCTCACTGCAATCTATCCCTGAAGCAAAGTCTTCACCCATTGGTACCATGAATGTTTATAATTTCCTGACTACCTGTAGGTATTTTTTTTTCACCTGAAACAAGCTAGAAGAAGGAACCTCAGTTGTGAAATTGCCTTCATTGCATTGGCCTGTAGACAAATCTGTGGGGCATTTTCTTGATTAATGATTGTGGTGGGAGGGTCCAGCCCATGATCGGCAGTGTTGCCCCTGAGAGGGTAGGTGGTCCTGGGGTATATAAGAAAGCAGGCTGAGAGAGCCATGGGAAGCAAGCCAGGAAGCAGTGCCCCTCCATGGTCTCTGCTTCAGTTCCTGCCTCCAGGTTTCTGCCATGAGTTCCTGCCCTGGGCTTTCCTTCATGCTGGACTGCAAGGGTAAGCTGTAGTCTTTCCTCCACAACTTTGTTTTGAAAGTTTCTCATAACAATAGAAAGCAAACTAGGACACCATTGTTGGCACGGGGCAAACGTAATCGAACAGGAGGATGAAATAGGATTTTTGGAGACATACGGGTGTCTTCTTACAAAACTAGCTAGCACCTTATCCACTTATGGACACATTGGATTCTCCTCATCTGAATGAAACACATGACCTCATTCCCTCCCCAGCTTGAGGCTTTGTGTGAGACCTTGACTCCACTCTCTGACCTTTGTAGGCTACTGAATAAAGTCCTGCCTCTCTGTCTGAGTGGTTATTTAAATTGGTAGGTGGGGATGAAGTAGAGACTTACTGATAGGAGTAAAGGACAGGTCCTAAGGTCTCAGACCATTAGAGGCAGCCTTGGTTTACATGATTTGGGGCTGAGATCTCAGCCCTCTTCCTGTGGGGCTCAGGGACCCTGCGATTTCTACTATATATTGTGATGAGTAGAGAAAACAGACTCAGTTTCTCCTCCACACTCAGGTCCCCATCAACATGAAGAACTTCTGTGGCCATACTTCTCTCCTGCACTCCAAGTAAGCTGTTGATTCTGCAGGGGACAGAGGCCAGGCATCCTTGAGTTCAATTTATTTCTAATGAGAGCCTCAGATCTGGGTACTTGAGGCATTTCCCCCAAGACTGCCCCACTCCGCTGCACACAAGGCCTGGATGGGGCCTGTGCCTCTAGCTAACTAGCTGTAAGTTGGGGTTCTTGAGATCACCTCCTTGAGTGTGATTAATTTGCTGGAGTAGCTCCCAGAACTCAGGGAAATGTGCTTATCAGTGTTTTATAATGACTACGAAGGGACAGAAGGACAGGGAGAGGACAAGAGGAGAGGCTTATTTAGGCTTCTGCTTTCAAAGAGATTTCAGCCCACTATGGTGAGGAAGGCATGGTGACCGAGCAGTTCTGTCTCTGAAAACCCTAGCATGCAGGGGAGATTCCTCACAGGGTGGTGGACCAGGACAGAGAGCACAGGCTAGAACCAGAGATAGGTGTAATCTAAAACCCTCCTGTAGTAACCCACTCCTACCAGCCCAGCCCCACCTCTTAAAGACTCCAAAATAACACCATAAGGTGTGGACCAAGCCATCAAAGCATGAGCCAATTTCAGAGACACATCATACTACACAATCTCCCTCAGGGAGTGTGTGACCCTCAACTCCTGACAGTCTGGAAGTCACTAATTATGTTCCAGTGACTAAATCGTTGTCCATGGGACATGTAAGAAACCCTCAATCTCTCCCTCCTGCCTGAAGGTTGGGGATTGGGCTGCTGTTTCTGATGACCCATCCCTACTCGTAAGCTACTCTGGGGCTGCCAGCCCAAAGTGAGCTCATGGAGATAAGACGAAGATGATTCTCACTTTAGAGACTGCACAGATTTGGGGAGTTCTAGGCTGGAAAACCACAGACGAACTCTAAGTATGTTTTATAACATTGTAGGAGGCCTTTTTTGATTCTACCCGTAGATCAAGCAAGCTCACCCTTCTGAGCTTCTTGCTTCTTGGAGGCTTCTCAAAAATCTCAGGTCCCTGCAGAGTTGATGTCATGATTTAGGACTTAAATGTTCTCCAGAGTTTCATATAGTAAATTTGGTATTAGTTGAAGTTCTCTGGAGGAACAAAACCAATAATATACACACACACATAATATATATTATATACATATATAAACACATATATATACACACACACATATGTTACATATGTATGTATATATACATATATACATACACACATATATGTTATATATATGTATATATGCCTATATACATATATATAATTGTACAATATAATGTATGCTATGAATATATATAATACAATAATACAGTACAATATATTGTATTCCATGAAAGGCAATTTGGTTGCCTTAGATAATCCATTAGCTCACTGTATACTGGAGGAACAGACCACCCAGCAAAAGCTACTGAGGTCCTGAGCAATCTCAATCAAGTTGAAAGCTTTCTGGGGTGCCACCAGTGTTGCTCTCATGTTGAAGGTGGGTCCAGTGTTAATGGATGATGTCAGTCAGTATCCGCACTGGATGGTGACAGTATCTACAGATACATATACTCAGCACAAACACAACAAGAATAACAAAGGTTCCTGTACACACGAACTCACACCTTCTTCTACATCCTTCCATCTGATATTCTAGCCCATTGGATGGTGCTGCCCACGTTCTTCACACTGCTTTTAGCCTTGCCACAGCTCTAAAAGCAATGGAGTAAGCCAATGAGCTACGGGTAGAAACCTCTGAATTTGTGAGCTGAAACCAATCTTCTTTCCTTCAAGTTATTTTTTCCCAGGTATTCTGTCATGGGGACAGAAAGCTAACACAGGCAATTTCTTGGTGGTAGCTTTACCTACTCAGAAATGGCCAGTGGGGAGTTCCAGTGAGAGCAGATCGGGATTGGGAGGTTTACAAGCACAGAGCTACAAACCCAGTGTTAGTGTTCTGTCTAACTAACCTATGTTTGATGCTTAGTCTGTTTGTTTTGTTTTGTTTTGTTTTTTACATTTAAGCATCCCTTTTAAGGACTCAGGAACTAGAAGCCATTTGAATGCAGCCTCCTAGGGTTTCCCCTGGGAGCCAGACTCTCAAGGAGCAGCACCTGCAGGGAAGGCATGCAGGCATCTCCTTCTACTGGTTTTTGCAGTTAGAAAATGTCTTCCTCCTGATGTAAACATTTGGCTCCTTTTAACTGCTGGAGGCTGTTTGCTTTTTAAAGCAAATCACATGTATGTAATTGTCCAGGAAAACAGTCCGGTGCTTGGGAAAAAAATGTGTTTACAAAATACCCACAGGGTGGCCACGGAAGCTGGGGACATCTGGGGTCAACATGGAGAGGCAAAAAGAGAGAGCTCAGCATCCCTGGTGGCTTGTGCCTAGCTTAGGGACGGTGCCTTTATGCCAGCAAGTAAAAGGGTTTTGCTTATGCTTAGGCTAGGCAGGTGATGGTCAAAGAGGAAGTCACACCTGAGAGAGAACCCCAAGGATGGGTTGAGTCCCAGCTTCCTAACTCAGGATGCAGTTAGGATGTCTGGTATAGGAAGGGCCCCTGTTGGGGTTCTTTTTTTTTTTTTTTTTTTTTGTATTTAAATGTACAGGAATATATGCATGCTCCCTGCCCCCAGTCTGGTTGTGACGAAGGAAAATTAATCGCATGCTACAGCATTTGAGCAGATTGAAAACACAAGGAAAGCTTGTGCCTCTGCTCACATTGTCTTTTTACTTTATTGCCGGTGAGTCCTCCTTGCACTGGCTAACAGGAATGCTTTTTTTTTTTCCCTTGGCGCTACCATTAACTCTCCCTGCTTCTTTCCAGGTCACTAATTTTTCTGCTTAGAGTTCATTCTGTTTAGACCGATCTGCTGTCTCATTTAATGAGGTTATTTCTGGGTTATTAGCCTTCCTGTGATATGATACCTTATGGGGACGACCTAATTGATGTAAATCAAACACAGCTTACAGAAGGGGAGAAAAAAATCAAAACCACTCTTTAGACAGTTGGGGGATCTTGAAGCATCTCAGGGTTCCAGTATTTAAAACTCCTCTTTCAACAGGCAGCTAATAATACAAATAAATCCTTTCTTATTCGTGAATTAGTGGTTCAGAGAAGTGGAAATTGAAAGAGAACATTGGCATTTTAGTTTGCTGAATAAGCTTTCGACAGAAATTAGACGGGCAAGTGTGGAATGGGAGGGGTTTAATTGTGCAGTTCAATACCCTTGCCAACATATTTTTATTAAGGTATTCTTACATAAACCATTAAGCTTTAGGTTAATTTTTACAGATATTTTCCTGGCTGTACTTAAGGAATAAGGATAAAATGAAATAAAGAAAAGAATTTTTCTCTTAGTACTGCCTAGGTCTAGATCTTGCCTGGGTCCCAACACTCCAGAGGGACATTTGTGGCCATTTGGCCAGCAAAGGGGCTGGTGACTTCGATCACATTTCTTCTCTTTGGCTCCTGGACATTAACTCTGTCACAAGAGACTCAGACACACCAGTATACTATTTTATCTGGAAAGAAAGAAAAATATGGTTTACTCTCCTTTTTTTTTTTTATCCTTAAGGTCTTGTTCATTCATTATGTTCTTTGCCTGTCTCAGAGAGAAATTGTTTCATGCCTGGGGAAGGGAAGCCTGTGCTGAACTTGGCTGTGAGGCAGTTATGGGGAAGGCTTTGTGGAAGCAGGGTCTCCAGGCTGGACACTGTGGGGGTGGGACAGGAAAAGTGGAGGTGTGTGGAAGATACAACACTCCTGGCAGTCTTGGTGCAGTGGGTGGTATTGGGGTCGGTCTGGGGAATCTGAATTAGATGCCAACTTGACTTTGCTGCAGCCTTGTGATACTGTAGGAGACACTTTCCTGGCTGACAAAAGTACCAGGAACTTTAAGACTACCCTATACACCGTCTCCCCCCATACTAGCTCCCTGGAGACACATGCACTGCCCTTGGTTTTCATAGCTCTTGGGGTTGGAAGATAGTTGCTAGTGTTGGTAGGCAAGAAGAAGAAGATTGGAGGAAAGGCAGGAAGTTTGAGAATTTGAATGATGGTGGAATGCTGTCTGAAGTCCCCATGGCCCATTCATGATTTTAGAATCATTTGGGCAAAATGACCATAATAACTGTTAGACAAGCCAAACCAGAGATTTCCAGGCAACGAACTGTGGAGAGCAGGATGGTCCAAATTGCCTGTGTTTATGAAGTGTTAGGGGAGGTAGGTATTCACTCATATCTTCTCCTATCCTATGAGGCGAGCACTAATCCCCCTAAACTGATGGGATAGAGCATTGAGTCTGAAATGTTTGGGAACAACAAAGCTATATGCATCTTTGTCAATTTTTAAGAGATAACCCTTTGGCAAAGTCTTTGGTACTTAAACCCCAGTTCATTTCAAAGGACCAAGGATCGATGGGTGATAGATTTCTGAGGGCCAGGCATTGGTTGTGAACTTCTATGTTCATCTTTCATGACTATGAAAAAAAGACTCAAGAGTTGGTAGTTGTAAAGTGGCTACATGTCTTAGATGTTGAAAAGCCAAGGAGGGTTACATAGGCTTTGATGAAGACCCCTGCTGGTCACCTCATGGTCAGTGACTCATGCCAGAGCCAGTGATGACCCACTAGGCCCTTCCCCCATGAATCTCACTACTTAACTTTATCCTATAAAGACCATGCCATCAGATATAAAGCTTTGGAAGATACTAAATCCTGAGCCAAACCATAGGCACATAAAAGGGTTACTACCTAAGACAGAAGGCTTGTTGCCAACTTCTTTTCATATAGGAAGTTAATTTTTCTTCTATTAATATTAGAGTTTGAGGGTGATGAGATTTGGTTGTGTAATAAAAAAGATTCTGGGTCCAAGCTGTATGTTTTCCTTTTGAGAATAAGGGATGGAATCCTTGCTGAAATTCTCATACAAACTCAGAGTATGGGGCTGGAGAGACTGGTGACACTTGCCATATTGTTCAGAAAACCAGAATTCAGGAGGGTCTGACTCCTCTGGCAACCACAGGCACCTGCATGCGTGTGCACATACATACACATAGATAAACATGAAACAAACATTTTAAAAAGGAATTCAGACATTAACCTCTCCAGGGTTTATAATTTGTGTGCTGGGAATTGAACCCACAGCTTCTTATATGCAAGGCAAGCTCTTTGCCACCGAGCTATTTTCTTTATCGTTTTTCTGGTGCTATCACACTGTGAATTAATGTAGTCGGAAGTTTATATGGAAGAAATCCAGACATTAATGTTGCTCCTCCAACCCCAATGGGACTGTTTCTCTCTCTCCTGCTCTGAGGAATTCTGCCAGATTTTCACAGTCATGGCTTGTCGGAGAGTTTGGAATTTTGCGAAATCCCACTTTGCAGGGTGTCTGAGGGGGTTAACACAAGAAAGATCCCCCGTAGGCTCCCATATTTCAATTCTTAGTCCTTAGTTTGTGGTGCTGTCTGGGGAAGGTTTATAAATCTTTAGGAGGTGGAGGAAATGTGTCACTGGAAGTGGCCTTGGAGAATTCATAGAGTGCTCCACTTCTGGTCCACTCTACTTCCGGTTCACTCTACTTCCGGTTCACTCCACTTCCGGTTCACTCCCTCCGCTTCAGAGTGTGGTTGAAGATGTGATCTCTCTCTCCATTTGATTCCTTCTCTGGCTGCCATTCCTTCCCTGCTGCTGTGGACCTTCCTTCTGGAACCATAAGTCAAAACAAGATTTCTTTTTCCCTCTATATGTTGCTTTTGGTCATAGTGTTTTTGTCACAGCAATACAAAGTAACTTCTGAACATCTCTTATTTTCTCTGTGTAGGAATTTCTCTGCCCAAGAGCCCTGGAGTTTAAGAATCCAGACAAGGATCTTCGCTGGACTACAGAGAAAAATGGGACGGACCTTGGGGACTGAATACAGTGTAGCTACTATTTCAGTCAACTTTTGCTGTTCTAAGTGTATGAACCAGCTAGCACTTATAGTTAAGACCAGCCACACCAAAATTTAATAAAATATTGATAACCTTTCAAATCAGGTAAGTGTTTAAACAACTCAGAGGGACGTGTTTTATCTGCTTGCCTTTATGAGAGTTGTTGTAACCATTCACCTGGGGCCTAGCCTGAGCTATGAATTTGGATGAAAGTTCACCTGATTCACTTTACTATTTTTTTTTCTCACAATGCAATGTTGCAAGTACAAGAGAACACCGTTAGACCAAAAAAAAAAAAAAAAAAAAAAAAAAGGATTGATATTATTCATCTTGAGAGTCTCATTATGTAGCCCAGGCCAGTACTCCTGATCTTCCAGCCTCATCCTCTTGAGTGGAGAGTAATAAAAACGCAAAGTCTGTCAGCCAGGATTTTACCATCTTATTCTCCTGGCACCTGCAGAATTGTCTTATATGGTCTGTGCCATGGGTGCCCTTTTTTGAGAACCGTGATTAGAAAATAGGAGATTGTTAGCAAGAGATAAAATAATCAGTGAACAGTTCAAATTTTTTTAGCAGACAGGTGGGTGGTCCCCACCCATATAGTTGGATCCTTTTTTGAAAATTACACAGAGTAGCCCACATCTATAGGAAGAGACACAGAGTACTCCCTTTCCACAGAAAACTTCTCATGACCTTTTCTAGAAAATTCTTGCCTTCTCTCACCAGAGGCAACCATTCTCACTTCTGTGTCACACATTTAAAAAACATTTTGTTGTTGTTGTTGTTGTTTGTTTGTTTGCTTAGGAATTTATTTGGGTGGAACCACATAGCCACCACACCATCCTTTCTATTTCTGTCTTTCCCCTTTTTTGAGAATTGAATTTCTGAGATCTCTCCACACTGCTGCCTCTGTCAGTGGTTAAGCACATTATTGCTGAGCAACAAAACTGTTGGATGAAAATAGTTTCTTTTGTTTATTGTGCTGCTGATGGGCAGCTGATGTGTCTTCTCTTTTTATGGCTGGTGGTGTTACTCCTATTCTATATAAGGCAGATGCTTTGTGTTTAATCTCTCTTAGATATTGAAGGGTGGATGCTGGATTGGTTTCTGAAGGGCTGGGCCACTGGTGGTTGAGAATCAACTCCCACACAGCCTCAGTTTCTTCCAGCACAGCTTTCTTAAGATTTGAAGTGTGGTACCTTGGGCATCTTAGGATGTCCCTGATAATAACTGATGTTAAATATTTTTTTCAGGTGAGTAGTGACCATTCCTATAGCTTAGCTTTATCCGTTAAGTATATGTTCAGATGTATTGTTTAATTATATTGTGCTGTTTGTCTTATTAGGGCTTTATATATTCTATTTATTTTATCATTTTAGCTTTGTAAGACAGGGTTGTTCTGTGTAGTCCTGACTGTCCTGTACCTTTCTCTGTAGACCAGGCTGGTCTTGAACTCACTGCCTTTGGAGTGCTGGGATTAAAGGCATGTGCTGCCATACCCAGCCAACTTTATGTATTTAAAATCCAAATCCTTTCCCATCCTCCTTAGTCTTTGATCATCACATTAATTTATTACACTTTATTTTAAAATATTTATTTTATGCGTATTAGCATTTGCCTGAATGTACGTATGTGCATCATGTGCATACATTGTCTGCAGAGTACAGTGTCAGATACCCTGAAGCTGGAGTAATGGGTGGTTGTGAGCCATTATGTGGGTGCTGGGAACTGAACCTGAGTCCTCTAGAAGAACAGGCAGTGTTTTTAACTGCTGACCCAACCCTCCACTCCCCATAATAATTCTCTTTTAATGAATTTAAGATTTTAATTTTGGTAGAGTTCAACTTTTGTATTTTTATTTTACATGTAAAGCTTTTAGTTTTGCTTTGGGATATTTTTTCTTGCTTTTAGGCCATGTCCTCTATTGTTTTTCTGGAACCCAGGGTTTCAGTATACTCTAAAATATCTTCTATGGTGAGAAGTAGGAACAAAACCAGCTAGTTTTATTTTCAGAATTTTCTTTTTTTCTGTATAGACAGAAATAATTCAGAACTTCATGCTTAAGCGACTATTATTTTGATAAGACTGTCACTTTGAAGCCTTTATCAAACATCTACTGACTTGACAGATGCAAATCTATTTCCAGATTCTTTAATCTGTTCCAGTGACCTTTTTGTCTTTGAATCAAAACCACCATGTTAGTTATTTTTGCACCTCTATGACAAAGTACTTGAGAGAACAACTTGAGTGGGAGAAGGTTCACTTTGGGTTATGTGTTGGATGTGACCCACCATGGCTAGAAAGACATAGCACAGGAGCATGAAGGGAGCCTGGACCAGGAAGTAGCAGGGCCAGGAAGCTGAGGGAAGCATATTGAGGTCTGGATTATGTTAATACCTAGAGACTTCCTCTTCTGTCCAGGCCCCACAGTTTGGCTGTCTGACAGTCTCCCCACAGAGCACCACCTGGGGACCAAGTGTTCAAATACATGCAGCAAGGGATATTTCATACTCAAATAATAATGGCTGTAACACCTTTTTTATCATCACCCATATTACATCTTGAAACTTAATTTTAGGATTTCATACATAAATACTGTGTTTATATAATTCTCACCCTTCTACTCACCACACTAACTCTCTACTTCCTTTTACATTCATTACCTCTCTTTCTTTAATTATTGTTTTATACACCACACACACACACACACACACACACACACACCACATCACACATACATACACATACCTCATACATACTACATACACATCACACATACCACACACACACTACACACACACCACACACACAATCCACATGACACTATGCACAACATCACACACACACATATACACACACACACACCACACCACACACATACATCACACACATCACACACACACCACATGACACTACACACACACATCACACATACACACCATACACATACATCACATCACACACCACATGCACACACACCACACACACACATCACACACACACACCACACATACATACATACCACACACATATCACATGCCACATACACACACACACACACACACCACATACCACACACATACCACTAAATCCACTTAGTTTTCACCATATGTATTTGTGTTCAGAGCTGACCTATTAGGGGTCCTAGAGAAAATGGATTCTCCCTCCATTGGAAACCATTTATTGCCTACAGCTCTTCATCTTACAGGTGGGATGTCAACTGGTGGTGTTCTTGTGCAGGTCTTGTTTAGGCAGCCGTATAGTCAAGAGTTCTTGAGTGTAGTGCCCCTGCCATGTTTACAAGATGTTGTCTTGCAACTGCTGTCCTGGCCCACTGATTGTTAGAAACTTTCCATCCTATCTTCCACAGTGTTTCCTGAGCCTTAGGTGTAGGGCACCCAGGATCTCTTGGTCTCTGCATTTTTTGACCACTTTTACTTTTCTATAATAGTCTCCATTTATTGCAAAATGAAACAACAATGAAGACTTCTTTGATGTTTTTTTAAACAACTGATCCTCCTGCTTTGGTTATCCCCCCAAATATTGAGATTACAGGTTTTGTACCATCATGAATTGAGATTCTCAATACCCTCAAAATGTTGATTCTTCTCAAATTGACTTATTGGTTCAAATCTACACCAAACAAATCCAACAAGTTTTATTTTTCTAAAGGAAATTAAAACTCCATTCTGTTTCAAAAAATCAAATAAAAAGGAAAAGAGACTGTGAAAGACTGATGCTACTTATTCTGCAGGTTTAATAAAATTTACCCCCAAAACCACCTAGTCACAAATTCTTCTCTGTGGGTAGGTCTTAATGGCAAACTTAATTTCTTCAATACGTACAAGACTGGCTATATTTTCTTTATATTTTGTATGTAATTGAGTAATTAGATATTTGAAACATGTTTCTATTTCAACCAAGTTGTGAACACATCTCTACAGTGTTTTCTTGATGTTTGTAGGACCTGTGGTAATGTCTCACCCTTTTTTTCTGCGATTGGTAATCTTTTTAAAAACCTTCCATCTTTCTAATATAAAGGATTGAAGCTATAAAATTACCTGAAGTGCTTCTTTATATATATCCCACAGGTCTTAAAATATCTTTTTAAATTATTAGTCCACTTAAGACATTTGATAATTTGTATTGTGGTTCATTTGTTGAACTATGGGATATTTAGAAGATTTTGTTAGATTTACAAACTCAATGGAGTTTTAAAATGTTTATTTTATGTTTGTTAATATCAAATTTAGTGCTAATAACTAAAATTCTTTTATAGCAAGAGAAATGCGATTTCAGTGCCTAATGTCTACTGAATCTTCCTTCACCTCTCAGCAGATGCTCTGTCTAGGGAAATGTTTCATGTGCTCAATAAGTATTCATTTTGCACTTGGGTGCCATGTTTCATATAGCTTAGTAGGTTAAGTTGCTTGATAACATTCAGATGGCATTTTCTTTAAATATCATTTGGTCTACTTGTTCTAGCAACCACTCGAAAGAATAGTCTTCCATTATAATTAATTTCTTTCTGCTCCTCTTTTTGTCAATATTTGCTCACTGTAGTTCAAAGCTTCAATGTATGCACATTCATCTAGGGTTGTACATCTGTCTTTGTGGTGAATTGATGCTTAATCCATATGACATGCCTCTTCTTATCTTTACAAATAGCCTTTGTATTGGGATTGTCTACATCTAACTTTATCATCTTTCTCATTCACATTGTTCATGTGCCTTCTTATATCCTGTATCTCTATATTTAAATAGCATTTCTTAGTAGGAGAAGGAATGACTTTCAGGGATGAAATGGACCAGTAGGAGGATAGGGTGACCTAAGAGAAGGTGATGGGGTGAATAAGATTAAAGTACAATGATGTATTTGTATCAAAACAACATAATGACATCCTCTGTGTTCTTAAAGAAGGGGAGAGCTAGCTACTGAGGACTTGATTTAGACCCTGGGGTAGCTGAAAATATGGAACAGATAGAGGCTTGAAGAGCACTGGACATTTGACCTCAATCCTGTACTGAGGCTACCATAGGAAGAAGCCCCTATCCTGTGCAAGAGTGCAAGGGTGCAAGGGTACAAATGATAAGAGTCAGGTGGTCAGGCCTTTCAGGTGCTGGTTGTAGGATGGAAGGCATCTACACACCTTCCATCCAGTAATCTGCTCACCAGTCAGCCTGATGCTTGCACAAGCCTGGTGCCTACCACAGCTTGCCCACTACATGCCAACTGCTTTTAAAGCCATTGATTTGGAGGTCTGACTTGATGTCCATAAAACATGGCGTTAAGAAGACGAAGAGACAGTTGTGCACAGATTAAGTTGAAAGCAAACACAATTCCTCCAGTCCGGGCTTCCCTCACATGCATCTTTCTTCTTGCCACCCCAAGCCATAGCTTTTACATTGGTTGTTTTTCCAATATGTCATGAGTTTGTTTTGTTTGTTTGTTTTAATTAAGAAAATAAACACTGATGCTCAGTGGCCTTTCAGCTCTCATACTATGGTTGGCTATGTTTCCTCAATGCAATTGGTCCTCTGGCAATGTGGAACAAGTCCAGACATACGAAAGAAACTCATACATGGGGAGTTGACCCACATACCTAAAAGCCAAGCCCCTCTCCCCCATGGTAGGTCCTCCACACATACCCGAGTGAATGTGTATATACACAAACATATATGGGAATACTCATAATGCTGGCACTGTTAGGGGCTTCTCACTATTCCAGACATCAAAAGTCCTTAGCAGACAGAGTTGTCTAACTGCCTGGCTTAGTCTTGAGGCACCTAAACAGAAATCAGGATTTATTTCACAGGTATTCCTGAAGCTTTTGTGAACAAAATAGAAAAGGATAAGCTACATCTGCCTGATTATCTTTTTTATTATTATTTTCTTTATTTATACATTCCAGCATTGCCCTAACTTCTAGCCTGCCCTCCCATAGTTCCTCATCCTATACATCCCCCCCTTGTCTCCAAGGGGATGCTCCCCAAACACCCCAGGCATCTACCTTCCCCTGGGGCCTCAAGTCTCTTGAGGAAGAGGCACAACTTCTTACACTGAAGCCAGACCAGGCAATCCTGCTCCCTCTCCCTCTCCTCCCTCCCTCTCCTTCTCCTTCTCCCTCTCCCTCTCCCTTCCTTCCTCTCTCTCTCTCTCTCTCTCTCTCTCTCTCTCTCTCTCTCTCTCTCTCTTTCTCTCTCTCTCTCTCTCTCTCTTTCTCTCTCTCTCTCTCTGTGTGTGTGTTTGGGTTGGGGAGGAGCTTGAACTAGCCCATGTATGCTGCCTGGTTGTTAGCACAGTCTCTGAGAGATTTAAAAATCAGACAAGATGGTGCCAAGGCCACACAATTGTTAAAATGGGACCAGCATACAGCATATGCCAGCAGCTTTTCTCTGACTTATTTCTGTACCTTGGGGTGTAACTGGTAGGAGGGACCATGGGCATTTGTCTTCTGAGAGGCAAGAGCACTGAGCTAATTAGACCCTTGCCTGACACCACCCTGCTGATGACCTCTACCTGGCCTACAATGATCACACTGCCTCCAGGGCACCTTAGTCCTGCCTCTGTGTCAGCGAGTATGTTGAGGAGCTTGGGACAGACCCTGAGAATTTAAAAAGATGATGATGATAAAGGCAAAACCACAAGTTCAACTGTCTTTTCAAAAACCTGACAATTTAAAGGTAAAGTTGGAATTAAAAGTCTTCACTCTGGATTTTATCATTTGGAAGACAATGCCTCCACTCTTAACTTAAATCAACCCCATGGCTTTGTGCTTCTCTCTGCCAACAGGATGTTTCAAGCCTGTGTTGTACAGTGTTTCATAAATAGTGAGCCCTAGGGCATATCTTGAGTGTGACTCCTGTCTGTGTCTCCTGCAGCAGCAGTTTCCCTCACTGGAGGCCTGTGGTTGTTCATGCTCAGCCTCTCAGGCTCTGCTATTGGCAAATGATTTCCAAATACTTCACCCTATAGCCAATTTATTCGTGTCTTTTAAAGACCTGTATTCATATATCTCTATGGCCTTGGGACTTAGGGACATGTTCTCTATGATGACATTGGCCCTTTTGGCTAGTTTTATGTGGGCTTTTGAGTTCTATGTAAGCTAAGACATTAGACTTAGAAATGAGTATGGGCAACTCTGCACATTACTAGATAACTGGATGAATAAATACATAAACAAATAAAGGACAAGCTTTGTCTACTAACTCAAGCGGCAGATTCTTCACAGGAGTTCATCTTCAGCCAACCAACCGAGCAGATTTGGGGACCTTGTATTTTGCCCATGCATAGCTAGCCTCCCTCTGACCCTTTCATCTTTTACCATCATGGCTAACCCTTTTCAGACTGGCACAAACTAGGAGGTCAATAGTCTGTGTAGCTTTGAGGGTACTCATTCTAAAGTAGAGCATTCACAGATGCTGATAGTGCTTGGCTGGTCTTCATTGACACGCGGGTCCAAAAGAAGCAGAAAGGGGGTACTTTCCTTTTTCTTTCAGTTGAATTTGTTTTTCTTTCCCAAGAAGACACAAGTCTAGATCCATGATCTCTATCTAAACAACGAAACCATATCAGAAGAAAACCCTTGCTCTATCAGTGAGATTAGCTATCTCCCAATTTCGCTGTATAAATTGGTTCTCAATTTAGGCTTCTTCCCCTGAAGAGCTCCTTCATTACAAACCATCATTGCTCCAGGAGGACACTGGGAGAAAGAAAGGCAACACAACCAAATACTTAATTTCATTAATCTGTTTAGCAATATCAATATAATGAGAGGGAATATTGATTTTCTCACTTAGGACTTAAAATCTCGGCTCCTTTCCCCAGAATTAAATGCCTTGAAACCGATGTTCCACCTCTTTACAGTCGCATCTTTAATTTAGTTGTTATAATTACGCATTAACGGATGTCAGCGAGATAGCCAGTTAGAGAGCATTCGGTTCTGCTTGTCTTGATTACCACAGTTTAGATGTAAAGTAAATTAGAATGAAAGACTATACAGTCCAATTACAGATAAAAGCAGCAAACGGCACTGTTGTAATTAGATGCCAGGACTATTTTTCTTAGATTTTGTATCTCTGAGGGCCCTTCTCATAGCTACTTGGCTGTAACCATTGTGGAAAGATTTCAGAGTGGTTTGCATCTCTGCAGCCATGTTGTTTCCCTTCAAACTTGAACTTCATACTGGGTTATTCTTCCTGGGATCTTTTTCTACTCTGAGCCCATGAGGACTCTGTAGAGGTTTTGTTTCATGAGTACCCAGGCTGGGTAATGCTCAGTTTTTGTGATGTTTGGTTTTTGTTTGTTTGTTTGTTTGCTTTGTTCCTCCTCCTCCTCCTCCTTCTCCTCCTCCTTCTCCTCCTTCCCCCCTCCTCCTCCTCCTCCTCC
>NW_022196904.1:27484855-27509686 GCF_008632895.1 Mastomys coucha
CCTCCTCCTCCTCTTGCTCCTCCTCTTTCTTCTTCATTCTCCTCTTCCTCCTCTTCCTCCTCCTCTTTGTCCTCCTTCTCCTCCTTCTTTCTTCTTCCTCTTCCTTGATGTTAAACTTAGTTATTACCCTGACTTTCTTTTTCTTTTTGACTCATGATGGAGAGTCAAAACCATGCTTTCAACCCTAGAAGTACAATGTTTGAGATTCAGGGAGGATAGACTGGTAAGGAGATAGTAACTTTCCATCAGTGCTGCTTATCTCTATGTAGAGAAAGTTGTCTAAAGACAGTCAAATGGGTGGCATGGAGATAGGAGAAGCTGTGAATGTATTTTATCAACACCTACCAGGTTCCCATGTTGGACACCTTAAAGATGCCTCATTGTCATTTGACCTTGAGTTGCATTCTTAATAGATGGGTATCTGGAAACCCTCATGTATTCTTGTGCTTCCCCAGCACAAAAAAGGATTTACACAGGATGAGGAAGAGAGCTGAGACACAGAACCCATTGAAGAACTGAGCAGTAGTTTTCCCTGTTCACCAAGACTAATGACTGAACTGTGCTGAATGAACTATTCAGATGGATGGAGAAGTGCAGGGAGGGTGGTCCAGAGAGAATACCATGCTGAAGTCAAAAGTATAAAGATGACCTCAGATGGCTGCTGGGTGGTTGGAAATGGAACTTACAAAGGCTAAGCTAGAGGAGATGAATCAGGTACCTCATGTGGGAAAAAGTTCACAGTGCCAAGAGTGGTGATGGACATCCATTGTCCCAACTGCTCAGTAGTGGAAGCAGGACTATCAGTTTGAGCATAGTAGATCAAGGCACATCTGGGCAGCATAATGAATAAAACCAGCAATCCAACAACCTTCCTGCATGGGAGGAGACATCCCACTCCTCTGTCTTAGTGATATCTTGGTAATGCATGGTGCCAGGGCACCTCAAAGGGACCAGTATCAAAGAGAGCATCCTAGGTCCACATAGATGTTTTTAGAGAAGGCCACTGGAGATATAGGGAGATTCCTCATGTTCTCCTGATGGATTAATTTCCTGGAGATCATTTGAGGTGTGATCCTGGCATATATTTTCTTTTGCCACCAAATGGTCTGACCTCTTACTAATTTTGCCTACAATTAGTTTGGTGTAATTACCGCCACTTACAATTCAGTCTGCTTTCACTAAAAAAAATTATTGTTCACGGGGCCATAAAACTCTTTAAAAATTGCTTAATGAAAAATGGAGCCTGAGGAATGTCGCACTAGATAAGCCCAGCCATTAAATCTTGGACTTACAGTGCGCATGAGCATGAAGAGGTGGCTTGTGTTGGAGGCTTGATGGCAGTGTGTGTGTATGTGTGTGTGTGTGTGTGTGTGTGTGTGTGTGTGTGTATGGTGTGATGCTTGACAGGGTAAGGATTTGGAACACATGTGCAGAGACATTTTCATTCATTGGTGCTTTCTATGTCCCTGCCTTATACTTTGCATTGTGGTTGGCCCCACGGTGCTAGATGCTCAAACTCTTCTGACTTTAACCTTTATTTTTTCTTGGTGACCAGAATTGACAAATAAACAAACAATGAGGAAACAATATCAAGGACCAAGCACCAGTCCTGAAAGCCAATGTCATCCCCACAGGCTGTTACCTGCTCTGTGATGGCACTACAGAGTGAGAGTCAAAACATGGGAAAGTCCAGAGTTGCATATTCAAGGGCAGAGAGGAAACAGTTGGCCAGAGGAACTGGCTGGCCATTCTGCCAGGATCCTTAGCAGAACAGATGGCCTCAATCACATTGGTAAGGGTCGATCTTTTTTGAGCTACTGAGTCAAAGGTCAATCATTTCCAGAAATAATGCTTCATCTGGGATCTTTTGCTGAACCCAGAGTTCTCTTGTTCTAGCCAGTCTAGCTAGTTAGATTGCCGTGGAAATGCCCTGCCTCTGGCTCCAGAATACTGGGATGACAGGGAGCCACCATGCCTGCCCAGCTTTTATGTGGGTTCTGAACACTCAAGCTCTGGTCTTCATGTTTGTGTGGCAAATGCTTTACCACTGAGCCATCTCTCCAGTTCCCCTTTATGAGGTTTGCCAAACACTATACACCTTATGTTTATTTAGAAATGCAGTAAAATAGTCTTCCAAAACACCTCCTCATGCACTGGAACACATGTGATAGCAAGGCCTTGGTTAAGTAATTTGGGGATTTGCAGCCCCCAAATATAAGAATTTACTTGCATCTACTATTTGCTTAGTGTTTATCCTAATATCAGGGAAACAGTGGTTTAAAAATGCCTTTGAAATTTACCAACAAATACTTCATGGCTCTCTACTACAGTTTCCAGGATTGTTGTACTGGGGATAAAATGTCCATTTTATTTATGTACTCATTCTCAAGTATAAAAGCATACTCCAGAGCATGGATGATTCAAAGTGAGGAGAGAAAAGGGCCTTAGTGGAAATAAAGTACAAGTCAGGCAGGGCTGAGTATCCCCTCTGAAATTTTCTTATTTGAAAAGAGACCCAAAAAGTTGAGGATCTACTAAGAAGTCTTGTCTCCCTTGAAGAGAGGCTGGATGAGAGCAAGCAGGACAGGAAAGGGTGACAGATAGAGGACACAGAGTCAGGCAATAGTGGGCTGTAGGCTTAGACTTTTCAAAACCTACTTTCATGAGGGTTCTTAAATGTTTCAACCTCCCTTACAGCCCACTGACCAAAGGTAGGGGAGAAAAGTGGCGTAATAGGACAAGTAGGGTGTGGACTGGTTTAGAAGTAGTTCTTTGGGGGCAATTCTGATCTTCTTTGTCAGCAGTCCACTAGCAAAACACCAAACAGGAATCAGCAGTTGGTCTATCCAGAAGAAACCACAAGGCTGTACCAATTGGCATGAGTCTGCCGAAGCTGCAAGAAGCAGCCAGGACACCACCAGAAGTCCTTTGGCTTGTTTCTCTCTGTAAAGTTACAACAAGTGAAGATCAGAGGAGAAAGCAAAGAGAACCAATGTTAAGACCAGCAAGCAAAGCCCAATGAAGACCAGCAAGGAGAACCAATGCCAGAGCATCATCCACTGTCTGTGGGTTATACTTGCACTCTTTCCAAATATCACATGACCTCTTAAGCATCTGCTCCAGCAACAGGCCCTTTTCGCAGTCAGCTTCCAGAAAAACACCATGTGTCTGTTCTCAGTATAAACATCCTCTCACATGTCTGCTTCAACAAGACATCCTCTCAGGAAACAGCTTCTAGGAAAACATCACATGATACAATTGAGTCTCCAAGAAAACCAGAAATTCCCACTTCAGTGGGTCCTCTGAGTTTAGATTTTATGTTGAAGGAAGCCCTTTGTAAAGAGTAGCAATATTACCCTTGAGTTCTTTGTCAAGAACATCTCAGTCAAGAGGCCAGAGAAATAGAGAATCTGGATCATAGTTCAGGAACAGCTTTTACTAGCAGGAGCCCACAGGTAGACAAGATTACTGTAAATGCATTGCTAGGGCAGAATCTCCCAAGCTAGGTATGTGAGAAGAAAGGAGATTTCTTTGGTTGCTGGCTCTGAGGAGTGTTGTCCCATAGTAAGATGCCAGCAACACAGGTGAGAAGGCAAGAGGATTGGGGTGATGTGAGAATGTAGGCCTGAGATATACACTCATACTTGATATATACAGTGTTTATATCAAACCCATTCTATGATAACTCAGTCATTCGATAATGGCATTTGCTGGTTTATTTGATGGTTTATGAAGGTTGAGCGTTCATATCATGATGACCTCTTATGAAGCTTGATCCTTCAATAGTAGGGTTTCCAACCCATGGACTTTGGAGAACACATTCAAGCTAGGGACTCAGGGACTTAGGGAACAGACCCAGGAAGAATGTAAGGTTGGGCACATGCTGACATCAGTGAATCTTGATCAGAAAGTTATAGGTGTTTATTTGTCCTATATCATCTGCTATTGCTTTTAGACAAGATCTTACCCTATAGCTCAGGCCTGCATGGAATTCATTATAAGCCTAGGGTGCACCCTTGTGGGAGCAGAAGTAGCCCTCTGCCTCAGCCCACCAGTGGCATTCAGCTCATTTATATCTGTTTTTAGAAAGGTTTTATTTTATCTTTATTTATGTGTGCATGTACACGTGTTTGTTTGTGTGTGTGTGTGTGTGTGTGTGTGTGTGTGTGTGTGCATTCCTGAAGTTGACAGCAGATGCCAGAAGAGGGCATTAGATGCCTTGGTTCTGGAGTTACAGGTGGGCATGAACTCAGATCCTTTTCAAAGAGTAGCAAGTGCTCTTAGATGCTACCCATCTATCTACCCTCACATGTGTTTTTAAATCTGTCTGTCCCTCTGTCTGTCATCTATCTATCTATCTATCTATCTATCTATCTATCTATCTATCTATCCATCCTCTATCTATCTATCTATCTATCCATCCTCTATCCTCTATCTATCTATCTATCTATCTATCTATCTATCTATCTATCTATCTGTCTGTCTATCTATCCATCCTCTATCTATCCTCTATCTATCTATCTATCTATCTATCTATCTGTCTGTCTATCTATCCATCCTCTATCTATCATCTATCTATCTATCTATCTATCTATCATCTATCTGTTATCTGTTTATCTGTCTATCTATGTATCTAATCTATATCATGTATCATCTATTACAGATAAATAAATAGATCTATCATCTATCCATCATCTATCTATAGATAGAGAGATTTAAGATATGAAACACACTTTTGATACACACATATACTGTGAAATACTACTGAATGGTTGTCAAACATGTTAATCTCCCTGCATGATTATGCTTGCATGATTAAATACCCTATACCTATTCTTCTAGAACATTCCCAATCTATAATACAGTCTTTTAAACCCAACCTTCATGCTGCCTGTTGACTCTCTAGACATTGGTCCTCCAAGGGATGCAATGCTGTATCCTTTACCAACAGCTCCCTACCTTCCCGTTCTGGTCAAGGGCCAGATTGTGACCTCTGACCTTTGGATGTTCTTAGAGGTTGATATGTTAATGAGCTCATTCAGCACTTCAGCTTTCAAATCCAGTTAGTTTCATTTAGTGGAACATTCTCTGCTTCCGTTTACGTCCTTGTCAATGCTAGCTCAACGGTTAGGCTTCTAAGAAGCCTACAAAGTCCTGTGAGTGTTTTGAGTTTGTTCCTGGAAAGTGACGTCACAAACTGGATTTCTCCTATACGTCTCCAATTCCACCTGCCCTTGTTTCTGCCTCTTATGAAGACTGGCCTGCGGAGACATCTGGACTTGAAGAGTAGGGCCTCCTCTCCTCTTGGAGCCCAGCCACTTACAACTGTGGGTGGGCCCAGGATGGAATCTGTGTGCCCTCCCAGGTACTTCCTTGGTATCTGGCCTTTCTCTCTCCCTCAAGTGTGGCTTAGGGGGGAAAGTACCTCCTGCCCTCTTCTCTGCCTTGAGGTTCTTTTATTTAGTGAACCTGGGCAGCCTGGAGGAACAGGAGAGACAGAAATGGCCATGAAGGATATCTGCTCTTTCTCCAGCCTCTTCAGTCCTGTTTACCCTCAGGGTCGAAAGTGTCAGCATATCCTTAGCCACTTCCTGTCCTGGAGTCTTTAACAGATGGAAACCACTGTAGAGAAGCTAACTAAAGACCTCCAAGCGCTGGTGTCCATGTTATTATGGCAAACCTAAAAGTAGTAAATAAAAAGAACAAATGAAATAAAAACACAAAATGAAAAAATAATTAAAACAATAACTATTCCATTCATTCTAAGCACAACATCCAAGATTACATTAGAAAAAAAACTACAATAAAAAACATGCTTTTAATCTGATAGTAAAAAAGCCCAATAAAATAAAAATGAGCTCCATTAATGAAAATAATGCCTTTTACCCCAGCCAGTTAAAATGCTGAGCTTACATGTTTGGGGGTTTGGGGGAGCTGGGAAATTTTTTTCCCACAGGCTGGTAATAGATTCTCTTTTGTTACATGCTGGAGATGGCCCTGGCTAATTAGTATCGTTCAGTATGGAAACTTACCTTATGTACGAAGTCCAAAGAAATTGTACAGAGAGACAGCCAATTCCCGTAGAAATAGGCAAAGGGAAATTGTGTTCTGTTTAAGATTGGACTTCAGAATAAAAGTCAAATCGCTTTCTTTCTCTCTCTTTCCCCTCTCTTATCTCTCTTTCCTCTCTCCTGTCTCTGTCGGTCTCTGTCTCTGTCTTTTGCTTTCTCCTCTCTCCTGTCTCTCTCTTTCCTCTCTTATGTCTCTCTCTTTCCTCTCCTCTTTCCTTTCTCCTGTCTTTCTGTCTCTATCTGTCTCTCTCTCTTCTCTCCTGTCTCTCTCTGTTTCTCTGTCTTTGTCTCTCTCTCTTTTTCTCTGTGTGTGTATGTGTATGCATGTGTGTGTGTGTGTGTGTGTGTGTGTGTGTGTGTATGTGTGTGTGTATGTCTATGTCCTAACCTCTTTCTTTCTCTTTCCTCATTACTTCATTTTCCTCTGGCCCCTTTTAAGAAGTGACTTTAATTTTCTTTCAGATGACAGGTAAGCCCCGCCTCAGACTGTTTTTGGATGAAATGGAGGTATAAATAGATAATTCCCAATCACAAGAGACCTTAGCAAGACCCTTTCCTTTTATTTTTGCTAAATATATATATTTTATATGTCTATGTCTGAGTTCAGGACTTGCCTCTCCACACAAACACTGGAAGTACAAGTTTGCTTTCTTCAATGGCTTTTGTACACAGCTCTCTGCTGGTTCTTTTCCTCATTGCTTCCTAACATGTTACAAACCCAAACCAGTTTTCATTTCTTGCTCAAAGATTGCTTAACCCTGAATTAAGTTCCAGTTTTACCTCTGAGAGGAGGAGCACCGTCATCCAAGATGTGCATTTTGACGTCCAGATAGTGCTGAGAAACAGCCTTCTCACATCCTCAGACAAAACTCAATGTAGAACTCTTCAGTCCGTTTAAGCAGCCCCTCCCCCTGCTGCCCTCCCAGGGCCCTGTTACCACTGAAACTGCTTAGTTGTTCAAGGGAATATTAACATTTTAATTTAGTACCTAATTATGTTTGCTAGTCATAACTAGAAACACTGCTATTAAAATCCTCACACGAATTTTGGTGTTAGGCAGGTACCTTTGTCAGTGCCCTGGAATTGCCTGCGACTTGTGTAATGCACAATCTCTCTGCTCATGCCTCACCCTTCCTGCCTTCTGGCTCTTGTGGGTTTCCTCTGTGCCACAATGGGTTATATTGAACACTGCTGCCCTGTTAGAATATACTCAGATGTTTGACAGTCCATTCCTAAGAGGGCATGAAAGGTTTTCAAGATGGCTTTGCCTTTTCTCTGACGTTAAGATTAGACACAATGAATACGTGCTTATCTGGTTGTCAGAAGCAAAACTCACCGTCTTTCAAGCAGTGTGTGTGTGTGTGTGGGTGTGTGTGTGTGTGTATGTGTGACTGTGTGTATCTGCTGGTCTACTTGATTGGCTGGAGAGACACCTAGCTTAGTTGAGTGCATTTCTAGGTGTCTCTGCAATGGTATCATCATCAGAACATAAGGGTTCTGAACTGGTGAGTTCGCTCACCCCTTGGTGGGTTCTTAGTATGTGGTATTATTGGGAGATGGTGGCCTACCTAGAGAAAGTGCTTCTTTGGGGGGCAACACCCTGGGGGTGTACTGACCTTTGCTTCTTCGTGTGGCCTATGCTTCCTGTCCACCATGATGTGAACAGCTACTGCCTCATACACCTGTCACTACTGTATCACCACAGGCCCTGCATCACCACAGGCCAGATTGTATATAACTTTTTACCCTGTCTGTAACCATAGCAACTGTATTAAAACCATACAGGTCACAAAGATTCAGTGAGCTATGCCTCACAGATGCTTCTGGTCTTCATCCCTGTCCCGGGCCAGTGTCCCTTTACTTCACCTGTATACTAGGAAATGTCTGAATTTTTAAGAAGATACTGGTCCCTGTGTTCATGACAGAACAGTTAAACTGGATAAGGTTTCTGGATAATTCCAACAGTCAGGACGTAGTGAGATTGCTGCTTTGAGGGAATCCGTGCCCTGTGTGACTAGGTCTAGTTTATCATATCCACTTGGAAATAATTGAAATCTTAATTTCTTCATTGACCTTAGCAATGAACTGATTAAGCTTAATAGAGGCACTGGAGAAGGAGATGCAGATTTGATATTGCCAAAACATCTTTGAAAAGAGAGTGGAATCTACTACCGATGACGCTTTGGTTGGAATTATCTGTGTGTGAAAGGATAGCCACTTAAGTGTTTCCTGTAGTTTCTCCCATCAGGCAAATGGACACTGTAGGCAGCACTGGCGGATTCTCCCACAGAATACAGATGGTTTCTGCTTGGAGATGGCCAATGGCAACTTGGACAAAAGGGAGAAGAGAAGAAGGAAGAGGAAGAACAGAACTACTGGAAGAATATCCCTTAGTTGTTCCTTAAGAAAACAGGTGTTTCCTGACGACTCTATTGTATTTGGTGATGAACTATTCATGAAAGCCCTGTGTTGGAGGATCATGGGACAGTATGGAACCAGGTCTCCAACAACATAATCCTGTCTGGACAGGGTTCTTTGGTTCTGCCTCCAAGTCCTATAATCCCCCTAGCCACAAATGTGGCAAAGCATCCCAGAGACAGTAAAACTGCACCAGATGAAGCCTGCTGCTGCCACCTTCTTCCCAGAAGCTCTAGTTAAGTGGATTGGGTTTAAATGTTTCCTAAGCACGAACCTCAGAGCAATGGGAATTGATTCTCCCTGGGTTTTTGCATCTAAACTTTCATCTACTGCAGGTTGCTGACCCTCAACAATGGAGATTCAAGTTCTGGGAGGCCCTCAGGTTCAGGGAGGTCATCTGGCTCTGGAAAAGCCAGGATAAATGTTAATGTGGATGGTCCATATGTAAGTCAGGGTCATTCACCACAGGGTCCTGATAACTGGCTTTGTGACACCCCCCTTCCCCATCCTTTACATAGGCTTGGTTCCTGAGGTAAATTCCATTTCACTAAGACCTAGTTTATAAACACATCAGATGATAACCAAGCCAGTATCTCCCACATGAGTACCTCTGATATAAGGAGATGAGTCTATCCTTGACTCTGAGAAAAAAATAAGTTAAATAAAATAACAAAGAACCCTGAACTCATATGGGGTATTAACATGGTACCCAGGAAGGCCATCCACAGGGCTGAAGGGCAGCAATCTTCTCTGAACATGGCGGCATATGTGATTTTCACTTTGGGTATAATCCTTTCTGAACTCTGCAACCACAACTGAAGGAGATTTAAGGAAATTTCCCACTTTCTTCTTCCATTCTATAACACACAGAGAACAGAACAAGGTACTGTTTCCAAGGAAGGGCTTGAAGGGAAAGAAGGAAGACACAGGCTTTCACTAAACTTGCCAGGGCAAACCATTCTTACCCTGTCTTGACAACACTATGTACCAGGGACTCTGTGGGGTTGAGTTAGTCTTGTTTTGTGTAGGTGATATGAAAACACAATAGTTTGCTATTGTGTGGCATATGATAAGGTGGTATGCCCCAGGAGTGAGAAGGCAAAGATGCCATAACTGACATAGCTTGGGCTACAAATAGTAAGACTCTGCCTCTAAAGACCAACTATGACAAACATAGCAAGAGCAATAACAAGAAATGCATCAGAAACTGTATTAGCATATAGCTCTGAGAAGCTTATGGACAACTTTTGTGCATGACTTTTATAAGAGAGAATAGTTTGGATACCATGAAATGACAATAATGCTATGATCCATCAGAAAGAGTAAAGAAAAGTATTTTAACTTTTGACAACTGTATACTTTTAAAAACCAAAGAAGATGCAGAGGCCCACCTGCTGCCATGCAATGAAACAAAGGATGAGCAAGATTTCCAGAGACCTGCCTGCCACCATGTCACATAGTGCAGGTGGGGAAAAACACTCAGAGACTTGCCTGCTATTGCATGGCACAGATGGGCCATAGACACACAGAGGCCTGCCTGCCCTCACGCATAGACCCACCAACCATGCCACATGGATGGTCTGGGTGGGGCAGAGGAAGTCACCCAGAGGCCCTCCATCTGTGTGGCCTACCCACAATGGGAGCAGCTACAGTGTGCAAGTATGTGATGGACAAACGGGTTGAGCATTATGAAGAGAGATGGAATAGGAGGCATGAAGGTTGAGGGGAGTAGCCTGTTGTGAGTAGCCAGCTCCTCCACCTGGGGCCATGGTGAAGTTCCAACCTGTGCTACCCTTGAGGACCTTGTCTGGGTCTGTGGTCATACAGTGGCAGTGCCCAGTGTCAGTGTCAGTGTCTGTGACTCATAGTACTAATAAAGATCATGGGGATGTTCCTGGTCTGGGCAGCCACCTGGGACAACCTTGATGTTCAAAGGCCCTGACCTTCACTGGCTGTAGCACTCAGGAGAGTGGGCCCTGGATCTTGGCCAAGCAGCATACCACCTGACTGTCCTGAGGTAGCACAAGCACAAAGATTACCTCCTCCCCACTCCCCACACCCCATCCCCCTTACCACCTGCCACAAGCGGGAGAGCTGGCCCTGGAGAACAGGCCCTGCCCCTCACTGACTCCAGCACTCAGGCCTTATACCTGACCTGAGGAACACAATAGATCTGGCCCTCGTGGCTGGGGAGCGTGGGAGCCGGCCCTGTCACTTGTCTACTGTGAGGTGGTTCAGGCATGGAGCTTGTTCCCCATTCTTGCACCTTGCCAACAGCAGCAGTCAGGAGAGCTAGTCCTTCCCCTCACCAGCTGCAGTAGGTAGGAGAGTGGGCCCTGTACCTTACCTGGGCAATAGAGTGGAGCTGGTCCTAATGGTGAAGGCAGACTGGATGAGCCAGCCCCAAGCATCTGAGAGGAGAGCTGTCTCAGCTCCTCACCAGCAGTAGCAGTTGGAAGAGTGGGCCTTATGCCTGGACTGGACAGCACAGTGGAACTGGCTCTGGTGGAGAGGGTGCAGCTGGGCCGGACGGACCCAAGGGTATAAGAGCAGGAGAGCTGACCCTGCCTCCTCCTGTAGTGGCATTGGGTATGCTAACAGATGAGTGCAGAGAGCTTGCCTTAGAAGTGCAGATGCCAGAGAGCTGAGGGGCTGACCAGCTCAACTACCTCCCAGACCCAAATCCAGGGCTTTGAGTTGGCCCATCCCAACATCTCTGTCTGTGAACTGCTTGTGAATGGCCCAGTCCTAAGGATCCAAAGCTGCAGGATCTCCAGGACACAGGGTGTGATGGTGTCACAGAAGCCAGAGACCTTAAACCAGACCAATGACTTTGTAGTTAACGTTTGCAAGAGAACTTGTGTGGACAGGGAGATACGCTATGGGACACACTCTGACACACTACAGCTTCCATGATGAGATGTTTTCTATTCTTTTCCTCTTTCTTTCTTTCTTTCTTTCTTTCTTTCTTTCTTTCTTTCTTTCTTTCTTTCTTTCTTTCTTTCTTTCTTCCTTTCTTTCTTCCTTTCTTTCTTTTTTTTTCATTTTCTTTTCCAAAGGAGGTTGAAAGGGTGGAGGCAGATATGAGGGGATGGATAGATGAGTGGGATTGAGGTGTATGATGTGAACATTAAAAAGAATTAATAAAAAGGTAATAAACAAAGGAGCTGGAGACATGGTTCAGTGGTTAAGGGCTCTAGCTGCTCTTTCAGAGGACCCTGGTTCAAGTCCCAGGACCCACATGGTGGCTCACAACCATCTGTAAAACTAATCCCATGAGGTCTGGCACCCCCTTCTGGCCTTCTTGGTCACTGTATGTGGTGCAAAGACAGATGCAGGCAAAAGACCCACACCCATAAAATAAAATGATGATGATGATGATGATGATAATAATAATAATAATAATAATAATAATAATAATAATAATAATAGTTCTCACAATAAATGTCTTAGAGTAAATTTAGAGAACATAATAATGAATACAGTAAAGACAAAACAAAATGGTTTTGAGCTCAGTAAATGTCATTCTACTTTAAAGATTTAAATACAGTAGATCCATCTGGGGGGCTCTCTGATCATCGCCAAGCCCTCCTGGGCAGAAGAAGCCAATCTGGCTTCTGAACTGGTGAGATGCTGGCTGAAGGTGGCTCTGAGCTTTCCCTGTGTCTCAAGTTACCCCTTTGTCTAGAAAAATAAGCATTAAAGACCAGCAAGATGACTCAGTGGGTAAAAGTGATGGCTACCAAGCATGATGTCCTGAGTTCAATCCCCAGAATACACGCTGTGGATGTAGAGGTATAGAAGTGTCCCCTCAACCTCTGTGTTCTATTGGGTGTGCATGCACACATGTGCACACACACACACATACAAATACACACACATGTGTGCACATGTGCATACACACACAAAATTAAATGTAAAAATAGGCAAATCATGACTAGGGATTTTCTTGTTTACCTTGTCATCTCTCTCTCTCTCTCTCTCTCTCTCTCTCTATCTATCTATCTATCTATCTGTCATCTTTTGGAAGGGGCACAGGTCTCATATGCAGACTGGCCTCTAATTGGCAATCTTCCTGAGGGTTGAAATTACAATTGAGTTAATATGCCACTCTTAGCTTTATTTCTCTTGACCATATGCATTCCAGGATGGTGTAAGCTGAGGAGACATAGCTGCCTATGGTCTGGTCTTGAACCAATTCTGTAAGAAAGAGGGTCTAGGTGTCTATGAGAGTTCTTCACCTTGCTCAGACTCTCTGGATTCTGGTTCTTGGCAGTGATATGGTGTCTTGTACTTTCTGCATGTTAGACCTACATGCTGACAATTACAGCATGTAGGCAGCCTCATCCCTGGACAATTCATCCTTAGAAATACCTATAATCTCAGAAGGCCAGGTTTCTGCTTGTCGCTGCACAGGCACAACCTTTGTTGTGATGGGTGAGCCCTGGTGTAAGCCACTCCAGTGTGCACATATGAGGCCCTAATGACAATAATTAATAAGACCCCAGCAATTACACCCAATGATATGTAATCTTGAAGAACAATCTGTGCTGTCAATCAAGGTGATGCTGGCTGATAATGAGTGATAGTGCCAGGAGCCATCACTTGCCTGTGCAGAATTAATAGTCCTCCAGCACAGCCATGTCACTCAGCCCTTCTATCCCAGCATGGAGTAGGTGGAGGCCTGTCAGTCTCCTCAGTGGGTTCTGGGAAAGTCTCTGATAACAAATAGAACTCCTGTCCAATGGGACTGGAATGGCCCTAACTTGAGGTCTTTGTGTTCCCATGGAGTCCCTGTACTATGCAGCAAGTTTGAGCTTAAGCAGAGTGACATGGCTTCAGTTGAAATGCTCCCCACAGATTCATGCTTTGAATGCTTGTCCCTCAGATGGTGATAACATCTTGAAAGGCTGTGGAGTCTTTTAGGCAGTAGGGCTTGACTGGTGGCAGTAGGTCACTATGGCACAGTAATTTCCTCTGAGATAGAACATTCCATACTGGGGGGGGGGGATCCTTATTAAGTGACGTGATGTTCTAAAATGAGGTGTAATACTCCCTCCTGCAGGGGAGCTCCTAAAGCTCAGGAAGTAAACAACTCAATTGGGTGTAATTGGTGGGGTCTTATTAATTATTGTCATTAGGGCCTCATATGTGCACACTGGAGTGGCTTACACCAGGGTTCACCTGTCACAACAAAGGTTGCACCTGTGCAGGGACAAGCAGAAGCCAGGCCTCCTGGGATTATAAGTATTTCTGGGGATGGATTGGCAAGCACATCTGAGTGCTGTGATTGCCAGCAGTTTCAGGAAGTCCCTGAAACTGGCCAGATTCACTAGGCTCCTCCCTCCTCAAGCATTTATGAGTAGGGTGGACTTCCAAGAGACACTCCCAGACCAGTATAGACACCAGGAAGAAGCAGAGGCCAACAAAACCACCTAGAAGGAGAGATCAGCCAAGCCATCTAGAAGAGGCTTTGACCACCTGATCTCTCTGAAAGAGATACACTCCACCCCGTCAAGCTGTCGGCAGGCTGTGCCATGAGCTCCAGGCTCTCAGCTTTACACATGGTGAAGGAGCCTTTTATGATATAGCTACCGTTGTTTCATTTCTGCTCCTATAAGAAACCCCAGGAAGACTCATTGCTTCCCCAACTGGACTTTGGTAATATCCTTACTTCAGTCTATCATTGGTTCCCTGTCTAAGGTGAGTAGACATTTGTTCACGTATTTCCAGGAATAGTGCCACAGAACAGCTGGAGTCCCAGGAAGAGACAATAGCTTCAATACCATTACCATAGATCTGGCTACCACTGGAATGTTTTTCTTTGGTTGCTGTGACGACAGGGCAAATGTTTATGATGGCATCTGATGATGACCTGAAGAAAAACCTCCACAAAACACTGAGATTCCAAATAAACTAAATCTTGGTTGAAGCTTGGGATGTGACTTTCCTACCGTGTCATAGACAAATGTGGAGGCCTGAGGAGCCGAGGAGTCTTTTCACAGAGCAAGCAAGGTTTGGAGATGGTGACCACAGGCCTCCAGATGATGCTTCTTGCTGCTAAGATGGAGCACAAAGATGGGTTTCCCTTGCTGCTTATTCTTACTCAGTCTCCAGTAAAATAAGCCTTCCCTGCTGTGGAGAATGTGGGAGGAAGAGATTGCAGGTGCAAAAAGGAAACCCTCCTTGCTTCAAGGGAAGTCTGCTTCCTTGCTTCCTACTTTTTAAAAATGTAGCACATACATGTGCGCACTTACATGTACACAAGCACAAACACACCCACACACACCCACACACACAAACACATCCACATACACGAATACTACTCAGCTATAAAAAGAGAACAAAATCCTGTCATTTTGTACATATGGATGAACTACAGATAATAATAATAAGTCAAATAAAGCAGATACAGAAAGGCAATAGCACATGCTCTCACTCAGATGTGGAATATAAAAAAAGAAATCTAAGGTCTCATATCTAGTGAGCAGAAGAGTATGTGGGGGGCAGAGAGAAGGGCATGGTGGGGACATAGTCATCAGTTCAGAGTTATAGTAGACAGTGGGAATAAAGGTTGATAATGTGTTCCCCACACAGTGAGTATAGTTCATAAAGTGACCCTAACAGCGTGAAGGCTGTCATCACAAAGACATGAAAAATATTTGAGACGATGCATAACCTAAGTATCTTGAGTTGATCAACTCAGAAGACATAGTGGCTCCAAACATCATGATGTACTCTGTAAAGACATAAAGTTACTCTTTACATTAAAAGAAAAATTACTGTGTGCATGACTTTGTGATAGAGCATTTGCCTAGAATCCCCCAGTGAGGGGCTGGGGGCGTGGCTCAGTGGTAGAGCCCCTGCCTAGAATCCCCCAGTGAGGAAAGCCTCTGATTTCATCTGCAGCATCAAAGAAATGACAAATGAATGAGTAAATGGGTTTAAAATGAAGCAGATCACCCCTGTGGATTAGAGGTTGGACAATCACCTGCCGTGGACGCTGAGGGAGGGGTTCCAGGAAGATTCCAATAGTTCCTTCGAAGTCCACGTAGCCAGACTCTCTTTGATCATGGGTCAGTCTAGAGTAGAAGAGGTGGGGCCTTTGTCTGTGGTGTTCATTGACTCTATTGGTCTGCAGAATTAGAGATGCTGAGGCAGCAGGAAGTCCTTATGCTTTTTTATTTTGGGTGGCACACAACTTGGGATTTGCAAACCCTTAGTTAGAGTTTCTATTGCTATGAAAGACACCATAAGCATGGCAATTCTTATAAAGGAAAACATTTCATTGGGATTGGCTCATAGTTCAGAGGTTTAGTCCATTTTCATCATGGCAGGAAGCATGCTGGCACACATGCAGACCTGGTGTTGGGGAGGTACCTGATAGTTCTAGATTTGGATCTGCAGGCAGCAGGAAAAGAGAATGAGCCACTAGCCTGGCTTGAAGTTCTGAAACCTCAAAGCCCATGCCCCAGTGACACACTTCCTGTAACAAGACCACACCTACTTTAGCAAGGCCACACTTCCAATTATGTCACTCCCTGTGAATCTGTGGGGGCCATTTTCATTCAGACCAACCACAGAGTGTAAATCCATATTTTCTTCTGTATTGTGTGGCTGTGAAAAATCATGTTTTAATCCCTGTCTTAGATGTACTCTGTGTGGCTGATTGACAGGTCTAAGGAAGAAGCTGACAGAGATGAGCAGGTGAAGATCAGATGCGAGGCCATGTGATCTGACTTGGCATTTCCTTGTTTCTGTGTACGCTCAGACCCTGATTTTCTTCTCTTGGTTACAGTTTTTAAACATTGGCTTATTTGTCTTTTCCTGGTTGGTTTGCCTGAGTCACAGGCAATGCTGGGATTAACCTTATTACATACAATGCTCTCAAGGTGTATCATATGCAAGTTCCCTCCATTGACTGTATGTATATATATATTTCAAACTAATGTTCCAGAGTCAGGTCTACCCATTTGTAACTACCTTTACTGTTTTTAGGCGGAGTCTCCACTCTTAGGAAGGCTGCAAACAATCTCTGGTTTGCACAATCAGCCTTTAGATTTTCTCCTACGATTGCTTCATTTACGTCTTTTATCTACATGAAATTTATTTTTGTGTACAGTCATAAAAATCCACTGGAAAATTTCATGTCAGGTGAGTTTAAAATAAAACACAGTTTTCCTGTATCATTTGTCAAATGATCCATGTTTTTTTCTTACTTAAGAATGGAATGAAGACATTTGAAACTATTAATTTTATGTGTGCTGGGATCTAAATTTGCATTTTCAGTTCATTCCTGTGGTTCTATAGTCTCCCTCCCACAATCATCTTTCCTTTTTATCTCCTCTTTCTCCCTCTTTTCTTCCCCCTCCCCAATGTCTCTCCCTCCCCCTATTACTTTCCTTCAGTCTCATCATCTTATATCTTTTGAGATGGTCTCCTTATGTAGCATACCTCCCTCAGCCACCAGGGCACTGGGGTTTCAGGAATGTACCGCCACACTTGACTCTCTGTTCTTAAGGATATTGAGAACTTTCTAATAATACATGAACTAAGTACCTACTCACAAAACACTTGTGATGCAAAGATTAATTTTAGAATTAATGTGTATGTTAATATGGTTTTTGTCTCCCATGACATAATACTGATTCCTAGATATGTTGTTTTATTTCATCCTGTTGACTGCAGCTTTGAATTTGCATCATGTGAGTTTTCTACCACATAGGCCATTTAGTGTCTATTTGTCTTGATCTTTATTTATGTGGACGTGTGAGTGTCCATGTGGGTATGTGCATGAGTCAATTCCAGTGTCTGTGGAAGCCAGAAGAGGGTGTTGGCTTCCCTTGAGCTGGAGTTACAGGGAGTTGTGAGTTCACTGATGTGGGTGCTGTAACTTGGGTCCTCTGCAAGAGCAGCACGTGCTCTTAACGGCTGAGCCGCCTCTCCAACCTCACATATTGTCATTTTTTTTTTTGTTGCTATTGCAAGTAGAGTTAAGTTTTACTACTTCCATGCCAAGTTCTTTGTACCAAGGAACTATTGGTTATTATGTATTCAGCTCATGTGCATTGACCCCACCAAAGCCTCTTCACAGAGGCTTTTTTTTTTCCTTCAGAGAGGGATTTTTACCCCCTATGGTTTTTTAAAGGTACATAATGGCTAAAAACAATATGTCTTCCAATGTTTGTAGCAATATTTTCTTTAGCATTCTTTCTTTCATTTTATCACATCTAGGCAGCTGAACTTAAGTAAAATTGCAATGTAGCTTTTACTCAAATCTGACAGTGTTTGGGGTATCCTACTTCACGGATATCTGATGATGATTCTATTGAACAGCAGGGAATAGGAGCATTGTACAGATTTGTGCTGGTCAGTGCTATGAATGTTAACTCAAGAAAACTGTGTAACGGTGATAGTGAGATTTAAGTATAATTAATGATTTTAATTGAAATATTTTATTATTTTGCTATTTAAAAGTAATTCAATAGAAGTTAACAAATGTAACCTAGATTGATGATGAGATTTTATATTAAAACAATTCATGTGTATTATTAATAGCAGGCTGGAAGAAAATATGTGGAATAGGAGGCAGAGTATGCATGGGGATGTGGCATTTTGAGGATACGGCACAAGAGATACAGCCATGCTTATGCAAAATGCGTACATGTATATGTGTCTATGAATAAAGACCATCCATGCATGAGAAGCAGATTCCAGATGTTCTGAATGGTTACTTCACATCTGTAAGACTCTTACTTTTGATTACAATTATATACATTGATAAATGCTGTCCAGACGGCAAATGGGGAGGGGAGGAGTAGGATGGAGAGATGGCTCAGTGGTTAAGAGCATGCACTGCTCTCAGAGAACCTGAGTTCAGTTCCTAGCACCCACATCTGGCAACTCAGTGTGTGTGTTGAGGGGGTGGCAGTGAAAATCATCAATCTCTTTTGGACTCCATGGGCACCTGCACTCATGGACTCATGTACACACACACACACACACACACACACACACACACATTCACATATACACAGGAGCATGAGCATAATTAAAAATAAATCTTTTAAAACAGTTTTTAAAAGCTGGGCAAGTTTAACAACAATCATTGTAGACTACTTCCCTCAGATTTGCAGCACATGCTTGGCACACTGTTCTGGGAGGAAAACAAAAAAAGGGCAGAGATTGAGAAGCAACATGCCTTACCTGCTATTCCTTCCTATGTGTCTGGATTTCAAGGTCAGGTAAATATTTACATCATTTCCTGACATTAAAAGGAATTAGATTCATTATAATATGCACACTGGTTATTTTGGGTAGAGGGGGCTTTCCTTTTCTGACACAGCTCTGTTTTTCTCTTTTTAGATGCATAAAAAAGAGTCTCATAGCCACTTACTGTATAATTTTAAAAATTATATTAATTAAAAATATTAAGTCTAAGATTTAGCCTAATTTTATTTTTATATTGTATTCTCTTCCTTGAGAGATTCTAGTAGTTTCCTTAAGAGGTTCTTAAGGAAAAAAAAATACCTTTTTCTTCAAAGTATGCCCAACAACAAAATATGAACCTATCCCTTGTAGACACGCTCATGCATAACGGTTGAAATTCACTGCTCCAGAGTGTGATTTTTCTCAAAATCTCTGACATCATGAGCAGTGAGCTTTTGCTGAGGATGTAAAATCATTCTGTCAAGTTTCACTTCACCAACTTAGTGACACTCTGTCTCAAAGTAAAAAGTTAAAAATGGGTTGAAGCTCAGTGGTAGAGAACTTGCCTTGCACATCGCATGTCCTGGGTTCCAATCTCTGCACCACACACAAAACAACAGCCAAACCATTATCAGACTGGGAGAAAGAGCACCATGCAAATGCTCCTTTCCCTTACCAAAAACAGGAAGCTTGCATTGTTTTCTTTAAAAGCTTTAGAATATTCTGTTTCTATTTCTTTTTAAACTCTTAAAAGTTTGAAGAGATGATTCCGTGCATAAGGCTATTTGCTGCTTCTGGTGGTTTGAATAAGAGTGGTTTATAAACTCATACATTTGAATACTTTGTCAATTAGGGACGGATCAGCACTACTTGAGTGGGGTTAGGAGGTGTGTCCTTGTTGGAGGAAGTGTTCACTGGGGGGTAGGCTTTGGGGTTTTAGATGTACAAGCCAGCCCAATGTCTCTTTATTCCTGCTGCCTGTGGATCTGGATGTAGAACTTCTCTAACTTCTACTTCTCTAACACCATGCCTGCCTGCAAACCACCATGCTCCCCACTGTGAAGATAATGAACTAAACTTCTAATTGTAAGCCAGCCCTGATTAAATGCTTTCTTTTATAAGAGTTGCCATGGTCCTCAACCCATGGGCCACAGTTCACTTAAGACCATTGGAAAATACAGATATTTACATTATGATTCGTAACAGTAGAAAAAGTAGTTATGAAGTAGCGATGGAAATAATTTGATGGTTGGAGGTCACCACAATGTGAGGAACTGTTTAAAAGGGTTACAGCATTGGGGAAGGTTGAGGACTGCCGTGCTACAGTATATTGGATCGAAATTGTTGATGGAAGGAAGCTCCATGGATGTTGCTATGGGAAAGTCATTGTGCATGCCGGGTAAAGCCTTTCTAGTATGGCTTCTTACAGGGCCACCATGCTCCTCCTTTTTCTGTCAATTTGTTAACAGCCAGAGTTATCAGGAACCTCAGCTGAGAAAATGTTTCTATGAGATTGGCCTGGTGGACAAGTCTATGGTGCAGTTTCCTGATTGAAGATTGATATGAACAACTACAGCCTACTGGGGCAGTGCCACCCTGGACAAGTAGCCCTGGTGTTTCTAATAAAGCGGGCTGGGCAAGCTATGAGAAGCAAGCCACTAAGCAGTGGTCCTTCACTGTCTCTGCTTCAGCTCCTGCTCCAGGTTCTTGCTTTGAGTTCCTGTCCTGGCTTCCCTACATGGGTGATGGAGTATGGATCTGGGATGTGTAAGATGAAATAAACCCTTTCCTCCCAATTTCTTTTTGGTCATGGTGCTTACCATGGCAATAGAAAACAAAATAGGAAATATGTGTTCAAACTCTATTTTCCAAATGTGAGAACAGTGAAGTGTGCTTTAATGTTCTGTGTCTAGATTATTTTGCTCAGCATACTATCCTCCAGGTTCATTCATATTGTGAATGGCAGGGCCACTTTCTCTTTAGAGATTAGTAGTTTTCAACATTCCTAAGTATAGAGATCACAGTTATTCAGCCAGCAGTCCATCAGGAGGCTATTGCATTCCTTCTGCCTCTTGGCTGTGGTGAGAGTTACAGATAGGTAGATCTTAAACGATTTTACTTCAAATTAAAGAATAGATCAGTTGGGCTTAGAGGGGGCACCCCCACAACTAGCTGCTCAGAAGGCAGAGGCAGGAGGATTGCTTGAGCCCAGGAGATCCAGGCCAGACTAAGCCCCTAAGAAGACCTTATGTTAGGGTATAGAAGAGGGAAGGGGAGAGAAAGGGAAGAAGGAAAAGAGGGAGGGAAAGGAGAAGGAAAAAGGAGGGAGGGAAGGAAGGAGAAAAGAGTGTGAGCTATACAAGGCAATAGATATGCTATTTGTCTTAATTGAGTTGATTATTCTCAATGTGTACTTACATCAAAACATTAATTACTATGCTCTGAAAATATTGCTATTCCTGTGTATCAATTATATACCTCAATAAAGATGAAATAAAAAGATAGCATGGAGCCCTATGCCAAGGCCTTAGGACACAGCCTGGCCACACTGAGCTGGAATTAAGCACTGGTGGGTTAGCTGTGCTAATTATGATCTTTCTTGAAATGACCCCTATTGCAGCTGAGAAGCATTCTTTACCAAGCCTGTTCACCCCACAGCAGACGCCACCCCCAGTACTCCTCCAGCTGAATCTCAAGCCAACCTCCAAGTATTTGTTGTCAGTACCACTGTGAAAACAGCCAAGTGGCAGCTTCTATCAGGTGCTAGAAGTCTTTGCTGCCTTGCACAGAATTCGTTTTCAAATTTGATATTAAGAATTCAAAAGCTCCAAAAGGGATGTTCTACCACTTAATAGCAAAAAAGCCCTAACTATTTGAATCAAAAGCCAGTCACAAAAATTCCTTGGATCATACAGGATATGAGTTTTAAAAGGACTTCTGGACTTTTTGTATAATTATAATTTATAATAAATTAATGATTATACAACTATCATCTCATATGATTATAATGCTATTATTTATGTAGCATGATAGTTGACTTTTTTGTTATTGGAAAATACCAAAATTATTAGTCCCAATGACAATGAAAGGATCATTCACACAAGGCATGCTACATGATTGCTGCAAAAATGTTCCCTATTTAACATGCTAGCAGAAAACAAAGAACAAAAAATAATAAACATTCAGGAAAAAATTATAGATGAAATCTATTGGAATAAAACAGGGGAAATCATCTATAGAGACTTTTAAAAATCAACCTTCAATTTAAAACTATAAATACAACTGAATAAGAAAACTGAATGCTTAAATCATCTCTTGGCCAGGTTCAGCATTATTATTTAAAAGGAGGACAGATTTTTGTAGGGTGGGGTAAGGAGTAAAACTTGTCCAATGCATACCTACAAGACAAGTGTGTGTACAGTGTTTGTGTAGTTCAAAGAAAGATCTATCTCGTTAGACTTTGGTTTTGAATGGGTGAGTTTATTAAATAAATAGCAAGTAAAACAAGAATAAATACCAAGAGTTAGGTAATTAGAATGGTAGATGGATAGATGGATCACAGTACATAGATGGTAGATAGATGATAGATAGGTATTAGATGAAGAAGTGATTGACAGACTATACATTGATAGATGATAGATGATTAATAAATGACAGATACATAGATGATGGATCGATAAGTAGATAGTAGATGACAGATAGATAAAAAGATAGAAGGTAGATGATCAAAGATAGATGGTTAACAAATGACGACAGATAGAAGTTAGGTAATAGATGATAGAAAATAGACAGGTGATTGATAGCTGGTAGAGATGATAAAGATGATAGCTAGCTACTTAGATGATATATAGATAAATGGATAGATAGATGAACAGATGATAGATCAATATATAGGTAGATAGATAAATAGATAGAAAATTGATTGATCAAAAGATAGCAAAACATCATTAAACTGATCAGTCACAACACCTGGCAGAAATTTACTGGGAAGTTGAAGCAATCTGCCAGAGTTTCCCATTGAGTGTTCTCTCCATGGCTGAACTTTTGCTTTCTGTCCCTCTACAGGCACATTTAGTCATGGGGAAACAGCATTAACAACTTTTAGGAATGGTTTTCCATTTAGTTGTTTATAAAGAAACTGTGCTTTTACTCTTGGACTGTCTTGCCGTCTCTTCCCTACCAGTCTCAGAGTGAACACAACATCCCATCAGCACACAAGGGACCTTGGAGGACACTTGGAGACAAATGTGCTTGGGTCTCAAAGGTGGGGAGACAATTGCGCTTCCAGAGCCAGCTTCTCAGTGTACTCAAACAGCACAGAGTACTTCACCAACATAGCACACATTACAAAAACCCATGGGAAAAAGTTGAAACCCCAAACTTGCTGGACTGAAGGAGCCTGAACTACAGCACAAAAACTATTATGAAACAAAATCTGGTTGAATCTGGTTCTAGCACTAGAACAAGCAACTGACTGTCCATTGCTCTGGGTTCTGTACATGTGGATTCAATCTACTGGGAGTCAACTATTATTGGTTTTTATTTATTTCTCAGAAAAAAAAGAGATGGTGGCTAACATGTGCTGTGCTAATAGCCAAGTCCAGGGCTCCTGTATCACATTAAACCCACAGAGACTTTTTTCTTTCCATTATCCCCCAATAGATACAGGATGATAGCATAGCACCTATGGTACTTTCTGGCTTATTTGTGATCTGGAGATGGTTGAAGGTACACAGAAGACAGGCCTGGAAGCCCAGAAGCTCAGAAAACTGAAGCAGGAGATCCCAACTTCGAGTTTAACTTGAGCTACAGAATCAGTTCAAAGGCATTTAGTAAGACTGTCTTAAGATAAAACTTGAAAAAGGTTGGGGGTGTGGTTCAGAGGTAGAATGCCCAAGAATGACAACTGTCCTAATTTTCTTTTCTGATTCTGTGGTAAGACATTGACCAAAAGCAGCTTAGAGGTTTATTTGTCTTACACTTCCACATCAAGTCCAATATTGAAGGAAGCCAGGGAAGGAGCTCAAGGCAAGAACTTGGAAGCAAGAACTAAAAACAAAGGCCAGGGAGGAATGATGCTTCCTGGCTTGCTCTCCATGGCTTGCTCAGCTTCCTTTTTTACTTAAGGCAAAGCCTATCTGCCTAGGGATGGCACCACCCACAGTGGACCAGACCCTTATTCATAATTATCAGTTAAGGAAATGCTCCACAGGCAGACCCACAAATCAGTCTGTTGGAGAAAATCCTTCAGTAGAGCCTATCTGCCTAGGGATAGCACCACCCATGGTGGACCAGGCCACTTTCCAGGTGACTCTAGGTTTGTGTCAAAGTAACAGCTGAAACTAACTATAATAGCAGGGAGTGGTGAGTTAATACCATGAAACTCTGGGGCAGCAGGTACAGAAGAGGGTTTTGTGTGTCACATACTGATGGATAGGTTGGGACTGATAGACACTGGGCAGATGAGAAGGGCATCAAGCTCCATGAGAAGCAAAGACTATCAGCCAGTCGTAAAATGTGACCCAGTAGCTAACAGGCGAGAGTTATCAGGAGGCAAACCCAGGAAGAGAATACGCCAATAAACTCATGTGGATATGAGGAACACATGAGAGTCTCCAGACACTGGGAATTGTGGGGGATGCAGATTAATGTAAAAATGAAATATCAAGATTTCTCCGTTAGACTGAGGAAAATAATAGATGAGTGATGGTGTTATGTGTTGGCAAAGATGCGAAGAAACAGGCACTACCACAGCTGCTGTGGGAAAGTGACCTGCTCCAGGCTCTAGGGAATTTGGGATGTATGCTAAAACCAGAGTGCACATGGGTTAGGACAGAGGCATTCTAATGCGCAGCTATAACTTACAGATGGGTAAGTTGTGTTTTTCAAAGAAATGAGAGGAAGACGTGTGAGTTGCCCCTCAGCAGACATACTGTGTGTATAAGAAGTACAGAAGTTGATGGGGGCTGGGAGGAGGGGGGAGTGAAGGGAAGGATGTGAATTGTCCCAAAGGAATACCATGGCAATTCACCAGAGGGAGAGTTATAGAGACATAAAGATATATATATATATATGAGAGCAAAAGCTTATTTTCATTATATATTTTGTCTTTTAAAAACAGACTTTTGTTTCT
>NW_022196904.1:27509696-27514926 GCF_008632895.1 Mastomys coucha
CAATCAGTACCTAGAGGCCGGAAGAAGGCATCAAAGTCCCTGGAGCTGGATTTACAGATGCTTTTATGAGCAGCCTGACTCCGGCCATGGGAACCAAACTTGGGTTTTTTGCAAGAACAGTAAGTGCTCCTAACAGCTGAGCCATCTCTCTAGGCCCTTCCCCTGTTCATTTAACTTTCATCGCATCTCCCTCCCCCTCCCTTCCCTCTCTTTACCTCTCTTCTTGTTCCCCCTTTCCTTCCTGCAGTTGGACAAGAACGTGGACTGGGGAGGAGAATGGTCCTGGCTGTAGTGGTATTTAGTTTCTGAGGATGGAGGCAGAGGAATGGAATCGATTACTAATGATTTTGTTTGTGCATCTTCGTTTCCTCAGCCTGGGTTATAGGGAACACAGGGTAATTTTACAGTTTTGGAGAAAGGGATTTAATAAAAGAGATTTTAGCCCAAGATTGTCTTCTGAAGCTCGGGTGAATTCTTTGTTTTTTTGTGTTGTTTATAGACAAAAATCATAAGAAACAAGATTTTCTGAACTTAAATAAAAGTTTTTAATTGATGAGCAGAAAAAAACTTTCTCACCGGGCGGTGGTGGCGTACGCCTTTAATCCCAGCACTTGGGAGGCAGAGGCAGGCGGATTTCTGAGTTCGAGGCCAGCCTGGTCTACAGAGTGAGTGCCAGGATAGCCAAGGCTACACAGAGAAACCCTGTCTCAAAAAAACCAAAAAACAAAACAAAACAAAACAAAACAAAACAAAACCTTTATCTCTCCTACCCCTTCCCCCCTCTTTCCCTTTCTCCCTCTCCCTCTTTCTTTGTCTCAGCCCAAATTCCCTGTTCCCCTGCCTCCATCTCTCTAGTGCTAGCATTTAAGGTGCCACACTGCCTGTCTGCATTAATTCCGGGTCCTTCATCCGTTAAGCCACTAGGTCCATGGACTGGCCTTCAAGGCTGGTTCTAAGTTTGCTCTTTGGCAGATATGTCAGGGGTAGATTGCCACACTCAGCCCAGGGTGGCATTCAGGTAAGGCAGCATTGGCTCTCCGCTTCTAACAAACAGTGCCTGGGACTCTCCTGCTGGAGGGGTCGGTCAGGTCATCATAGCAAAGATAGAACTCTGCTATCTGTTAGGGAGATTGCCTTTGAGAGTGTCAGGGACTTGCAGCCTTGCCTGGTGTCACTGTGGGCTTCAAGGATCCACCTGACAGTCACAAAGGTGGCCGTAGTTTGTGGTCACCAGAAGAAGGCGGTCATTCCATAAGCAGGAACTGCAGCTAGAAAGCAACATTGCAGAAGTAGAGGAAAAGCTGCTGGAGGCCGCTGGCACCAGGCAGGTTTGCCAGGAGGGCCCTGCCCTGTCTTGTGGGCGCAGTGCTGAGTAGCGGCTGCTTGGAGAGCCTCCGTTTCAGGCCTGTGTTCTTGGCGTGGGTGTGGAACTCTTCCACCCTGGCCATAAAGTGGGGAAGGAGACAGTAAATAAGCAGCAGGCAAAATTAAAACCAGTAATGAGCTGTATGAATATTGTGGAGTTATAATGTTGGAGACACATTTATTTGGGAGCATTGCGTGTTCTGGGAACACTTAACGGCCTTGCGGCTGTGCGGCCTCATTTTCCTCCGCCGAGCTTCCGCTTATCGGCCCTGGAGGCTGGCAGCATCCGCACCTGTGCCCAGATGCTTTTATAACTTTGGCGGGGAGAGGCGGGCACACCACCCATAAAGGTCGCAGCTCTAAGAGCACCCTGATGCCAAAGGCCTGCGGGCGCCCTTCCATCCACCCATGGGACACAGATGAAGTAGCAGAGGCCAAGCCCACTCAGGAAGCCTGCCTCACGCTCACCCTAGAGAAACCCTGTATCCAGGACACCTGATGCTATTTAGGAGGGTGGCAACTTGTTTGAATCTGCTTTGCCCTCCCATCTTAGTTTCGCCAGCTTAGGACCAGGCTTTGACCTGGAATTTCTCCTTCCACGGGGCTCTAGAAAATGCCCTTCAGGTGATCGAAACGGGAAGTGGTAACCATGTTGTGTGCAGTCATATGCAATCACAATGTGGAGGAAAATGGATGGAACCTGATGTCATCACGTTAAGAAAAATAAACCAGACTCAGAAAGACAAGGGAGATGGCTCCGCAGGTAAGGGCATCTGTCACTAAGCCTGACAACCTAAATTAGAGCCACTGGATCACACGATAGAAGAGAACAGAATGGACTCGCAAAAGTTGTCCTCTGCCCTCCACACTCCAGCCATGGCATGGAGCAATAATGATACATTTAAAATAATATTAAAAGAGGTATAAGACAACCAAAGCCAGCCTTCTTCCTGTGTTAGGAAATAGACTTAAAGTTGAAAATAGGACATGACTGTAGAAAGGGGCCTGGCTATTTGGGAAGAAGGGCTGGGCAAGGGAGGAAGTGTGTGGGGGGGTGGGTCATGACCAAAGTGAACTTCCTGCACTAATGACGTCATTATCGGGTCTATTACTTTGCGCAATAAGTATGTACTAATTTACTAAAACAAGATAAAGTTCTAATGAGCACAGGTGGGAAGGGAGTGCAGATGTACAAGGTTGGGCTGCATAGCTTCTCTTAAAAGTTCTTATGAGAAAACTGCTACAAATTAAAAACTTTATAGAGATTGCAGATCTTAGGAAGGAGCCCTGACTGCCTACTCCCCTGGGAGTGGAAGTGCTGGAGAGGTAGGCAGCTAGGGTTCTACAGAACAGGACCTTGACTAAAGGTTCTGTTTCCTCTTAAGCTAGTATCCTAAGAGAGGAGATGAGCAGAGCTGGCACCAAGAGGCCAACAGGCAGGATGTTAGACAGGACCCCAGTCCTCTATGCACGGCGTGGGTGAAGAACTTCAGAGATAGAGTGCCCTGGGAAGGTCCCTGCATCTCTTTCGTGGCTTTACTACAGAGGAAAGGCTGGCTGGGCATGTTCACGTGACTGCTCACTGTGTCCAAAGTTACTCCAGGAACATAACTATCTTGGAAACATCCTATTTAACTAGATGGTCAAAGCCAGGTCATGGGGTTGGAGAAGCATCAAGTTGAGGAAATGTGTAGTTGATCCTGTTTCTCTGGTGCATATTTATGAATTACGTATACGTGCTTGGCAAAGGGGGAATTGTTGAAGTCACATAATACATTCATACTTTACATATGTACTCATGGTCCCTCCTCTATATTAGCATGTAAAAGTCTTTTGGTGAGGGTTGAATATGCAAGGCCATAAGGCCGACTCTTTAAGGGATTGTTAGGAGCCATCCTGAGTCAGCAGGATCTTGGTCTGACTCCTGGCTCTGTGTGAGTCAGTTCTAATGTTACTCTGATGAGGGCTGGCTTCAGCTGTGGGAACAGAGGAGCGGCACATAGGGAGGGGAAGACTCTGTCCCAGGGGATGGAGCCCATGCTGATGCTGTAGGCCTTGGCCCACCCTCCTCTTCATGTGCTCTCTCATTACTATCTTGTCTCGGCATTAGGCTCCAGCATTAGGCTCACCGAGGAGGACTGCTCTGGCCTTCTCTTCTTGTAAGTCTTGATTCATACAGTTCAGAGCAGTATCTCTTGTCTCTGCCCAGCCGAACCTGTGTCAGAGAGTATGTGTGGAACTAATCCAGGCTTCCTACCCTTGTGGCATTGCAACTTGCCCTGCTTTGTACCTGGCGTGCATTCTGCCAGGAATAGCCACATCTGTCACAGCACATGTGTGTGTGTGTGTGTGTGTGTGTGTGTGTGTGTGTGTGTGTGTATGTGTGTATGTGTTGGCATGGCAAATGATGTTGACATGTTTGCTCATCCTCCCTACCAGGCTAGAGGCAGGAGTGGGTCAGCAGCTGCCCGCAGAACAGTGGCCCTGCAGGAGGGGCATTTCAGGCTTGCTGCAGTCAGAGTTAGGTGGAACTGGACTGTGGGAGAGAGTATCTGCTCTGTTGTCTGGAAGCTGAACTTGATAATCAACATCAAGAGGGAATTGGCTCTTTTAAGACAAATGCTTCCAGATGCCAGGATCACTGGGTGCTTCTACCCAGATGGGTCTGGGTGGAAGCCAGCAAGTCCTAGCAGTTGATAAATCCAGAAAGGTTGTTAATCAGGAACTAGCTAGCCAAGGCAGATTCCTGGAAGACCAACTGTATGCAAGGGTGATTTGACAGTGTATCGAGCATGCCAGGACCCCCAGAATTAGGGATTTGTCACCATCTCCCTGTGATTGTGCAGCTTGGGTCACTGTGCTTTCAGTTGAGGCCAGTGGGAACCTATATCCAGATATGGCACAGCCATGTGGGGGTGGGAAAGCCTCTGACACAATCAGACATTCTGTGGAGATTGCAACGGACTGCCTGCTTCCTGGTCGCTGGGAAGTGTTTATGGGCAGACACTGTGTTGACATGTCAGCTTCCAGCTCCAGCTGGAAGCATTTGAGGTAAATGAAAAGCAGGGAAAGTAAGTGGAATTGAACCTCTGGGAACCTTGAAGGGGACTTTTTCGCTTGGAGTGTGATTTGGGACCCTTGAATATTTTATGCATTTAGGCAGATGATCACATGCTGCATGATGCTCTTCCACATCCTAGCATCAGAAGGGAATGGGCCATAAACCAATGTCCCAGTTCTTCAGGCCAGCCATAATCAATCTCATGTGCTCCAAATCCAGAAAAATTGCCTAGTCTGAAGCGGTGAGACTCAGCCATTGTTTAGATGGCCATAGTACACCCCTGCAAGGGTTCCCTGTTTTTTCCTTACCTTTACCCACGTGAAAGCCAATATAGGAAAGAGTGATCAGTGCCCTTGCTTGTGTCTTTCTAGTGACTCCCCATGGACATCAGATCCAAATCCAAATTCTTTATCGTCATGAGAACTCTGTGAAGATCTTTGCCCTCTTCTCTGGCTTCATCCACTGGGCATTGCCCCTACATTGGGATCCTGACTCCTCACACTGGTCAAGGTGCTTCCTGCTAAGGATATTTGTATCCATCCTGATTTCTGTCTAGAATGTTCTTCTCAGCATTAAGCTACCTTTTAATATTCAACCAACAGATCAAAATACTACCTCTTGGAAGAGATCATTCAAAAAAAAGCAAATATCCTTATTGCTTTCCTTGTCTTTGTCTTAATTCTGAAAGACCACAGGTAATTTCCTTAAATTATTGAGTTGCGATTTTTTTTTACTATTATTATTTTTATTAGATATTTTCTTTATTTACATGTCATATGATTTCTCCTTTCCCAGTTTCCCCTC
>NW_022196904.1:27515116-27530443 GCF_008632895.1 Mastomys coucha
CTGAGGGTACTAGTTAGTTCATATTGTTGTTCGTCCTAAGGGGCTGCAAACCCTTCAGCTCCTTAGGTTATTTCTCTAACTCCTTCATTGGGGACCATGTACTCAGTTCAATGGATGGCTGTGAGCCTCTACATCTGTATTAGTTGGGTTGAGTTGTGATTTTAACTTGTCATTTATGTGATTTTTATTAGGATGTAGACTACTTCTGTGCACACTTGTTCAGTGTCATAGTGCCAGAACATAGGTTCTTAGCCAAAGTTGGCTTTCAATGAAAACCAGATGGATAGATGGACAGATGAATAGATGAACAGGTGAACATGTGAGAAGACAGATAATGGAATAGATGGAGGTGAAGATGGCAATGTGTGTGTGTGTGGGCAAATAGGTATGTGAATAGAGGGTAGATGTAAAAATAGGTATGTGGATGAAAGAGGTAGGTGGGTTCAAGGATATATTATGGGTAGATAATCATACCTGGATGCACAAGTAGATCAGGAAGTGAGTGGATATATGTATGTATGTATGTATGTATGTATGTATGTATGTATGTATAAATGAATAAGTAAGTAGATGGATGGATCAGAAGAATGATGGGTGGATAAGTAATGAGCAACTGAATTGATGAGTGGGTAGATGAATAAATGGGTGGATGGATAGAAAGACATATGGACAGATGGATAGAAGGATGGATGGATGGTTGGATAGAATAGATAGATGGATGAACAGACAGACAGGCAAAAAGATGGATAGATGGATGGATGGATGGATGGATGGATGGATGGATGGAATATTGTTGGGTAAGTAGGTAAGTTGATGGGTGGATGAGCAAGTCCAAACAATAAGAGAAGAGTTCATGGTCTCAAGGTGGATGACATTTCAACAGAGTGTTTTGAGAAGGTCCACTAAAATTTCATAAGATCATGTCAAGTCTTTGTTCTCCACCATGTTCTAAGATTGAGAATGCTTGTCAGGTTTCAGAGTATCCTACTCAAAGGCCTAACTGTGGTGAACTCATTGAATTATCTCCATCTTTTCATTCAGGAAACAGACAACCAGAGGTAAATTCTGGATAGACACATTTTGTTAATGGACTTTTTCTTCCTAAAATAATGTTGCAATGGAAATAACCATTTTTAAAAAAATATGCCGTATTCTGTTGATAATTTCTGTAGTAATTTTGGAAAAATGTTTTATGATAAAAGCAAACAATGGACTTTCAGGAGTCTGAATATCTTGTGCTGAGATGTCACTTAGGGCTCAGGACTCAGTGTGCTTATAAATTCTTTACTTTGACAAACACTAAGCAGGACATAAAACTTCATAGAATAATATTAATTATTATGAGGAATGATTTCTTTTTGAAACAACTTTCTTGGTTACAAGCATAATCAAAAGATCTTTGAGGAACACAGATTATTTATTGAGGAGACTCTCATAACTGTTCTCTCATCCCATCATGCTGAGATGACTCTTCTAGTCAGTACTGTTGACCTCCATCTGTAGACCCTGAACTCCTTCAGGTTATTCAAGTTTGCACCACCACTCACTTACCCATCAACCCACCCATCTATCCACTAATGTATAAACCCATCCTTCTATACAATACCCCTTCATCCATCCATCTGCCCACTCACCCACCCTCTAATCTATTTTATCCATACTCCCTCTATATATTTACCTACCCACCACCAATCAACCTACTCACCCCTGATCTAAACATCTATGTACCCACACATCTATAAGCCCATCAGTCCACCCACTTACCCATTCATTTATCTAATCATCTACCCATCCACCCACCTTCTACCTATCCACCCATCCATTCATCTGCTTACCTATCTACTATCCACTTGCCCACCTAGCCATCCACTCATCCACCAACCTGCCTACTATCCATTCATTCATCCACCTACCATGCTTTGACTCATTCTACTTGTGTATCTATCCATCTACCCACTTATCCACCTATGCATCCATGTGTTCATCTACACATTCGCCTACCTATCTATTGTGTAAACAAAAACATACACCTTACATGGTTTCATTAGTCTTTTAAATTCAACTCTGTCTTTGAATGATATCTGATGTATCTCCATAGGCTGTTTGAAAATTCTAAGCAAACACCATCCAACTTTTTTATAATATTTAATTGTACACAATGACACTGTACAAGAAAAAAATGATATGGGCCAATGTGGAGCTTTAACTCTCCTAAAAAGTTTGGTAAACATATTTTTTAAAGCTGAAATCAGGGCTGGGGAAATATCTCAGTGGTTAAGAGCACTGGCTGTTCTTCCAGAAGGCTGGTTTCAGTTCTTAGCACTCACATGGTGGCTCACAACCATCTATAACTCCAGTTCTAGGGGATTCTATTCCATTTTCTAGCTTCTGTGGACACTGCATGTGGCACACAGCCATAAATGCAGGCAGAACACCTATACCCATAAAAGAAAAAAAATTTAAAGATGAAATTAACTTCAATAACATATTTTAAGATATTCCCATGTATGTTTTTATAATTTCAACCTGGAGTCAATACACAAGTATTGTGATATTTTACATTTTAAAAACTAAGTTGGTGAGATCCATCTCCATTCAGATCACCCACATCCCAAGCATTTAGTGTTCACATATCAGCAGTCACTACCACGTTTAGTAGCATTGCTGCAGGCTTTAAGAATCTGCCATGAGATAGTTTCTGATGGCAGGAGAGATTTTACTGTAATACCCACAGTCCATGCAAGCAGAATAAAAGCAGATCGAAATTAGAATCCCAGTTATCTGCTATCAGGTCTCAAGGTGATTAATTCAGGTTGATAGCTACAAAATATCTCCTCAGTTCCTCAAAATGCTAAATGAAGTGGAAAGACGTTGAAAACGATGTTTTTTGAATTACGTATTTGATCCCATTTTGCCTCTTTTCAAAGATGATTTCCTAGATCCTAATAAAAGTTGATGTCTCCTGTATATTAAAGATCATATTCAATATGGGGTGAATGAATTCAATTAGGCTGGATTGTATTGATTAGGATCCTGCTTTGGCTCTGGGTAGTCTGCTTTCTACAGGCAGGTCCTAGATCTTGGAATTGTAGGGCCTTCCAGCCTCTTCCCATTTATTTTATCATGACAAAATATTTGTTGGTTGGGACAGCTCTTATACCACAAAGCCTACCTGGGGATGTTGATCCACTCACATCTCTATCGTTAGAGCAAAAACATTTGAAGGAAATTCAGTAGATGCAGCAATACCCCGAGTATTGTTCCACACTAACCAGCTTCTCAATTGAATGCAGAGACCCAATAAAGCAGGGAGAACTATATTCACTGGAGACTGTCCTCTGATTATAAGTCTCACCCCAGCAGGCCATAGAGCTGGGAGACATCCTAGCATCCATCCAAACTAACAGAAACTTGGTGGCCCATATTGAAGTTACACTGTCTTTCCCAGATGTTGAGCCCTGAGTCCGGGCAGCACAGCCAACAATGGATGGATAAGGGTCTGTCTCCAGGGTAGCCCACTGATGGAGTTGGGCAAGCAAAACCCAAAGTACAACCTATCTCGAGCATTTAAGGTTATACCCAAGATTCTGTGTGGTCTATCCCTGTAGTTTCTTAGCCCTCTTGGGTGGGAAGCTCTTTAGGGTGGCTTTCTAGGGGATGTGGCAGTGTGACTTTAGGCAGCTTCATCTGTTGTGAGCCTTGAGAAATGAGCAGTGTATAAGTTCCTACCTTGCTGGACTGTGATGTGGCAGATGAGGTGTAGTTCCTAACACACTCCCTTGCTAAGTGTTGATCACCATAACTCTTTAAAGGTGGCCAGACAGGCAGGGGACTCATGGATAGGCATAGATTGATGATAAGGCCTTTGGGACAGATGGCAGTTAGCAGATTTGTAACTTCAGACCCTTGTTCTATCAGGAGGACTGCAGAACTGCCCTGGGAGAGGGATTTGGGGCCAATGCCCAAGATGGGGTATGGCTTCTGGAGGATCTAGCTTAGAGCTGGTTTGTGTGACAAAAGTGCTGCTTGTGTTTGATGATGAGTTACGGTCCAAAAAAAACCATCATTTTGAAAATGGGCATGGTTTCTCATTTCATCTTTTTATGTGTTCCTTCTCTTTTGTGGTCACAGTTGTTGTCATCGTAGTCACCCTAAAGTGTGTCTGGGAAAGGGATGAACTTGCTGGAGTAGGATCTTTGACTGTTCCACCAAGTGGATAGTAGATGGATGTGGAATAGATGTGTGAGCCAGGGATAGAACTCAAGTGACCGTATAAAGTGGCCTATAGAGGTCCTGGCTGCTCTTCCCAATACTGCCTTCATATTTGCACGGCCTCTTCCTTTTCTTTTATCTCAGTCATCAAAAGCTTAAGGACATTTTAAAATCCACAGGGGCATCATGCATAAACTACTACCCCAGGTCACGGATGGAATTCATGGACAGGTTCCTCCTGGGGAGGGCCGGAGCACCCCCATCCAGGATGTCTGGGCTGTCACTAGCCCCATCTGTCTTCCTGACTGTAAAAATTAAACACATGCATAGGAGGGCTTGGGCAGCAGAGTTATGGGGGATATAAAGTGCATGACAGCAGATAAACTTGCCAGCCCCACAGTGGAACACCCAATCGAGGTGGTGCCAAGGAGGTGAAATGGGTCCAGATGCAGATGGACAGGCCCATTGCAGAGGGGAGAGGAAGCAGAGGCAGTGTGGGTGGGGTCCCAGCTGCTCCTGACCTGAGTGCTTCTAGGAGCTAGGCTTAGCTTCTAAGGCCTCCTCAGCACTCTTTGCAGTGACAGCTAAAGGCTGTTTGCTGGAGGTGCCAGTGAACCTAGAAGGAGGCTCTCTGCCCAAAGAGGCCTCCCATCTAGAGGCAGGAGAAAGCTGGAGTTCCAGGAAGGGGCAGGTATCAGATTACATAGCCACACAGAGTCTCTGACCAATGAACTTGAAAAGCATCTCTACTGTTGGGTCTTGCAAAATGCAGACAAGGTACTGAGAAAAGGTCAGGATAAGGGTGCTACACAGAAATTCTGTTAGGTGCCGGAGACTATAACCTGTAAAGCTGGCTTCTCCACCAAGTTTGTGACCTTCTCAGCTGCCACTGGGACAATGCAGAGGGGGCCTGTAGGGACAACTAGGGAGAGGCCTCAGCCAGTGGGGGTGGGAGGCTCACACAAGAGCCTGGCATGCTGTCTGCTGGGGGCTGGACCTTCCCTGTCCTAAGAGACTCATCCATGGAGCTTGCCAGGACATCTGGCCAGCAGGAGGGACAGAGCCCCTCAGTGCCTCAAGGGGCTGTGGGCTTCAGGCCAGGCTGCTCAGCTGTGTAGGAGAGAGAGAGAGAGAGAGAGAGAGAGAGAGAGAGAGAGAGAGAGAGAGAGAGAGAAGAGAGAAAAGAGAAGAGACAGAGAGACAGAGAGACAAAGAGATAGACAGAGAGAGAGACAGAGGGAGGAAAGAGAAGAGACAGAGACAGAGAGAGACAGAGAGACAGAGATGGGGGGAGAGGAAGAGACTGGGAGGGGAGAAGAGGGAAGAGCATTTGCGTTTCCTGATCTGGTGGGGGAAGGGGAGATTAATTTACACTAATTTCTATGAGGAAATAGCTTCAGGAACCAGGGAGCCAAGAGGATTAAGCTAGTATGACAGTACCTTCTTTGTTTCAGTCTCTCAGAATTGTGTGCACCAACCAGGCTATCTCACCTTCGCAGAGGTTACCTAGCCCAGATACCACAAGAATGGCCATTTTTTGTTGTTGTTGTTGTTGTTGCTGTTACTTCTTTAAGACAAGATGTCTGTAACCCAGGCTAGCCTCCATCTTGAGATCCTCCTGCATGCTTCTTTCTCTCCAGGGTTCAGGTAGAATAGAGAAACCAGTTTCACTCAGAGAGTCACCCTGCTTGTCTTGAGTCTCAGGCTAAAAGGTAGCAAAGGCTGGAAGGCCACTGAAGCCCGCCATGCCTCATTGATAGCTTCACTGCACCCCCTAACCCCCACCCCCACCCTGCTTCCTGTAGGGATCATGAACAGCATCCCAGGATAGGTAAGTGAGTGAGTGGGAGAGGAGCTGGTGAGGGATCTGGGAGTTAAAAGGGAAGACTCCTTATACCTTCCACCCCTCTGACCTTGGAAAAGTAGATGTTTTGTTTAAAAGGTTTGGGTTGGCTAAGTGTGGTAGGTTGCCCTTGAGATTCCAGCATTTGGGAGGTTGAGGCAGGAGGCTTTTGAATTCCATGCTAGCTTGGACTGTGAAGGAGGAACTTTCTATTCAAATGAACATGTAAATGATAGAAAGATAGATATGTAGATAGATAGATAGATAGATTAATAGCCTTGGGCCTCATTTTGGTTAATTTACACTAATCTCAAGTATCAAGATGAGAAAGTAAGTTCTATTGGATTCTTTTTTTAATTAAAAAATGCTTTCATACAATACATTTTGATCATGTTTCCCTCCCTTCCCAACTCTCTCAGATCCTTCCAACTTCCCTCCTCTTCCCCAAATTTTATAATCTCTTTCTTAAAAAAATATCCCACAAATACAAAAATCAAAACAAACACAAAACCAGTAAGACCAAAACCAATGAAAAACTCCCAAACCACAAAAAGACTCTGAGAGACAGTTGGTGGGTGACTCAAGAAAAAAGCCCCTTTCAGACACAGCTGGACTGATTTACATAAGAACTTCCAGTGACACCATACAGGAGACCTGCATAGGTTCCATCAGAGGAGGGTCCCAGGTCTGAGAAGGGGAAGTGGACTCCGATATCCTGACCCTAACGAAGAAGCTATTTGCAATCAATACTTGCTGGCAAGAATCCATCTTCTCCAGTGGCGTGTCACTGAGTGTATCAGTCACACTCCAAGTCAGGCCCCGTGCCCAGGAGTAGTTGTCCAATGCAAAACAAACTTCATGCTACTGGATCCTTAATAAGGCTGGGCCAACTGCTGCTGAAGTCATCTTTCCAACAGCCTGAGGGGTGCCGGATGCTTTTATAGCCTTTACAGATGGGAAATGTTATTAGTGAGTGAGAGCTCCCTAGAGAAAAATTATCAATGGTATATGTTCATATATATGAATTCATACACAAGAACAGATACATATATGGTGTATGTACACATTTATGTACATATATTTGAATCCATCCACAAGAATATGAATTATACATGGGAACTAACTCATGATATTTGCAGGCCAAGAAGTCTCAGCATGTACCAACCACAAGTTGAAGGACAGTCAGGGTCCCAACATGAGAACCCTGGGCAGGGCTATAGTAGGGGGAGCTTCAGAGTTAGAAGATCCCAGAACCTGGGATCTGATGCCTGAGAGCAATAGAAGGTAGATGTCCTAGTTCTAGAATGAAAAGGCATTCAGGAGAGTCTGAAAAGAATTTCTCTGGCTCCTTTCTCTTCTTTCTGTTCTTCTTCCTCCTTCTCTTCCTGCTCCTCTTTCTATCCCTCCTCTCCTTCTTCCTCCTTCCTCCCCTTCCTCCTCCTCCCTCTCTTCTGCCTTTCCTCCCCATCCTCTTCTCCTCTTACATCTCTCCCCCATGCCATCTCTGTTTTTTTTTTTGTTTTTTTTGTTTTTTTGTTTTTTTGTTTTTTTTTACAGTGTAGGAAATGGAACCGATTTACACAAGCCAGGCGAGGAAGGACCAAGCCCTGCCCCCTTGTGGTGAGCCCCGCCCCTCTGATGACAAGCAGGCAGGCAAGGCTTGTTTTTGTCCTGGGCTCAATGGTTTCAGGATGTGTGATGCCATTACACCCCTAGCAGATTTCCCTTCTTCTCCAGTTTCATTTCAGGTTATATTTTGCTGGTAGAGACAATCATTGCTTCCTTTAGTGGCCTTGGGCTCTGATACTGGAGCCTAGAAGTGATCATATGAACCACAACAAGATAGCTACTCATCTACAAGCCCTCCCTGCCCTACTCCTCTTCATAGCCCTGATAGTTCTGACTTTAGCATAAATATGAAGACAAAAGAATCAGACCTATTATTGGTAAAAAGCTCTGTGCATGTAGAAGTAACTGTAGGGCTGAGGTTGGGGTGCATAGAAGCTATAAAAATAACCTTTGAACTTATTTCTTTTCTCCTTCCCCTCTTCCCCCCTCCTTCTCCTCCTCCTTGAGCTAGAATCTCAGTATGTAGTCCTGACTGGCCTGAAACTCACGAGGTAGATCAGGCTAGCCTTAGACTCAGAGGATCTACTTGCCTCTGTCTCTGGAGGGCTAGAATCAAAGGTGGGTGTGCGCTACCATGTCTGGATTCTTTCATGTTTTTAAAGGTCTGTTTTAATAATTATTTATGTCTATGTGTTTGTCTATGTGTTAATATGTACACATATGCAGGTGCCAGTGGAGTCCAGAAGGGGGCGCTGGATCCCCTGGAGCTGAAATTCCAGACTGTGAGGTACTTGACATGGGTCCTCCATTGCTCCAACCCCTGGATTCCTCTACTGAGGATCTTCCTGCTTGTCCACAAATAGAGGCCTCTTCTAACACCCTTTGGGGAGGCGTCCTCTGCTTCTGACATGCGCACAAAGGCATGGATGAGTCAAGTGTCCAGTAGATACTGGCTCAGGTAATTTTCTTCTCTCTGATGGATGAAATAGGCAGCATGGCCACTCTCTCCCTGAGTCCAGCTGCATGTGTGCTTAAGAGAAAAAGAACCACCCCCTCAACCTATAGAGCAAATATCTTGAAAAAAAAAAAAAAAAAGACAGAACGCAGTGTCTTAGCGTACTGAGTTTCTTACAGGGTTCTAGCTGTACAATTGTGGAAGCCAAGGCCAGCTGAGCTTAACTTGTATTCCTATGTTTATTTTATATCAGAAGCAGACCTTTTTGTGTGTATGTGTGAGCATGAGAATCCTGGGCATATGTGTATGTGGTGTTGGTGGGAGCTTAGATCTTCAAGCATCACCTTTCTTGCTTAAGAAGGTCACAGACATCAGTCATAGAGCAAGGCAACTCTACCTGTGCCTGCTTACCAGGGAGGCTCACAGCAGGTGGTCAAGGTGGCAGGCTATAATGATTGCAGTTTTATTGAGAAGATAGCATCCTTGACTGTCTCGTGGAGCACAGGAATTCAGCATTCCTTTGGACGACTGGGAGTAGTTGGTGTGTGGCTAGCACACAATGCATACATGCTTCTTCACTGTCCTGTCTTAGTTCTGCCATTGTCCCCCAAGGTCTCCTGGGGTAAGAGGATAAGAGATCTTTAGCTCTGGATTTTTCTTACATGGCCTGGGATGGTCACCTCCCCACTCCATTGTTTACTGGAGGTAAAAATACTCAGGCTTCTACTAAGTAGACCACCAGGGTCCAGCAGCCTCCTTCCCATTCCCAGCTTCTGAGCTGACTTCTCATTCATACTTGTGGCCCAGCTCTGGCCTTTACAGGGTCAGTTAAACCTGACCGTGATCTTGGCCATTGCATTCTCTGTATCCCACCTGCTTGACAAACATCCCCTGAATTTATAGCTGTAAACATTTGTGAAAGAAGAAGATCGCCCTGGAGGCTTGGACGGGGCGGGGGGTGGGGATTTAGATTTCAGTAGCACTGATGACATCCCCTCCGCACGTGTGTATCCTTGTGCAATAGCCCTCAGCTGTCACTGTGGCCACAGATGTTTAGAGTTATGTTAAGCTCAGTTACAGCTGTATGAAGTCTTCTTGGTCTCCCCATAGTTGGGAGCCCGTAAGAAGGCTCATCTGCCTTGGGCAGCCATGAGGTGATTTGAAATGACATGGATGAGAGACAGTACTTTTCACTTAAGTAGTTCTATATTTAAATTAGTCCGAGTCTCTGAGGAGACAGGAAGAGTGTTGGGTGTCTCCGTTTGAAGAACTGGCAGCCTCATCTCTGGCTTCAGAGTCATTGCTGTCTGTATCATGCAGCCTTGAGTTTGCGGCCTCATTTTCCTTTTCTGGTAAATGGGGCAAACATACAACCCTGATGCTCATTGCTTTAGGAACCTCTGAGTGAGAAGGCAGGCCAGTGTCTAGGTACACCTTTCCCTTGCTATCCTTCCTTAAGTTTGAATTCACTCAAAGAAGCTAACCGCTGGTGAGTGCCCACTCTGTGCCTGCTTTTTATTAGGTCTGTAGTTTCCTGTCACTGGGATAAAATGCCATGAGGAATCTACCTGAAAGGAGAAAAGGTTCATTTTGATTGACAGATGAAAGGTTTCAGGTTGCCTCCTGGTCTGTATTGAGACAGCACGTCCTGCCCTGTCTTGCATGGCAGTGTGGCTCACATCATGGTGGCCAGGATGTATATGACAGGAAGAGACAGGGCCAGGATCCCAGTGTCTTCTTCATGGACATATCCTCCAATGACCTCATTTACTTTTTCTAGATTCTATCTCATGAAGATTTTGCCTCTTCCCAACAGTGCCATAGGCTGGTGACCAAGCCTGGAGGACACTTATCCCAACTTAAGTGATAAGTGCTGATGTCATAGTATATTGCCCTTATTCTATCCAGTGTAAGACCAGCATTCCCCTACATTTTAGAATGAAAAATTTGATATATCAGAAGTCCAAGATTCTCAGTTCTCCATACTAAGATGATTCAGAATGAAAATAAAAGACATATAAGCCCTAAGTACTTCTGTATTCTTAATTAAATGCACATTTTAATTGATGCATTAAAAATGCTGATTTAGTCCCAAGCCTGCCTCCTGTTTTCATATTGTTTATAGGGAGAATATGAACATCTGTCCAGCAAAATGTCTTTCAGTTCTTCACCTACATCCTGAACCAGCACATTTTATGAGCAGTGTTTTCCTAAGAAAACATTAGAAGAAAACACAGAAGCATCCATGAAGTGATTGTCTCAGACCCACAGGACTGTGGACCACGGGTCTTAGTTCCTGTTCTACTGCTGTAAGGAGACCTATGACCAAGGCAAGCTATAAAAGAAAGTACTTAACTGGGGGCTTGCTTACAGTTTCAGAGGATCATCATAATCTCCCTGGCAGGGAGTGTGGCTGGCAGGTAAGCATGACTCTGGAGCAACTGAGAGCTTACATCTTATCCACAAGTTGAGGGCAGAGAGTGAGAGAGACTGGGTCTGGTGTGGGCTTTTGAAACCTCAAAGCCCTCAGAGACACACCTCCTTCAACAAGGTCAGATCTCTAAATCCTTCCCCCCCAAAGTTCTACCCATTGGAGACCAGTAATCCAATTATATGAGCCTGTTCTCATCCAAACCACCACACTACATTTTCTTTTGCCTTTCTCTCCCCTAGTGTGAGACTGTATAGTGAAAGTAGACATTTCCGTTTGGGACCAAGGTTACAAGTTAACTGACACTCTCAGGTAGCTGGTTGGGCGAAGCTTTGTTTATAATGCTAGAATGGCCTTTATTTACCTTTTTGTGTGGACCTAAGCGTGAGCCAAACTACAGGCTCCTGAGCTGCAGTGTTCTTCACTATGTATGCAGACAAAGAACAAAATCCAGTGTCTCTGAAGGTTCCTGTTGCTGGAGCACACACATATAGTGGAATAACACTCAGCTTTCAAAAGGGAGAAGACCATGCTACATAGAACAACATGGATAAACCTTAAAGCATGTGATGCTAAGTAACATGTCAATCCCAAAAAGAAAACGAAAGAAAAAGCACTCATGAGGTTAAAAAGAAAATGATGGTCAATCTTGATTGCTAATTTGATTGTACTGAGAAACGCATAAATATTAGTTAGGTACATCTCTGGGTATGGTTATACGGTGTTTGTTTTCAAGATCACAAGGACTCTGATGTGATGAGTGGTTTAGCCTACTAAAGGGACTTGAATTTAAAGAGTGTGTTGGGAAATTGTGGCACTAGAGAAGGTGAGGCATGGTAAGAGAAGGTGGGAGATGGTGGAAGATGGGGGAGGAGGGAGATGAGGGGAGCCTGCTCTATGGCACTACATCTTGCCCTATTCCCAACCACCTGTTTCACTCTTGGCTTATGGGTATTTTGAAGGTTTAAAAAAAAACCGAAAAACCAAAAAACACACACTTCTGCACTACACATGCCTACAGCCCATAATATTCTTTCCTAGAGCACTGGGTTGAGCAACCATAAATGGAAACCATAAATGAGGCAACCCCTACCTGCCCTAAGTTGTTTCTGCTAGGTCCCAGGAATGAGAAGCATGATTGACTAGCACAGAAGGAAAGCAACGGAGTCTTTCCTTTCCCTGAATCCCAGCCTTTGAGGGGCTAGAGAGGGACCTCAATGTTGACGATCCCGTACTGTTCTTGCAGTGGATCCAAGTTCTGTTCCCAGCACCCACTGCAGGTGGGTCACACCTGTTTGTAACTCGAGCTTCATGGGATATTCCACCCTCTTCTGGCCCTTGTGGGAACTACAACCACACACCATATACACATACATATATAACAATAATAATAATAAAACAAATGAAGCTAAATCTCCACCTTCAAGGCTAGACCTTTCGAACACTCTGCTATAATAAAGGTTAGGTGGAGATGTCTTTCTGTCTGGATCAGTCAGAGACACCTGAGTGACCTTTGAGCTTTCAAGCTGGGGCTTGCTGCCTTTCCAAAGAAGAGCACCATTTTTAAATTAAAGAACAGCTGACAAACTACGGGTGCTCAAACTTGACTGCTTGGCAGACATGATCTGGAAAATGAACAAATTAATTCTGTCACTTCCAAGAAAATAACTGACAATGTTTGTTGCCAATGATAAAATTCAAGAATTTTGAATAAAAAGAAAAAAAAATCTTGTATGAGCGACCGTGTGCTTGATGGCTTCCCAACACTTAGAGATACCAATGAATATGATCTTTGGGGGGCTGTATAACAAATTATGTCAACTCTGGAAGATCTGAGCATCTCACAAGACATATTTTTCAGGAAATGAATTTTAGATGTCACAGAACTGTACAAGGGCTGAGTATTCCTTCAAATGCTAAGCTGGAGTGCTGATTTTTAATACTCCACACTACAAATGTTCATCAACTTTCAGAGTCCTCACTACAACTGACTTGAAGCCACCTGCTGTTGAGTTTGGATGTAGCATCAAAGGGGAACATACAGAATGGCCAGCGAAGGCTGTCAATACACATGTTCCTTCCTTGATTTGGATTGTGTTGAAAGAGGCTACATGTGGTGAATCACTGGAGGTGAAAAAGGTCAGAGGCGTGTGTTAAGCCAGAGGTTCACAAAAAGGAGCAGTGGTTCATCCAGTGTAGCCCTGGCTGTCCTGGAACTCACTCTTTAGACCAGGCTGGCTTCAAATTCAGAAAGCCACCTGCCTCTGCCTCCCAAGTGCTGGGATTAAAGGTGTGTGCCACCATTTTTTGAACATACCAGTTTATGTCCCAAAGTTGCTCTAGATGTGGGAGCAGACATGGGCTTATTCATACAGATAAATAAATCTTAAGTGAATAGGCCAGTGTTTCCCTCATCTCTGCTTCTCTGATCAGGAATTGCACTCTTGTGCCTCTATGATGAGCCTTCATTTTAAATTTTAACTCTGCGTTTTGGAGAATTCCATGAGTACACTGTGTTTACATCATTTCCACCCCTCTAATTCTTTACTCTAACTTCTTCTGGTCCTTTTATATTTCCATATCCCATTCTAGTGTTCAAGGCTTCTTCTAGAATTGCCATTGTATATAATTACACAATCTACAGAGTACAATTTATGTTTACACATACATGTGCACACAAAGACATATATATATATATATATGTGTGTGTGTGTGTGTATTATCTACTGAGTCCAATTAGTATACACACACACATGTACACACACATATACAGACACATACAAATGCATGTGCACACACATGAGTATAATCTATTGAGTCCAATCATGTTGCTCATATGTATGTGTTTTAGGGTTGGCTGCTTAAGCTTGTGAACCCTATGAGGTCACTGGTCCTTGAATAAATGAATTACCCCACTCTCCACAGCTATACTTGTCTGTAGTTCTTTATCTAGGGATGGGGCCTTATGAACTCCCTCTACCCCCATTCATGTTGACAGCTTGACTAACTCCGGCATGGTCTTGTGCAGGCAACAACATCATTGAGATTTCATGTGCACAGCATCTCTTGCCATGCTTAGAAGTCACTCTCTCTCAAGTGTTGTCCCCTGTGCCCCATTCTGTGATGTTCCCTCAGCTGTAAGTGTGGAGGTTGTGTTGCAGAGATCCCACATGGGGCTGGGCACTCCATGGTCAGCTATCCTCTGGATGTTGGCCGTTGTGGATCTTAGAAATAGCCTCCATCTAGTGCAGAAAGAAGTATGTTTGGTGAGGTGTGAAAGCTACATTTATGCAGAAAGCCAACGTGACTTTTGGCTCCATGACTACCTGCCATCATTATGGGTTCCAGAGTCAAAATGTTGTCGAGCTGCAGATCTAGAACAGAGATCCTGGCCTTCTCATCAGAACAGTAAGAGATTTGTAAGAATTTCCATATTTATGGACCATCCAAGATCAGGACTTCATGCATGACACTTTGGTAAAGCTCTCCTGGGTCTATGAGCTGTGTAGACAAGCCCCTGAAGTGGGTCTAGAAGTCATGCTGTGCAGCAGATACTTGGCTCCCACTGTGGAGATGTAGCATATTTGAACAAAAACTGGTGCCTGCCCTCAATACCAGCTCCTGTCTGGGGCATCATTCTGTATTGATCTAATACATGGCTAGAGGAAGGTAGCTGTGGGATTCACATTCCATGGGAGATTCTGGCTTATCACGGCACTTCTTCTTTCACTTCAAATTAGCAGTCAAGATGCCTGTGGAGCATGGCATGCTGTTTATCTTCTGGGTAGTGCCATCCGTTGTACCAGCTGTTGGTTTGAAAACTGACTCCACAGCTCACTGAAGACAAACTAGCAGTCCAGCTGCCTTGGAACCATGAATGCCACAGGCACAGTGAAAGACAAGGGGTGGCTGGGGTGACCAGAGGGGAAGAGCACCACAGGGTCAGCTAGCAGAGTCTAGAGAGCTTGAGTTTGTGGCATTGATGGCATGCTTTCAGCTATGGGCTATAATGAGTCTCCTCTGCTCCTGGACATATTATTGCTAGATGCTATTCTGGGCCATTGGCCTAAAAGCCTCAGAAGCAACAGAGGGGGAAAAATGCTGGCCTATTTCCTTATGAGTCATAGCATCAAATCTTTTCATTCTGACCACCCATTGACTGGGATGGCACAATCTGGATCGAGAGGCCATGTCATCTTGCCTTCAGAGCTGCAAGGGATGATGAGATGGATTTGGAAGGCTGGGTTCTGGGACTGTCACTCCACTCTTCTCCTAGGGTGAGAATTTGGTAGACTCTTTTTTTTTTTTTTTTTTTTT
>NW_022196904.1:27535453-27562069 GCF_008632895.1 Mastomys coucha
AAAAGAAACCCTACCCACCCACCAGGAATAGACAAATCTAAACCAGCTTGGGATTCAGGGTGGAGGGGTGTGGGGGGACGGTGGGGAGGAACTCACTTTGCCTTAATTACCTCTTGCTTTTAATTGACCAGAAATACATACAAGGTATTATTTAATAGATGCACACTCTAAAAACAAACGGCAGATAAAACATAACAGAAACCAACAGCAGGCACCCTGAAAACACTGGCTATAGAGTCCGACTCAACTCTGGCCTGACTTCCAAAAGTTGGCATGTGGTAGTTCTCAGCCAGGCGCCAGCATCTTTAAGAAAACCAAACAAAAGGCAACATTTTCCCATCCTCTGTGAAAACATGTTCTTTTAACCCTTCTTCTGATGCCAAAGTCCCTTTGGAAAACAAAAGCAAATAGGCCCTCTTCTGGTTCAGGTCAACCGCTGAAGATCCTCATATGGTCCTGATTGTCTAGTTGTAATGTCCTTCCAAGCTCTGGGTGAGTGTGGAAGGTGTGGTGTGTGCCAAACCTGAGCTGGCTCCCTGCGGGACTGTTCCTGCCCTGGAGTCTGAAGTTCAACATTTCCTCTTCCAAATGGTTGCTGGCTCTCACCCCCACCTACTTGGTGAAATCGTATTATTCTAATGAGGATGCAAATGAAAGGAGATGGGGTGGGGAATGCTAGCTGAGTGGCTTGTCAGAAATTCTTTCCTGGGGAGGGGCTGTGGAGAAGGGGTGGCTGAGCTCCTGAGCTAGCTCGGCACTCTCCTCAGCTGCAGTGCTTGGTGGGGGAACTTGCATCGGGTGGCACGTGGCCAAGACTGAAGGAGACACATCTTCATTGATGTCCCTATTGTTGCTTGTTCTTATTCATGGTATTTAAACAACTCATGCAGGTTTTGACAGCTTTCCCCTTTTTGAATTTATGAGAGTCTTTTTTTATTTTGGTGAGGTGTCTGAAGACCAATGGGCCTAGGGGCAGAGTAAAAACAGGCTTGTGTGTGGCATACCTGGAGCCCCGCCCCCTTCACCCTGTGCCCCCTGGTGCAAGTCAGTGTGGGGCTGGAAGCATTTGTCACACAGGGACAGGAGAAAGAGCTGGGGCTCTGGGTTAGTCTGCTGGGCTCCTAAGCTACTCTTTAGAGAAGAAGACAGAGAGGGAACAAGAATAGAAAGATTTGCCTGGGGACCTGTGCACAGATAACTCTCATTATGTCTCAAAATGATTCTCAGCCCTTTGTGGCCTTGAGCTTTTATTTTCCTTGTAATGGGTTAGGAGTCCTGTGCTATGTCCCCGTCACCGAGAAGCGGTTGTTATGGCCACCTGAGGTCTGGTTATTAAAATCCTCACAGAGGTCTACCTGGATCCTCCCAAGCACAGACAGAGACAGACAACGGGGCTGAGAATGGCAGGGTAGCTGCCTTAGACAGCACCTTTTCAGGGTGGACCAAACTGATTCAGGCCTTCTGTGAATACTGGATCTGTCAGATGTGTAAGGAGGTGGACTCGAAAAGAAAGTTAAGCACAACCCAGAATAAAACAGCAGTTTTCTGTGGCATGTGAGACATGTTTGGGCTACAGAGAATAACCAGAGTGAAGGAGACAGTGTCAGGGTGTAGTTTGCCTAGCGAGGAAGTTTGGTCCCAGGGGAAGGTCAGGACTCCAGCCTCCTCTGGACCTTTGCAGCACAAGGAGGATTCATGCATTTTCTTAATAAGATGTTAATTTTCAGTTGCATGCCGTTAGATTGCAACACGTTTTTTAAGGAAAGATGTTATCTTTGTGAAGTTGACTTATTTGCAAACTTAACATAAGCTTTCAAACCCACAGAAAATATGGCAGTGTGTTTATATTTAAAATAGATTTAAAAAAAAATCCAACGAGTTACTGTGAATTCACTTACCACCCAATAATATAAGGATAAAAATAATTTATGCTCCTATTTTAATTAAAAACAAATCATTTTCGTAAAGCAGTAGGAGCTCAGTCTAGTGGTTAGGTCAGGAAGTGGGAATAGAGACTCTTTTAGCTTGATTCTGGGCTTGGGTTAGGACGGGCTACATGTTTGGAGCAGATCCTTAACCCTGCCCCATTGCTCTTTGCAATCTCAGCCATTCAGCCTGGTTCCACCTATATCACACAATTAGACATTGCTAAGCAAAGGTGCTTTATATGGCTAAATCCTGGCATTGGTCTAAGAGGTTGATGGTTGATGCATCCAATGGAGAGGTTGGGGGTGGCAATAACCATCTTGGGAATGTTTGGTTTTCCACTGAAGCACAAATGACCAAGAGGGGATTCCTATGGTCACTGGAATCTATTGAAAGCCCGTGGATGGAAGCCTGGGCAAACTCTGATCCCCATGACTGAACCATGTCCCAAGTTCAAGGAAGGAAGTGAAATCATAGGTGTGTGGTGTGGATAGAGGAATCAGTCTCAAGAGATGCTCAGCTGGTGGTCTCCAACTCCATATTGCTTCATGGTGTCTATGGCTGCTGGCTGCTATGCACCTTACTGGAGATAAGCCTGCTTGGTGTGGGCTCAACAGCCAGAAAGACTCTCTTTAAAAGAGAGAATATTTACTGGACTTAGAGTGGTGCTGCATCTCCAGAATGGCTTTGGAGAACATGTTTTGGGGAACACAGACGAAGTGCCAAGAATTGTCTCCATCTTCCAGGGATTCCAGTTACACAGGGGCTCCAAAGCAGGATGACAGCATTGAATTTTAACTGACAGCTCCAGCTCCTGGCAGCTTGTGGTTAAGTTCTGATTCTCTAGATACAGCCAGTCATTGGGGAGGTCAAAGTTGATCGGCCATATATGCTACATGCATCCTTCTGTAGTCCTCAGGTTGAAGTGGTCAGTGTGGACTGAGGCATCTGAAAATCAAGTTGGAACCATGAGTACTTAGTCTGCAAACCTGAGTAGTTTATCAAGGGGAATGTTTAGACTTGGGATATACTGATGTTATAATAAGATATGTGAGATTCTGCTTCATAGGCTGTAAAGGGCAGTTCATGGGGTTGTGGGATTGCTCTGATCTTTAACATGATTTGTGTACTATAATGCCTGCAAGGGAGAATCTCTTTTATGGTTTTGCCTTTGATTCTTTGAGGTAGCATCTCTCCATGTAGCTCAGGCTGGCCTGGAAATCACAATCCTTTTTTGTTTCTTAGTCTCAGGTGTGTGGCATTGTGTCTAGATAAGGGGAAGACATTTCGTGTCCCCCACATCAGGACTGGAGAACAAAGCAGTTGGACTGGACAAGTTCATGGTGTTTCTTCCAGTCCTCTGAAAGACCCCGGGTAACAACAGAACATCTACCATTACTGTGAAGCTGAGAGTCATTTGGTTGGAAAATGAGCACACACCCATCTCTTCACTTCTAGTCACACCTCTGTGTCCTTGTCATTTCCAGCTGGGCATGGTCGTGAGCATGTGAGAAGAGAAGGGCATCTCTTCTGATCTCATGGGCACCATACTCACGTGGTGTACTTACATACATGCATGCATATATACTTGCATACATGCATACAAACATGCATGAGTACAGGCAGGCAAAATGCTCATGCACATAATGTAAAATAAAATAAATATTTTTAAAAAGAAGTTACTAATGTTTTAATGCTGGTTCTAACAGTAGTTATGAAACCACTGAAGACAAACATTTTGAGTTTAGCCCAACCCTCATTATTAGAAGGCTTTTTCACTCTGCAGTTTGGATAAGTAATCCAAATGCCCTGTCCTTCAGTTTCCTTCTTCGTAAAATGGATGCCATACTGTCTGCCTAAAACCACTGTGACAGACACTTGACGAGAGCTGTTTATAAATTATTATTATTAGTCATGCCCTAAATAATTCAGGCATGGAGGACGTCAGTATGGATTAGAGTTCTCAGGAAAATTCATGGCAAAAGAAAAGAAATCTGTGGGTCATGAATTTTCTAATTTCTGTTTTGGCTGAGCAGAGCCCGAGTGTGTGTGGGAGACTGTCTTAAGCTTGTTGAGATGGAGAAGAGCACTGCTAAAATGTGTGTGTACGTGTCCCCCCGAAAGCTCAACTGGTGGAGACTTCATCCCCAGCTGGTACATCCTGCCACCGAGAGTGATTCCCCTATGATAGCTCTGACTTCGTCACTGGTGTCTAGTGGGAGGAAGTGGGTCACTTAAGGAGGGCTCTTCTTCCCCTTATTCTTTCTGCTTTCTTGGTCACTATGCAGTGAGCATCTCCATTCCTCCTTACTGTCTCTCTTCACTATGATGCGCCTCACCACAGCGCAGAAGCAGAAGAGCCACTGAGAGGGGGCCTGTGACCTCTGAACCATGAGCAATGTAAAGCCTGCCCACTGTGAGACAGACCCATGTGTTACTACTCAGCTCTCTGTGACTGTGACAAGTATCTGAGTCAAGTTGTAAAGAGAAGGAGAAAGAGGAATGGCCAAGGAAGCCCAGGTGACTCCCTCCGCTGGGATCTCCCATCCTTTATCCAGGCTCACAGACATTTTGCCGGGCGTGGTGACTGGCCTTTGTACAAGAAAGTTAGCATAGATTTGGTGTTGAAAAAAGGGGGGGGGGAGTTTTGGACACATGCAAGATGCCTTCTGTCTGTTTCTGCTGATGCCATAATTTGATTCTTCAGTGTGCCCCCAGCAGAAGTTCATGTGTTGAAAGCTTGGTCTCCAATGTAGAGGAAGGACCTCTGGAAGAGACTGGGCCATGAGGACCCTGCTGTTAACAAGACTCACTCACCTGTTGATGGATTCATAGACGAATGGAGTATTGGAAGGTGATGCATCTCTGGAGGAGGTAGGTCTTTGGGTGCCCTTAAAGAGGACATTTTATCTCTTTCCTCTTTCTGTTTTCTTTCACCCTCCTCTGTCTCCTTCCCTTTCTGACTACCAGGAAGTAAGCATCTCTACCAAGCCCATGCTTCGTGAAGCTCCACCTCACTCAGAAACAGCACAGCCAGCAGGCTGGGGACGAAAGACTGAAACTGTAAGCCAAGATCAAACCTTTCTTCCTTTGAGTAGATATTCTCCGGTAATTTGTCACAGCAACAGAAAGATAACGGGCAGCAGGATCAGAATTGGGGCTCGATATGCTCTGCTGTCAGAAACTATAGTTAGGGGATCCTGCCAAGGGAAGTGGCATTTTCAAGCAAGATGGCAAAAGGACATCTCGTGTATTTTGCTCGACCTCCTACTTACATTAGCTAGGGCTCTCCCAGGCTCCCTCTTTACATTGCTGCATAATTCCCAGAGTTTATGTTGTATTTAGCTCACAACTAGTCATCCAGAAAGCAAGCAATCTCCCCTCATCCCTGGAAGAAAGAGGCTTTCAGAAAGACGACCTGAATTGAAATGTGGAGTGACTTCTAAGCTTTCGGTCCCGAGGTCGTTTCCATCCTCACAAAGCATTTGTTCTTTGAAGGGAACCAATATGTTTGTGTAACTGACGCAAAACAAGCTTGACTCCGAAAAGATTTAGCTTAATATCTGCCTATGCATTCCAGGGCCCGACCGTCTGTGGGCTGCGCATTAACGGCCCTGGCCATGGTACAGCTCGTCACGTATGATATTGGGCACACAAATGTGACGTGATGCCCGTGGACTCTTGAGGGTAATTCGATGTGCCAGCCAGTTCGATGGGCAGAGAAGCTTTAAACATAGTTGTCACAAGTGAGAAAGAGTGCAGGGTCGAAGGCAGACTGGAGAAGCGGGCGGCTTCGGGACCTGTCTCCAAGCCCTAATGAAAGTGTTAATTAGTGGATCGCAGAATTTACGGTGAGAACAGCGCTCTGCCAGTCCCCTCCAGTGGCACACTCCTCATTAACCATTTCTTTCTCTTGCCCTTCTTTCTCCAGTCCTCTTTTCTGTCTAGCCTAAACCACGAGAAGGGTGGTCTAGGGAATGGAAAACAGGTTATTTTTGGGTATGTGTGGGGGTGGGAATGGGAGGACTTTGATGGTAAGAGAAGGCCCTTGGGGCACATAGCTGTCTGAAGTTTATAGGAATAAATACACGTTTAATCTGTATAAACATTAATCTTTCTTTATGCAGAAATGATTAGTAAATTGGGTTTTTAAACAACTGCTAAGTGTACACATTGGCATCATAGATTAACTTATTTCTGAAACACTTGATTTTTATCACTCTGCCTAATAATTTATCACCTGATTTATTGGGCGATATGATAAATCATGTGGTATTTATTGTTTACCCTATAAGAAGGTAGTGATTTGTTAAGCTGTGATGAAACCCAACCTGTGCCTGGGGAAGTCTACCTTGCCGGCTCTGGTATTTGGCAGGGTAAATCTTCTACCAGAAGTGGGGTTATCCCCAGTGGACTGTTGACTACACTGAAGCAGTTTTAATAACACAGTCACAGTCTCTGCCAGTGTTCATTCTGATAAATGTGGTGTTCCAAGCCAGGTCTTGTTCTCTGATCATACATGAGCATCTTCCTAGGGGTGCCAGGAGCATATTATGAGGAGTTTCTGTGCTATCAATCAACACCTAGACAGCTGGCTGGTCCCCTTACCTGGTGGGGAAAGACTAGGTATTCCATGGCTCTTCCAGAGTTGGCAACCTGTTCTCCATTCTGTTTAGGTCTTTGTACCTGCCTAGCTCCCTGGCTGGCTTGTTTCAGAAAATTAGCCCAGTGCTCCATTGTTCTTTATTCTTAGTACGGGGAGCTTGCTGGGAACTCCCTGGTCCACTGAACACTTTTAGGTCTCTGTGGTCATAGTGGGACATCCTCTGAGCACTCTGCCTTTAGGAGGCTAACTGCAGAGTAGTAGGGATGGTAGAGGAGCCTACAGCTGGTGTGAGTACCCCTTATCCATAATCCTACTGAAGGATGAAGCAGAAGAATCCTAGAGGCGAGCCTTGGCTACATCATGGGACCCTTTCTCAAGAAAAACAAGACAAGCAAACAAGAAAACCTAGAAGTAAGCCTGGGTCTCCAGAGGCCATTGTCTCCTCACAGGGACACAGAAAATATCCCCCTAGAGGATGCATACACATATGAAAAGGAGTGAAACCCATTTCTGTGCCAATCACTTCTCTCCCTGTTAAATGTGAAGACTGTAGTCCTTACCCAGAGATGAGCCCTCTAACTGGTTATCTGATACCAAGTGGTTAGCTTGGAAATCATATGCATACAAACAACACTAAGCAGATTGAGCATGTTGTATTGATATATTTATGCATATATATGTATGTGCATGTATGTATATATATATACACACATATATATCAATATATATCGATAAGAATGAAAGAAAATTAGGTTATGAATAAGAGAGGATGCAAGGGAGGGAAGGAAAGAAAGGTGAAATGATGTAACTTTTTAAAATTAAAAAACAAATGAAATAAAAACATGATAAAAATCTTAAGATGTGCAGGCTATGTTCATGCACCCTGGTTCAAGCCCAAACTGAAACAACCTGCACCCTAATACTCTCTTAGTCAATTTGACATAGATTTACAACTGTTAGAAATTCTCATTTAGTTCCATGTTTTTCCATCGTGAGAGCTCCTGTGTAGAGAAGACATTTTCTCCTTCTCTTTCCCTCTTTATCCCTAGAGAATGTGTACCATGGTTTTCTGAGCTTAAACCTTGGCAGAAGTGCCTGGGACTCACCCACATTGAGCTTTATCATATCCTAGGTACACTTTAACAATCACTATTGTAGCACATACTGTAATCCTTGTTACTAGGGACGCTGAGGCAGGAGGATCCTAAGCTCAAGGTCTGCCTGGGGCACGGGTGAGTTCAATGCTACCCTTAGAGCCTTGATGAACATCTCTCTCAAAATAAGAATAAAGGGTTCAGTGACTGGCACTGATACAGATGTGCAAAGTCCTGGCTTAGGTGCCTAGGATCACATGAAGGCATCTACTGCAGCTATTGTAAATGGAAGCATGTAGCAGCTTATCTAGCTCATGAACACTGAAGAAAGTCATCGTGTACAGATGCTATAGATGGCCTGTGTGTACCTAGCAAAGTTACAGTGTACACATGCTTTGTATGGCCTCTTCATGCCTAGTCAAGGTGTCATGCACACACACATGCTGTGTATGCCCTGGTATGCTCAGCAAATGCACAGTGTGCAATGCTTTGTATGGCCTGTGTGTACCTAGTGGAGGGGTTTTGTACACATGTTTTGTATGGCCTGTGTGTGCCTGGTAGAGGAGTTTTGTACACATGCTTTGTATGGCCTGTGTGTGCCCAGTGAAGGGGTTTTGTACATATGCTGTATATGGCCTGGGAATACCCAGAAGAATTCAATTAACATTTGATCTTAGACACAAGAGGCCCAGAGGCCAGAAGACATTTTAACATGATAGACCTTGAGCAAGTATGAGCTAATCCTCTGACTATTTTGAAGTGAACAAGACACCTTTGGTCTTATTGCCAGATGTCTTCAGTTGCCAAAAGACCAATGAGGCCTTTGGTGGAGTCTGAGCTTCTGCAATGGGGGATGATAGGGTAAGGAAGGGTTACTTTCCCACCAAAACCTAGAATTTAACATCCCTTCCTTCTAATGAGCTTAATAGTATCTCTGACCACCAAATTATGGACAAGGGGATCTTTTTGGTATCAGAAGAATGAATAAAATGAACAAGAAAGGTGTCTGCCCAGCCAAAGCAGCAATCGCTGAGTTAAGAATCCTAAAGGATGGGAAAAGGTATTTCTACCTCAAACAAGGTTAATATCCAAAAGCCTAATAATAACTCAACTCAATATAAGAAAATAAATAACCCAATTTAAAATAGGCAAAAGCCTAGTGTGGGATATGCTAGTAAAAGTAGAAATTGGAAGACAGACAGATGATCATGGCTTCGAAGCCAGTCTAGTGACAGAGCAAGACACTGTTTCAAAACATCAAGGACTGGGGATTTAAGTCAGTGGTACAGCACCTGACTACAACCCACCAGTGGGGGCTTAAGGACATAGTTTGGTGGTAGATCACTTGCCTAGAATCCACCAATGAGGGGCTAGGGGCATAGCTCAGTGGTATGCATGCCTATAATCTGCCATTGAGGATCTGAGGCCATGACTCAGTGGTAGAGTACCAACCTAGAAACTGTCATTGAGGGGCTGGGGGCATGGCTCAGTGGTAGAGCACCAACCTAGAAACTGTCATTGAGGGGCTGGGGGCGTGGCTCAGTGGTAGAGCACTTGCTTAGCATGCCTAAGTCTTTATATTCTAGCTCCAGGACAGTAGTTGAGGGGAGAAGAAGGAGGAGGAGGAGAAGAAGAAAAATCCAAATAGACAATTTCTTAGAGGGAGAGGAAGACATACAATTAGATAAACATGGGAAAAGCTTAGCATTACACATCATTAATTAAATGTAATTAAATACACAAAGAGCTATGACATCACATATGTTCTAGATTTCTCTGGAGAAGATGAATGACAGTGAGTGTTGGGGAGAATGGAGACTGACGGCCAGCCCTTACACACTGTAGAGGAAGCATATGCAGGCATCATGGAAACCAGAACCAAGCCTCTCTCAAGAGAAGAACGCCCTTCTACACTGAGCTCCTGACAGAGCGGTCCATGAGTACCGTTGGGAGGATTGCCCAAGCTCTCTTTCCTTACTTTCACTGTAGACTACCAAGTTCAAGGCTAGTTCTAGTGTCCTTCTTGGACAGCCCCAGACCTTGATTGCAGGCATAAAGTGCTGGGGGCCATACAGGAATGCACGTATGTCACTTCTGAGAAAGGGCAGATGGAAAGTGGTGGTTTGGTTTCATCTTGAGACATTGTCCCCCCCACTTAGAGTTGTTCCAAAAAGACCCCAGGAGTTCTCACAAACTGCTCAGGTGGCCAAACTGAGGTGTTTAGAGGCAAGACCTTTGCCTACTTCTGGGTTCCCCTGGCTCCTGGTGAACCTATGAGTTTTGCAACGTGTTTATTACACATCCCTGTTAATACTTTATAAAGTACCATTTGCCAATAATGTCACCCTGTAATTACACCCTCTGAACTCACTCTGCACTTGCATATGATGTTTTCATTCTGGAGCTCCAACCTTTTACAATGTTGCCAATTGACACCATAATTAGTATAGTTTACTGCCACACTGATTATGCCAGGGCTCCATGTCAATCAACTTCTGTTTGTTTCTCTTTGAGGAACCATTACTCTCTTACCTCTAAACCTTGGCTAATTTACAGGGCACATGGGTGCAGGGATGCTGGCTGTGTGTAAGAAAGGGATGCTCTGGTGCCTTCTTGCACTTGACTGCTTAGCTCATAAGTGCTCCTTCTGCTTCTAACCTTGTGCAGGAGCACCTGAGATTCAGCTGTCCAAGCACAGAAGGTCAGCTGCCCCCCAGTACTTGTGACAGGCTGGGATTTGGGGTAGGTGTTACCATGACCTCTTTATGGAGACTTTTTGGCAAGTCCCTTGTGCTCTCCATGGCTCTGTTTCCCTCACCGGGTGCTCTTTCCTACCTTACAGGCCTCCGGGAGCTTCAAAGAGCTAACAGATGTGAAGAGCTTTTGAAATAAGCGTGCCATATAAATTCAAGGTGTTTGGGAATGGTTTTCTCATAAACCTGCCAACACTATCTTTTTGGAAAAGACAGAAGTCACAAATCCACTCCCGTTTTAATTTACCCTGGTATTTCCTCAGCAGATGGCTAAAGGGCTGCTTGTCAGTGTCCTCTGCTAGCACTGATGGACCAGTGCCTTCTCAGGAAGCCAAGGGACCAGTGAACATCAGGGTCTAGCTTTCTGTGATGTCTGCCAAGACACGGGGTCAGGATGACAAGCAAGGCCTTCCTATCCCCAAGAGTTTTCAGTGTTCCATGTGGGGATGACAGTTTCTGTCTCAACCTTTTGAGAGTTCATAGAGAAACTTCAAAACTTGGGTCCTTCTTCATCCATGCTTCCCCCAAGAAGCAGGCCAGAAACCCATCTCTGGGCTTCCAGGTGCTATCTGTACTCTCAGGGTAGAGATAGTTCATCCTTGCCTTTGCTGCTAGCTGCATGACTCGGGCACCTGGAATCCCCTCTCACACGATCCAAGTCTGGAGAGAGAGCTAAGGAAAGAATTGGGGAACTCAACTTTAGCGTGTGGACAAACCTTGTCTTCAGATTAGGTAGTACAGTAAGTGATCACCCTTCTGGACAGAGATTATCTTATGTCTGTATGGATGTGGGACATGTCAATAATAAATCTAATGGCATGGCCTATGGCTTAGGCAGGAAATAGGAGGTGGGGCTTCCAGGAGGAGAGAGAATTCTGGGATAGAGACAAGCAAGGGATCTATCTATTGGGGAAAATATGAGGAGACAGACTCATGGTACCTGAGCACAGGTAACCAGCCATGTGGCAGAATGTAGGTTAAAATAAATGGGACATTTAAAGTTAGAACTAGTCAGAGAAGAGCCCAATTATATGGCCAAGGTATATGTAAATATATTTTGAGCTTGAGTCTTGTTTCTGGGCACATGGGGCTGGGAGGTAGAACCAGGACCTAACTATTACACCCCTCACCTCTTCACCCCTCCGCAGACCGACTCTTATGTGGTTCAGATGGTACAGAGGTCTGGACACACAAGAACTTACAAAATGTCTGAAGCTGGACCTCCCGTGGACCCTTTTGGCTGCCTCGACTGCAGGTTACATTCTTTGGAGCCACTTTCCTAGCTTTGCCCAGGCAGCTCCAGTGACAGAAATCTCCATTCTCTACTAGGCAGCATCTGAAACTGCTGGTTCCCATTGTGCATCAGGCATGGATTGGCGCATCCTCCCAGGGCATGCAGCTGGAGGATGGTGATGGTGACCCAGTGCATAATTCCTGCGGCATGCAGCTGTGGGCTCAGAAGATGCTGCTTGGGCATGTAGCTGTGCGTCTGGAGTACCTTCTCCCAACATGCAGCCGTGGATCCAAAGCATTCTCCTACGCATACATTTGGGGTACAGTACATCCCCTCTGGGCATGCAGCAGGGAGTTCAGAGCCTCCTACCTTTGTGGGTCTGTAGCATTACCCTACCCCCAGCATTTAATCGTGTGTTTCTGTTTCCCTTCTGAGCTATACAGAGCAAAGTTGCTTCCTCTCAAATCCTCCATCCCTTCATTTTGCTTTTCCTTTAGTCCCTCTGTCCTTTGTCCTGGATTCCTGGGTTCCTGGTTCCAAAGGTCAGACTTCTTCAGTTGTAACAGTTCTGACCAGTGATGGCTCACATCAAACTGCCTACTCTCCTATTCCATGGTAGGTCTTGGCCTCTCTCTTTTCAGCAAGTCTGGGGTCCTAAAGTATATGATCTTTTCAGCGCAAGGCCTCCTGGGTATAACCTGTATTCACACTTTAGAGTACAATACAATGCTGCACATCCCAGACTGTCCCAATTCCGAGGAACCCTGCAACCAACTGCAGAAGGACACTTCACACCGTCTATCTGCTCCCAGGGGTTGAAGGTAGGGGTAGCTTTGGATATAGGCCTTGAACCAGCCACGTTCATGGTTCTTTTCCTGTATCCTCAATGGCACTGTGCATTTCAGAATATGTCCCTCTTCCCCTCTTTTCCCCCTCCCTTCTCTTCTTTATCTCTCACTGTCTGCTTGGAACTCCTTCCCTTAAGAACCCTGGTTGTTGTTTTAAGGTTGTATGACTGCTTTACCTGCATGTGTGTCTATGCATCATGTACACATCTGGTGTACATGAAGAACATTATCATAGCTCCTGGAACTGGAGTTAAAGGAGGTTTTGAGTCACCATTTTGATTCTGGGGCTCAACCCTGTGTCTTCTGCAAAAGCAACAAGTGCTCTTTTTTTTTTGTTTGTTTTGTTTTGTTTTTTTTTTTTGAGACAGAGTTTCTCTGTGTAGCCTTGGCTGTCCTGGAACTCACTCTGTAGACCAGGCTGGCCTTGAACTCAAAAATCTGCCTGCCTCTGCCTCCTAAGTGCTGGGATTAAAGGCATGTGCCACCATTGCCCAGCTCTTTTTTTTTTTAAAGATTTATTTTATTTATTTTATGTGTATGAGTACACTGTAGCTGTACAGATGACTGTGAGCCGTCATGTGTGTGGCTGTTCTCCGGCCCCGCTTGCTCCAGCGTAATTTACTGTAGCTATCTTCAGACGCACCAGAAGAGGGCATCCAATCTAATTAGATGAGGTGGCTGTGAGCCACCATGTGGTTGCTGGAATCCGAACTCAGGACCTTCGGAAGAGCAGTCAGTGCTCTTACCTGCTGAGCCATCTCGCCAGCCCACAAGTGCTCTTAACTACCTGACCTCTCTTGATTTTTTTTCACTCCACCTCCTCACCTCGGGACACCTCTACCTTGGTGCTCAATTTAAAAGCTTGCCTCTGGGATATTCAGGTCTTTGCAGACAAGTGTCCTGTTCTAGTCACTGGAATAGAGTCAAACTCTAGAGGACATGAGTGTCATTTCTACTGTATTACTGCCTCTAAAGTTCTACTCTGTGATTTAGCATTCCTGTTTAGTTGCAGAATTCAAGGGAGGATACTGCTAGAGTCCCACATCTTTTGTTAGCATCATCAAACACACCATCTTTGCAGGTCTGTGCTTCCAAAGATGCATCTTCTCCCCTCACTCATTTGTTCTCTCTGAGATGTTCTGAAACTTTTAACCTGCCCCATCCCTCAGAAGGAATTTGAGTTTTAGGCCGGTAATTTATGTTTATGCTGAGCGTGCGGTTTCTTTTCTGCACCCGGAATGATTAATAGACTTCTCTCTGTAAATTAGTATGTGAGAGGACAGAAGGAAATTGCTAACCAAACCAAAGAATTTCCCTGTGTTCTTTCGACTCCTTCCAGCTCTTTCTTACTCATGGTTCTTAGATGTACCAACCCACCTGGATCTTAAGCGGTTGGCAGCAGGAAGGCCTGAGAAGCCAGGCTCAGGCACACCCACTCTTCCCAGCTATCTGTTCTCCTGCACCCCAGGAGCTAAGAACGCCTATCAAATCTTTTAAATGGGATAAAGCTTCAAAAACAAACAAACAAAAAAGAATAATATTTTATGACACGTGAAGATAATATGAAATTCAAATTTCCTTGTCCCTAAATAAAGTTTGCTGGAACACAGCCACACGCGTTCATTTACGTATTGTCTAGCTGGCTTTGAGCTGTGCTGAAGGAGTAGAGTGGAAGCGACAGGGACCTTATGGCCCACGAAGCCTGAAATATTTCCTATCAGGCTGCTGAGGAAAGTGCTTGCCAACACCTGCTTTAGAAGAGCTAGGGGCTTGCTTGCTGCTTCCCATGGCTATGGGCTTTGGGACTGCCTGGCCTGCACTGAGTCTTTCTTTAGTAGCCACCTCTGCTACACGGCTCTCACTCCAAGAGATTTGCATGGATTTGAGATCTCCTTCAGCCTGGACCTACCCCCAGATATGGCACAGGACTGAGGCAGGAACCAATGACCTAGGCATGTTCTCCCCCAGGGCGGAGCCATTTGTTCTGTGTGATGGGTCATTGGGCTCTACTGCATCAGTGAGATATGTATCAAGGCATGTGAGAGTGATGTAGGGCCCTTTCAGGCATGCTGAGGGGTGAGTCCCCACAAAGCCCCTTGAGAACATAAGGACTAGCTAAGGACTTCAGAACTAGTGATGACTTCTCATCCCTAGGTAAAGCCAGACCCGTTGTCCCTGGCCCTTGTATGTTTGGCTGATTGCATATATTTTGACTTATATCTGAGCTTCTGTGTTTGGTTGCAGGGAGTCAAGTGTGTGTCCCTTAATACAGAGGCCATGGCTCTCTCACATCTACTGATGTGTGCTCACTGGCTCATATCATCTGTCCCTAGTTCCCAGACAGATTTGGAGGATGCCTAGTCCCGAACCAGAAGCCAATTCCTTTAAACACAATACGTCTAGTTGATCCCTCAACCTCTGCTAGACTGTTCATGCCTTCTTTGAGATGGGATGCTCCGAGCTCCATGGCCGTAGTGAGAAAGGCACCTGTGTTGATAGGGCAGCCATAGGTGTCTAGTCTCACCGACATACTCACCTTGTCCAAGGATATGACAGGGGTTGGGTGGTCCAGCAGAGCAAGCACAGTGGTGGGATAGAGATCATGAGGTGCATTCTTGCCTACTTTGGGAGATGGTCCTGTCACTGTAGAGGCTGTAGCATCAGGATCAGTATACCCTGAGATGTTCTGACACTTGTGGTACTCCTCAATGGGAGTTCTAATAGCACTAGACTTCTCTTGGGTTTTGTAAAGAATAATAAATAGAAAACAGGTGAAGGCCAAGGAACAAGCCCTGATACTCTTTGTTGCTGGTGTCTATAAACAAGAACGTCTGGGGGAAAAGCTGCTAAGAACAGGGGCAATTAAGGTACTACCTGAGAATCCATCCTTTATCCATTATGGTATGGATACAGTCCCCATCTCAACATCCTGCTGAAGAAGATGTGGTGGGTATCCCAAGCCCTTTGTTGGGCAAGATGAAGCTGAGGTTAGGGGTCTTGTCTCAGATCTCTCTGCTGGTGTAACAGTAGGACATCAGACTCCTGGTTTAGGCATTTAAAGCAACGTGGCTTTCAGACACAGTGTCTGGAAGAATTAAGAGCAGCATGAGACTGCCTGTCTGCCCTGGACATGCATGTTACCCAGTAATGTTAACAGTCTGCTCTGGCGGCTCTTCCTGCCTACCCACATGCTGAAGGAGGTGACTTGCTCCAGAGGGCTGTAGTCTGCAGCAGAGATGGTGACAGGATTTGTTAGGGGTGCACTCCATGTTACAAACAACTCTGGGGTTTCACGGATAATTAAACAGGTCCAGAAAACAGCCTGTGGCTTCTGGGGGCTTAAAGGGATTGGGGCATATGGACTCAATTTCCTGTGTGGCATGGGTGTGTTTAAGCATAAAGGAAGACGGTGCTTGGGATTTAGAGTGTGTGAGTTCTGCAAGCCCCAGATTCATAGCTGTGGTCTCCCTTTGTCAGGGCCTTCAGTGGATTTTTTGACAGCCTTGAGGATCCTCATCCAGCGGAATGCCTCCATCTGACTCACTTAGAGCAACATTCTGTTTACAAGCAGATGCAGACTGAGTCTCATTGGGACCTTCCCTCTGATCCATTAAAATAAAGCCATTTGGGGTGGCTCTTGGTGATACTTTCTAACTGTGTGGGAGAGACAGGAATTGGAGATGCTCAGATGTTACAGCTGAGTTCAGGAGAGAGGCTGGGGTACAGGGTAGAGAGAGAAAGGCAGGAAGTGGTATGACCCAACTTCGGGTTAGAGAAAATCCTTCCCACTAGTTAAAGAGAGATGGGACAAGGCAGGAGGATCAAGAAGGAGTGAGGTCTAGGCAGGCAGTTCTTGCTGAAGCTCTAGAAGAGAAAAATCCCTTTCCTAAATCCAATCAGGCTTCTACATGCTGCCAGGCAGCAGAACATGTGGCTTTGTAGAAGACACTGAAAGGCAGAGAAGTCTTCAGGAAGGCGATGATCAACTTTGGGTATCCTCAGGAGCAAGAAGGAAGAAAGTGCTTTTGATAGACAGGTTGAGAAAGTCACTAGACAATTGGGGAAGAATTCTGGTACCACTGTTGGGATCAGAATGAACAGCCCACACACGGGACAATCCAGAACGGTCACTTTCAGTCTGATCACCAGGCTTGCCCTGGGGAAAACTCAGTCATGGAAGATTGAGGAGCTACACAAACTCATAGCCCCTCTAACTCAGAGGTAGGAAGCATGTGCTCATTGAGTGTCTGGGAGGAATGAGAAATCAGAGCTCTGTCAGGAGGGAGGGAAAGATGGGGCTGACCTTGGTCTCTGTTAATGAGAAAAGGAAGTGCCCCCACGTGACAGGGGAGATTTGTTTGCTTGGGAACTCATTTTCAACCGCCTCAGGTAGAAAAAATTAAGCCATCCATTTGCCCTGAATGAGCCCGAATCCCCTCCCTGAGGTGCAATGGTGGTTTTACGAAATTCCTGCTCCTGAGAAAACCCATTAAGGTAGCATTTGTTTTTCTGGCTGTAAGCAGGGAAGTAACTTGTAGTGATATCTGAAGAGAAGAAATCACTTTAAGAAAGTTTCAGATGTCTGGAGTGGCAGTTGGAAACCACAGGAGGATGGCCAGTGCCTGGGGTAGTCAAGGGTGTTTTGGGGTTCTGATGGGGGGTTAGTTTCTATCTGGAAAAGCTGGTGGTTTTTCACTTCCCACAATCACCTCAATGCACCCCTACGTCTCACTTTCCTAAGACAGAATCCCACAAGACTGCTCTTTCTACCTCCTATGACTGCCATTTTCTTGGGTGACCTTTTGAGTGGAGGGAGATAAGATGCCAGGGCATTGGCCCTTAGGGGATGGAGTCCTCAGATGAAGAGTCAAATGCAAAAGGGAAAAGAAAACAATCTGAAGACCTCCTTCCCATTTCTAAACAGCCTAATAAGGGTCCTGGGATGGGGTGGAATGGCATAGATCCTGGATCAGCATCATGAGAACTCAGGCATATAGAGGAAGGAAAGAGAGGGTGGGGAGACATGCTTGTGAAGGCCAGGGTGGTCTCCAGCTTTTCTTCATGGCTGAAGCAGTAAAGGAAAAAAGGATTCAGAAAGAGCCATGAAAACAAAGTCTCTGCCTGAATGGTTCCATCTGTGACTCTGATTGAATTATGGGGAACAAGAAGTTTGGGTAAGCTGTTGGCCAATCCCAACCATGCTGTGGCAAATGAGGCCCTTTGGCCTTTTGGAAAACCCATGCTTTATTAAAGCAAATTAAAATTAAAAGTGATTGAGTCCTTCTGGTCCCTTCTCTCCTCTCCCTACATTCTCTGAGGCAGCCCCACACTGCTTTCTATTGTTTTACCTTCAGATAGCTTACACTGTCGAAGGCTAACCTGCAATTATCCTGCCTGCCAAAAGTGATGGCTGTCACTTAAGAGAAAAACCTGCCTGCTCGCCTTCCACAGGGGCTGCCTCTGGATCACGCCGGAGCATCTGTCTGCAATCTCTTCAGCTTCAACATAAGCTTTGTTTGAGCCACCCCAGTGGCAGAGAAATGACAGGGTTGCTGGTAGCCAGATGAGACAGTGGGAGGGACATGAGGTTGGATCCCAGGATGCAATGCCTGTCATCTCTATGCACATGGGAAGAGTTGATTCAGGGTATTACTCCTGTAGTCAGCCACCAGGGAAAGCTCAAGCATGGGATCTATTTGCTGGAGTATCTCAGAGAGAAGCAAGCAAGAGCAGTTTGTAGCTCTGCATGAGAACAATAGAATCAGACACGAGTCAGTGAATGAGGGAGCAAGTACAAGCAGATAGCTTAGTCTTATGAGTTAACACGTGCCCAGGACAGGAGTCTAGCCTAGCTCCACCAGAGAACTGTATCTCTCAGTCTTTGATGAAATTGGCTTTGTCTTCTGATTTCTATAGCAGATACTTAGAAATATCTTTCCCCTCAAATGCACATTCATCACCTGAGCTCCCAAGGCCCCCAGAAAGGCCTTTGAAGGTCTCTAGTCATTGTCTTCAACCTAAAACCTTCTGTATATGATGACAAAAGATATACACCTTCCTCAACAACTGGACAGACCATCCCTGAAATGGGGGCAATGGTCTATGAAGGTGAGGGGTGATCAGGGTGATCATGGGAACCAGATGGCTACTCTCAAGGGATGACAGTTGTGACAAGTTCAAGCTGCCTATGGAACCAGAACCAAGGCCAAACCTGACCCTTCCCAAGATTGCTTCACTAGGCAGATACTTTGCAACCCCTCCAATTCAATATGGCACTCTCTTGGATAGAATTACCTTTGGGGACTCAGAGGCCAGAGAAGGGCTCCTTTAGAGGGCATCTTTAAACAGTTTCTCCTTATCAGTAAGATAAATCAATCTTTATAACTCCAAACCATAGATTCAAGCCTCTTTTCTTCTCAACTTTGGGCATTCTCTTGCCCTGTGTAGTTCCCAAATCTAGTTCTAATAAATTCATTTCTTTAGACTTCATGAAAACAGACATTCTCCCAAGAAAGGCATTGTGCGTGATTTAAAAATCTCCATTCTGTGATATGGAGAAATATAAATGCAACCCTCATTCCCTGTTTCCTGTCTCACAACTCTGAAAATATTTGGAATTTCTAAAAATGATCAATGTCTTTTGGATGCTAATAAGATTACCAGTGGCTGGCAGCCCTTTCATAGCTCCTGGGTGGAGGTTCATCACTGGAAATATCTAGGTAGGCTTAGAGAATTGGGACTTGCTGCCCTGGCCCTCAACCTCTGGGAGGGGGCAAAGGGGTTAAGGGTTAAGTTGATTTTCAATAGTCAATGATGTAATTCATCATGTCTTGGTAATGAAGCATCCACAAAACTCAATAGAGCTAGATTCAGAGCGTTTCCAGACATTGGATATCCCTGGTTAGTGGTGTGCCTGGAGAGGGTAGAAACTCTATTCCATTTTTTATCACACCCATCTTCCACCTCTCTCCATCTGTAGCCACTGCACTATCCTATATCACAACCAGCATTTTAGCAAACGAACCAAATCAAGGAAGGAGTGATGGAAAATCCCACAGTACTGCCAGTTAGTCACAAACATAGGCTGAACAATCTGGGGGTGGGGTGGGGTTGGCCTCACAAATAGGGGTTGGGCAGTCTTTGCCATATAGGACTCAGTGGTATCTGTAAGAAGCTAGTGTCAGACTTGGATCAAGCTAGAGACATTGGCTTATGTCTAACGGTCACCAGGCTGCAGATGGGGAGAAAGCTCCATACTTTTTTTTTTGAGGTAACAAGATTCATCTGTGTTGATTCTTACAGTGTTTTCCTAAGCACTGGATGCTCCTCTTTACTCTCTTCCTCTTCAAAATGTAACGGTCTTAAGGACCTCACAGAAAACTGCCCTAATCCAAGCTAAGATGCTGGAGGCTGTGTGAGTCGCCATTTTGTTACTGTGACAAAATGCCCGAGAGAAGCACCTTTAAGGAGGAAAGGTTTATTTAGGCTTACAGTTTCTGAGATGACAGTGTATGATTGGCAAGCTCCACTACTGTGAGCCTCTAGCGATACAGACTTCTTGGCAGAGGAGTAAGGTAGAAGCTGCTTCTATCGTGGCAGCCAAGAAGCATTAATGGTAGAAGAGGCCAGGGACAAGGTAAGCCCTTCAAAGTCACAGCCATGCTGTCTGTGTAAGTTAGGGTTTTCTTTTTTTCTTTCTTTCTTTTTTTTTTTTTAGATTTATTTGATTTTATTTTAGTGTATGAGTAATTTGCCTGAATGTAAGTGTGTGTCATGTGCATGCCTGGTGCCTAAGGAGGTTAGAAGAGGGTATCAGATCCCCTGGAACTAGAGTTAAAAATGGTTGTGAGCCACCATGTATGCATTGAGAACCCTGCCCAGGTCATCTGCAAGAGCAACAGATGATCTTACCTGGTGGGCCGTTTCTCCAGGCCAGTGGTGGTTAGTTTTAGCTGTCAGCTTGACTTACTTGGCAGGAGAGTTTCAACCACAGAATTACCTAGATCAAGTTGGTCTCTAAGCATGCCTGTGGGAGGTTCTTTTGATTGTTACTTGATGTAGGAAGACAGAGTCCATTGTGGGCAGCACCAATCCCTAGCTTTGAATCCTAGACTGTGTAAAAGTAGAGAGAGCTAACTGAATGGTAAGCAAGCAAGGGTATGTTTACATTCTCCCTGCTCTTGACTGGCTGTGTTTTGACCAGCTCACTGAGTTCCTGCGTTGACTTCCTCTCAGTGATGGATTTCAATTCAGAACTGTAAACAAACAACAACAAAAGTTTTCCTCCCCTGGGTTACAGTTTTGGTCTGTGAATTTGTTGCAGCCACAAAAATAAAATCACACCAGTGAACTGTTCTTTTCAACCAGCCTTGGTTGGCATCCCTGCTGTATAATACCATCAAATCATAACATGAAGTGAGAGTCCTCATGATCCAACTACTTCCCCAGAGTCCTCTCAAGGGACTGTCCTTAACAAGAGACTTCAGGGAACGCTTCATATCCAAACCGTAGCACAGGCTCATCATGACTCAGTGTGCCATGGCAGCTAACATGGGCACAATATGACAGAAGTCTTCAGAGCTAGAAATCAATTGTATTTGAAATAATAGTGATGTCTGAGTGGGACCTGTGAAGAAAAGAGGACTGGAGGTAGAGAAGGCAGAATTTTCCCTGTCGTGCAGGCCATTGCCTCCTTGGCCTTATCAAGCTCTGGAGGGAAAGGCTGTGACTTGGAGTGACGATTCTGGGGTGCCGTTTCTGTATTTAATACCCTGGCCTTTGAGAAGAATTCACTTTGCTAGATCTGTTTCTATTCTTGTGAGGGGAAAAAGGAATTTCATTGGGTTTAAAGGTGAACATACTGTCGGTCTTTCTGTCTGTCTCACTGTCAGACAAATACAAGTTTGGCCAAGAAGTAATTACAGTAGGAACAGCTGCAAATACCCAGGGAGAAAGCAAAGGCCAACACCTGACACAGAGCAGGCAGGGCTCCGCCTCAGCATGAGGAAGAGCTCCCTATTTGAGAGAGAAGAATAATTACAACTAAAGAGGATCCTAAGGAAAAAATGGAAATACATTTTCCTGGAATTTTTCCAGGTCCTGTGGACTAAAGTCGGGGCCTCTTGCTTGCTAGACAAACACTCAGTGCTAAGCCAAGCTCAAAGCAGCCTACTGATGGATTCTAGACAATCTACTACTCAGACTCACACCCCAGCCCTCACTGGGGGATTCTAGACAGGTGCACAACCATTGAGCTATACCCCTGACTCCTCACTGGGGTATTCTAGGCAGGGGCTCTAACACTGAGCCACACCCCAGCCTCTCATTGGGCTGATTATAGGCAGATGTTTTACTATGGACCCATGTTCCCAGCCCTTCTCCATGATTTCAAAGCAAAATCACTATTACTAAGCCAAATCCCCAACTCCTTCCTGGTGGATTATAGTCAAACTACCACTGAGCTACATCTACAGAACTTCTAATATTTCTTATATTGAGACCTAGTCTCACTGAATTCTCTAGGATGGCCTTGAACTTTCTTTGTAGTTCAGGTTAACTATGTAATACATGATCCTCCTACCTCAGCCTTCCAAGTAATTGGGATTATAGGTTGGCTGTCACCAATCCAGGTTGTGTGTGCAGGTGTGTGTGTGTGAGAGAGAGAGAAAGAGAAAGAGGGGGAGGAGAGGGAGAGGGGAGGGTTGAGGGGAAGGGGTGAGGTGGGAGGGAGTGGTCTGAGGGTGGGGGAAGAATATAAGCTATTTATTTATTGATTGATATTAGCTTTTTATAAGCCCATTCCAAGCATACACATATCAATGATAGAGGGCAATTATTTTATTTTATTTTATTTTATTTTGGTTTTTCTAGATAGGGTCTCTGTGTAGACTAGGCTTGTCTCAAACTCATAGAGATCTACCTGCCTCTGTCTACAGAGTGCTGGGATTATAGCTATGTGCCACTATACCTGGCTAACAAGGTGATTTTTAAATAACCCCTGGGAACACTTCCAGGTAGTGAGAATAATCTGAAGCAAGAAGAACTCAGTTTCAGAGGACAGAGTCACCAGGCAATGGGAACAATCAACCCTGTGTACTTTCATGAACACAGTATTTACTGCGGAGCCTTCTGGCCATACAGATATGTATGGCAGGTAAGGAGAGAAGAGGAAGTAATCTCCCTTCATGCTGAGGAAATGTACTGAAGCAAATGAAGGACACAGATTAATAATGGAGGTCCTAGAGGCAGAGTATCTAACACGGCATACATGGCGAGCCTGTTCTAGAGGAGAAGTGAGATTGTTTCTAAAGATGTTCAGGTTGCAAGGAAGGGTATATTTGGAGAAATAGAAACTCATAAAGTGCTAAGGAAGTCTTTCCACAGGAGGAGCAGACAGAATGAAAATAGAAGGACAAATAGCCTAAGTAGATATTGGGTTAAGACTGGACAGAGACTGGGACACAGCTACCCCCCGGGGATTGGTAGTAGATACCCTTTGCTAATAAAATGGATTATACTCATCTGGGCATGAGTTGCTATGTGTCCTAGCAAAACTCTACTCATATCTATATACGCCTTCTGAGTCATGGAAGAACCGAGTAAAGGAGTTCATCGGCTTGTAATTCATGAAGACTTAGAAATTAACCCTGATAATGTCCAGACCTAAGATATGAAACCAAAGTAAGTCAAAGAGAGAATCCATAGACCTAAATATGTTCCCTGTTTATGATAAATAAACAAACACATAAATGAAGCATAAACACAAACCAGTGGATTTTGCTTATTTTTTTTTCAATTCAAAAATAGGCAGGTTATTTCAAAAATTTAATAAGTACAATAGCCTCTCCTGCCCTCCCATGTTAAGTGCTTCATCGTTTATTCATGAAAGCCAGCAAAATATTGATATTCAAACCAGTTTGTATACCATGAATGTGAAAAAGAAACCCACAGATTCTCACTTAGGAATTTAGACTTAATTTCCTAAATGTTAAAATATTCACTGTAACTCTGGAACTGGATTTTGATGAAAGCGTTCCTGTGGCGAAGACTCTTTTAGATTACAAAGGTGATCCAACACCAAGGAACCTATTAATATAATTAATACCATCATTTGAAGCGAACAAAAGGAAGACAAATCATCTCTTTCCTGGCTACAAGGCATCTGGTAAAATGTAAAAATGGTTTCTGCTGAAATATATTAGGAACATACTTAAAAATTTTGTGAAAGTATATTTTGACCCATTTGTCGTCATGATATATAACTATAAAACACTGGGGATATATCTGTTAGGATGGAGAACAGTAAAGGATGGCAGGTCCCTCTGTTATCATTGTGTCCTGCCGGGGAGATACAGACAATGTGATCAGGCAAGAAAAGGAAATAAGAAGCAAGTCACAAGAAAGCAAGAGGAAAGAGGAGTCTTCACCCACAGGCCGTACAGCAGGCAGGGAGCTCTGAGTTAGATGGAAAGCAGGTCCCACTAAGAAGCACTCATCATGCAAGACTTAACAGTAAAGATCAGAGACACATTAGCCTGCATATTAGTTTAGTCTGTAGTTAAGAAGGCTTCTTTTTCCCCCACATGTTTGTTTGGTTTTGGACCCTTGGACAAGGGACTGAGATGCATATTTTACATACCCAAACAGACCTGGTCTCCAGGTTCTCCCAGCATCCCTCAGTGCCTTTCTGGCATACCCTGAACTTTCCAACCCAGGGGCTGGCCTGCCCTTCCACCAAAGGCTTGTCCTTATTTAATCCAGATATTTTGTTTTCCTCTGGATCCTTCTCTCTCTTTTCCCTCTCTGACTTCCTTTCTTTCTCGTCTTCCTTCGAACCCTTCTCTCCCCACAGTGACTTCTCTGGCCTAGGTCCTTGGGGCCAGTGAACCCACCCAAGAGCAGCTGCATTTAATATAATCTAATCTGGCTTCAATTGGCTCATTTTGCCAGTAGAGAAATAACTGACAGGTGTTTATAAAGAATAATTCAGAGAAAGGATGAAACTGCGGATGTACCTGAATTTTGCACCCGCTGTAACTCTCTCTGTCCTAACTTCCCACAGGGCAGGGGGATAGCTGATAAATCCATACCACATTCAGAATGGTTTCCTTTGAAGGCACTGAGGGTATGAGTTTTGCATGTATAGGTTCTTGCCACTGACTACCTTACTTTGGACATAAACCTTACAAGTGTCTGTTTACTTATCTATAAGAAGCAGTGATCATAGCTCATTGCATCACCAAGTAAGCCCTGCAGAGAAACCTGGAAGGAATGCTTTGTACTGAAGAGAATAATAAACATATGCAATAGGCCACAGGGTAAAAAAAAATGCTTGGACAGTTGTGAACAAAGGGAAACTAAAAGTAATTGCTGATGAGATAGCTTAAAAATTGTCCTCCATAGATCTCCCTGGGTTGAGGACAGAGATTTTATGGGTGGACTGGGGGCAGGGCAGGGCAGGAACAGGAGGATCAGATAGGGATGGGGAGAGGAGATAGAGTTGAGGGAGGGAATTCTGGGCGAGACAGCTGGAAATGAGGGCATTTGAAGGATGATATGGTAACCTAGTGCAGTGGCAACTTCCTAAACTAGGTGAAGGTAATCCTAATAAGGGCTTCTAGTAATGGGGGATATGGAGTCCCAACTGGCCACCTCTTGTCACCAAGTGAGGCTTCATTTGAGTTGTGGGCGGGGGGCAGGGGTTCTTATAGAAATCCCCAAACAATCCAAGCTGTGGCTAAGACAATGGGTTGCTCTCCAAAAGCTGACAGTGGGGATCCCATTGCCAAATACAATGCTCACATGACACATTGAACATGGAGAAGCTGAGGTGGTGCCTAAACAGTCTTCGCCCCCACATTCTATTTTCTTTGGTGTGGGAAGGTACTCTGCAAGCAACCAAAGAGAAACATAAACAGAAGTTCAGCCACAAACCCTTTGACCTACTGTGCCAGATAGGACGGAGGTTGAGGACCTCAGTGTGCCCTACCTGGGGAAGGCTGACACTGTCAACCAGATTCTTCATGCCTTTGATGACAGTAAAGAGTACATGGCCGTGCAGCTGGGACAGCTTCCAGCTCAGTTCCTGAAGCAAGCCAGTAAGAAACATCTCTCCATGGCCTCTGCGTCAGCTCCTGCCTGAGTTCCAGTCCTGACTTCCTCTGGTGATCAACAGCAATGTGGAAGTGTAAGCTCAATAAACCCTTTCTTCCCCAACTTGCTTCTTGGTCATGATGTTTGTGTAGGAATAGAAACCCTGAATAAGACACCTACCATCCATCTCATCTGCAATGTATACTAGAGCAATGGTGGTTCAGAACTTGTGGGAGTAGCTAGCTAATGTCTGATTTTACATAAGGCCCAATCCACAAGACAGAACCCATATCCTACACTGCTTGGATGGCCAAGAACCAGAGACTAGATACTTCAGAGACCTAGATAAAACCATACAAACAGTACTGGTCTAAAAAATTTTTTAAAGAGTATCTGTAAAATAACGCCCAACGATTGTTTGCTATACTCATAAAGCCGTGCCTTTCTCAGTCCTTAGCAGAGATACTTCCTCCTGCAGCAGATGGGAACGTAACAGCTAGACATCATTACATGGAGAGAGTGTGTCTTTGGAACATGCAGATCTAACTGGGATGTCTTCATCAAATCCTTCCCATGGAAGTGGAAGGTGCAGAGTGTAAGAACCACACTTTGGTCTTCCTTCTTTTTGAATTTCTTATGGTTTGTGGTTTGTACTCTGTGTTCCGATCTTCTGGGCTAATATCCACTTATCAGAGAATGCTTACCATGTGTGTTCTTTTGTGATTGGGTTACCTCACTCAGGATGATATTCTCCAGATCCATCCATTTCCCCAAGAATTTCGCAAATTCATTGTTTTTAATAGCTGAGGGGTACTCCATTGTGTAGATGTACCACATTTTCTGTATCTATTCCTCTGTTGAGGGACATCTGGGTTGTTTTCAGTTTCTGGCTATTATAAATAAGGCTGCTATGAACATAGTGGAGCATGTGGCCTTATTACATCTTGGAGCACCTTCTGGGTATATGCCCAGGAGTGGTATAGCTGGGTCCTCAGGGTAGTACTATGTCCAATTTCCAGAGGAACTGCCAAACTGATTTCCAGAGTGGTTGTACCAGCTTGCA
>NW_022196904.1:27564002-27564203 GCF_008632895.1 Mastomys coucha
ACAACAATATGAACTAACTAGTACCCTCAGAGCTCCCAGGGACTAAAACACCAACCAAAGAGTAGACATAGTAGGACTAGTGGCTCCAGCAGCATATGTATAGCAGAGGATGGCCAAATTTGTCATCAATGGATGGGGTAGTAAGCAGGGGGAGGGGGGAGAGAACAGGGGTTTGTTTTAGTTGTTTTTTTTTTTTTTTTT
>NW_022196904.1:27564296-27653210 GCF_008632895.1 Mastomys coucha
AAAAAAAAAAAAAAAAAAAAAAAAGAACCAGATCAATCGAACAAAGTTCATATGAACTCGTAGAGGGTGATGCAGAGAGCTTGGGGTCTACGGGGATCTGTATCAGGTTCCCTGCATGTCTATTATAGCTTTCAGCTTAGTATATTTTTGGAAACAAGCGGGGCTCAGATTCTTGTGCCTGCTCTTAGGGATCTTTTATTCCTAAGACATCCAGCCTTGGTGTGATGGGTTTTGTTTTTTTATTATATTTATTTTGTCATGTTTGGTTGTTATCTCTTATAAGCCTGCTTCTTTCTAGTGAGAGATAGAAAATGAGTGGATGCAGAGGAGATGGGAGGAACTGGGAGGAGGAAGGGGAAACTATAATCAGGATATATCGTATGAGAGAAGAATCTGTCTTTAATAAAAAAGGGAAAATGTCCTCATATGCCCATGTGTTCAGATAGTTAGTCGCCAGTTGGTGGTACTAGTGGGAGGGTTGTGGAACTTGTAGGGCGTGGAGACTTCCTCGAGAAAGTATGTAACTGGGGTGGGAACTGCAGCTGGGTTTGAAGCTTTTATTTTTTAGTATGTTTGCCATGTAGGGGTGAAGATGTGACCAGCAAGCTTCCTGCTCCTGCCACCATGCTCTCCCGGACAGTTTCCACTCTCAGGAATTGTAAGACATAATGAATCCTTTCTTCCTTCAGTTGTTTTCACTAGGGTATTTTATCACTACAGGAAAAAACTCACGAATGAAACCAGAAAGCCAAGGAAAGGAAGGAGTTAGCACATGCTTTTCGATACCAACTTTAAATATTAAGAATCTTGATTCCCAAAAGACATTGGCGAACAGACTGAACCAGATAGTAGAACTCCTATCTTTGCTACTTCCAAAAATTATGACTTACTGTTAATGATAGACAATATCCTAGAGTAGACAGGTGGAAAAAAATATTTCAAGCAGATGGAAGTATGGAAGAAACAGGCATTGCTATGCTGATATTTGACAAAATAGATTTCAAACCCAAACTAATCAGAAGCAATGTTATTAAAATCAGGAATGAGACCTAGGGGTCCACTCCATCACCTCTGGTTCATCATACCACTAAAAATCTTAGCTAGGGCTATAAGACAAGAGAGAAAAATAAGTGTGTTACAGACAGGGAAGGAAGATGATACAATTCTCTCTCTGAGAGACACTAGAGACTCCATCAGAAAATTCCTTGGATGGATAAACACTTTCAGCACAATGACAGGACCCAAAATTAACACACAAAACTGGTAACCTCCCTAGACGTCATTGACAAGCATACTGGGAAAGAATTCATAGAAACAATTCTATTCACAAAACCATTAAAAACACATAAGACTAAATGTAACTAAGGAAGTGAAAGATCTCTGCAGTGACAACTTTAAAACTCTGGAGAAAAAAAATCAAAGAAGGCACTAGAAGACTGAAAACTTGTGGTTATGGATTGGGTAAATAAATACTGTGTTAACGGTTCTCTTACTGAAAGCAATCTACAAAATCTGTGTCACTTCAATCAAAATTTTCATTTCCTTCTTCAAAGAAATATATATGTATACACATATACATATATATAAATGTAATAAAATTCACAAAAGGCCACAAACTTTTCAGGGTAGCCAAATCAATCCAGATCAATGAGAATACTGCTGGAAGCCTTAATGCACCTAAAGTTACATTACAGAACCATAGTCATTAAAACAGTGTGGTACTGGCACAAACCACACATGTATGTCAACAAATAGAAACTAGATTCTTATCTCCAACCTGCACACCAATCAACCCCAGCTGCGTCAAGCACCTCAGGTGGGGATGGGAGGGGGCTGAAACTGTTACAGGAAAACAGCAGGGATGGACTGAAGGACATGAGCATGCATGGGAGCCTCTGAACAGGACCCTGGCTGTTCAGAGAATAAGGCAAATGATCGACAAATGAGAACTTATGAAATTAAAACACACTTGTACAGCAAAGGAAATTGGCAATCGGGTGAGCATGCAGCTTCCAGAAGGGGAGAAAACACTTGCCTGCTTTCCATTTGACAGGAAATTCATATCTAGAGGATACAAAGATCTCACTAAGCAGGAAGAAAACAAATAGCCCACTATGATGGGCTATGAAATTCAACAGAGGGCTCTCAAAAGAAAGAAAGTGTAAAATGGTAGTCTACTAGAAAGACCAGCGTGACATTTTTCAAAATGTCAAAACCTGAAGTACCGTGGGACCTAGCATCAATCCTAGGCAGATATTCCAAAGACTCTGCACCTCATGGCAGAGATACCTGTCCATCTATGTTCATTGCTACCCTAGCCACACAAGCTCAGAGATGGAATCAGTCTACATGTCCATCCACTCGTGAATGCAGAGTGACATTTTGATTTGTCTACATGATAGAATTTTATTCAGTGCTAAAGAAAAATGATATTATGAAAATTTCAGGAAAATGGACGATACTAGAAGACATTATATTGTATGAGGTGACGTGAGCCCAGAAAAACAAATGCCGTGTGGTGTGTTTTCTTTCATATATCCTTGATCTGAATTTGTACCTTGCTGCATTCACATTGAAGTACCTGCAGAGGCTGGAAGTTAGAAAGGAGCCAGAGGTGGAGCAGGAGGGAACACAATGGAGTCGTGTGTGTGTGTGTGTGTGTTTGTGTGTGTATGTGTGTGTGTGTGTGTGTGTGTGTGTGCAAGCACGTGTATAAAATAAATGTGATATGAAAGTAGATGGGGTACACTGGGTAAAACCTTTAGACTGGGATGTGGTTGGGAGGTTGGGATGTACTGGGGACAGAAAGATTTAAACTGGGGTGGGGTTAGGAGAGACAAGGGAAGGATCAACAAATACTAAAAGTTGTATTTAAAAAGCCATATAGGAATTAATACTTTATTTTTTCTGTTTTAATAATATTTTTTATTCTTGGAAATGTTCATACATCTGTAGAGTGCATATTGATTATATTCATTTACCCCTACTTCCCTCCAACTCCCTGATAGTCCCCCACCAAATATCTCTCTCAAATTCATGTGTTTTTTTCATTGTTATTAATAACTTCTTAAGTCTAATTAGTGCCCCTTCTTCCAGGAATTTCCCTGAGCTTTGGATGGCAGATGTTGATATTGATGGTCTAGTCATAGCTCAGCACCCTGAGAACCTTACCAGAACCTTGACCAGTCATACCAGAACCTTGACCAGTCATGAGCTCTGTATTACCCACTACCTTCTTCACAGGAGGTGTCTGATAGAAATTGGGATCAGCCCAAACTATGGATAGACACATGCACATTTCCAATGCAGTTTGACAGAATGACCATTTAACAAATCAGCAACAGTAGACATACTAGTTCACAGGCTAACTAAAAAAAAAATCCCACAATTTTAAAAGAATAAGCTTGGAATTATCTTGTATGGGTTCATAATGCTGCTGATATGCTAAACTCATATATTTTTAAACCGAAATCCAGTTGTTAGCCATGGAGTTCTTGAAGCTTCCAGCACAATACAGGCTACTTCTCTTAAATGCCAGCAAAAACCAGATGTAAGCCTGTTGCTGAAGACACTATGTTTCTTGGATATGAGACTGAGTAATCAAAGGGAGTGAATCAGAATCATCCTTCCTGGTAGCTAGAATTCACATTCCAGAAGGTAGTATAGGCTCTAAATGGGACATCTGATCACCCACTTTGAAGTCTAGGGGACACGGTGGGAGAAGGGGTGGAAAGAGCTGAAGAATGGGAGGGAGTACTACCAATCTCCTGGACATGTTATGGTGGTTGCAGTCTCAAACACAGCAGCTACAGCTATGTGCATAAGAGCTGCTCAGAGAAAAACTCGTGAGCAGGTGTGGGGCAGCAAGCTGGGAAGGAGGCTGGGTTGTTCAGGACTGAGATGGGGACAAGAGAAAGCAATGGGGCAGAGAATATGAGTATAATGGAAGTATGAAACTGTTCAAAAATCACATGAAAAAGGAAACAAAAAATAAAGGCAGTATACAAGGAGATATCGGAAGCAGTAGGGCGTGTGTATGGAGTGTTATTTCAATGATTAAAACACACACACACACACAATGTGTTTAGTTACTCAGCTTCTTACTGAACATATTAGATAATTAGTAAGGAAGAAAATGGAGGAATTAAAGTTGGAGGGAAAACTTGAAGATGGTATAATTAACTAATTTAAATAATCCAACAGAATCTATTAACAACTGCAATAATTAACAAGGCATTAATATTGATGCCTGATTTCTTTGAAGTGGTGGGTTACAAGATTAATAGAGAAAAGTCAAATGCTTTCTGATGTCCTGGCCGTAGCCAAGTACAGTGCACCTAATCCAGAGACGTCACAAATTTATAAACGATGGTATCTGTGAGTTAGTGAGCTTGGTGATAAATAATACTAGGGCCTTCATAGAAAGGTCTCACATTTAACACATTGACTTGAATATAAATGGAGGGTTGCCTGATTAATTCTCGTGACTGCAAAGATCTATTTTTAAAATGTTGCTTCCCTCTAAAATTACCTAAAATTTTAATGTAACCCCAATAAAAATTGCAATGAGATTATTATGGAAATTGACAACCAGATTCTCAAATTCAAATGGAAGATAACTGTGTGTGGACTGGCCCGGAATTCTGAAGCATGTGATCAAAGCAATGTGCTGTCTTCTCCCAATGTCAAATTCATGAAGCACTTACCACTGACGAACAGAGGTATCGCCTTCGAATATACAAACAGGCAGAAGGGATTAGAAATTTCACATGTGCAAGCTTGTCTGTGGTGTTCTCGTCATAGCCCACGTCGAGGTTTGAAATGAGCGAAGACAGACAGAGGAGTTCCAGAGTCTCGGAGGGTTAATGACACCCATCGAAGCTACGTATCGAAGGAAGTTCACAACTCGATTTTTTTTTTTTAAATCATTTAGGAGCATAGCGTTAAAATTATACAAGGATGTGATGAACTGATCAAAAAGTCTGAGCCACAGAAATAAGAGTAAAAGCCAAAAGAAATAAGGGTAAAAAAGAGAGTCAACCAATTTGGGAAGCAAATGGAACAGCCTGTAGCCATTACTGTCCTTGTAGGATTTACCCCAGGAAAGCAGAGGTCATCAGAGGCTTATCCAAGAATACTTACAGGTTCCTAAGTGAGGAAGAAAACAGTCAAGATGGGTGAACAATGAATCATAGGAACAAATTAGAGTGTGGGAAGGAAGGAATGCCAGAGTTTTAGCTGTCAACAAAATTTTAGGTTACTTTTGTCTAGCATATGAAATAAGCATGATTATGACGTAAATGAGAATGGACCCTTTGTTCACTGGTGTGACTTTATGCTTTATTCAATGGGAGCAGTGCTTCTTGGGGTCCAGATAGCCATAACAGCAGTATCTCGTCTCTGGGGATTCTTGAGTGGATGGGACTTAGGTTGAGTATCGGGAGACAATGCAGCTTTCTGTCTGCAATGTCCTCCACAGGCTCAGGCATTGAGCACTCATTCCCCCAACACCCAGCTGCTGCTGGTGTTTGGTAGACTAGGGGGACTTTTAGAATGCAGAATCTACTTAGAGAGCCTGGTACAATGAGGGTAGATTTTTGATGTTCAAAGGCCGGTCCCCACATCCAGCTGTTCTCTGCTTCTTGGTGTGCTATGGGGTGAATAGCCCATGTCCCGCCCTCCCACCAGCACAGTGCCTGCCTCATGGATCTCCTTTATGTCCTGTTGTGATAAACACCAAGACCAGAAACAACTTTAGGAAGGATGGGGTTTATGTGGCTTACAGGTTAAAGTCTAACTTCAAAGCAACCCAAGGTAGGAAGTCAAGGCACCTGGAGACAGGAACTGAAGCAGAGACCATGGAGGAGTGTTGCTTCCTAGCTCATGGCTCACTCAGCCTGCTTTACTTTATAAAACATAGGACCACCTGTCCAGGATGGCCCAGGCCTGGGTCCTCCCACGTCTGTTACTAATCCAGCAAATGCCTCAGAGACATGCCTGCAGACCAGTCCTCTGGGGCAATTCCTCAACTGATGCTCCCTCTTCCCAGGTGACTCTAGTCTGTGTCAAGTTAACAGAAGAACTCTCCAGCACACCTGCAACTGTGGACTGTTGCACTCAGTATGACAGTCTGGTTGCATTCTGCATAGTGTGTTAAATCAATTGGATCTTAATGCTGGGGGACGGGGGCGGTGTGTATCCTTCTTTCCACTGCTATAAGCCTCTGGTGTTGTGATGGAATGGGCAGAGGCTGTGTGTAGTTCAGCCATAGTTTCCAGACATATTACATAGGACCTGGAGTGTGATACATACTTAATAAGAATAAACATAGGGAAGGCCCCTTGCATCGGCACGTCACTCAAAAAGTCAAACTTCTTGACTCCAAGAGTGACACAAGATTGCACTTCTTACCCTCCACCGTCAGGAAAAGGAACACTTCATATTAGCGCTCACATTTAATAAATGACAAATAATGTCAAACACGACGTATTACATGTGCAATGTAGCATGTGCGAAGCTGAAAATGATTTTCCCAAGCGCTGGCCTCTAATCAAGCTCTCTAATGTTGCATTAACAGGGTCCTCTGGCTTAATAGATCCTCCCGATATCCTCAGACATTTATGAAATGAAATAGACTCAGCTGTACCCCAGCCCAGATCGCATGTGGATTTCTGGCTTCACACATATTAAAAACCAAAACCAAAAACACAAGGGCTTTTTGGAGGGAAATAAGAAGGTTTCCCTCATCTAAGAGCAACATCCCAAATTCTCAGTGAGTTCCTTATTCCTAATTCATCTCTAAAACATAGCCCTGTCACAGCCTTAGCATTTTGCCAAGTATTTCTTTCTTTGCTAATATTAGCAAAATTATAATGCACACAGGAGGTGTGCAGGGAATTTCTATATGGATCATGCACTGGGTTCGAAGCACACAGAAAAAAAAATGACACATTTACTGGGTTCCTCTGAGCAGCCCCAGGCTCTGTGAGATTACTTTTAGATTCATAGACTGGTCAGACATTGACCATGACGTTGGCCCTCTACACACTCAAGAAAATGTCCTTTCCCGCAGGCAGGGATTTTGTTGTATCACAGTTATACCAGCAAGAATAGATGAAGAAAATGACTTTGGACCAATATGATCCACTGCAGCTTTTCCTGCTTGAAGAGAAGGGGAAGCTGCCAAAGGCAGTGGCATGCAGTGGTCACATCCCTTAGTCTTGAGAGCAGTGGCCAGGCATGTGCATATGGTAAAAAGAGGACCTCCCCCACCACGAACTTAAACCTATCTAAAATATTGAGTCTGGAGAGTTCGTCCCCCACCATCAACTTTAAGGATGGTGAGTCTGTGCTGGATACTGTCAGTGTGTTGGCACTGATTTCTGATAGAAAAGGTGGCTTTCTGTCTTCTACTCTGATGGTCCATTATTCTTTGACCTACTTCTTAGGCTAAAATCGGTCTAATCATAACCACCGTGTTCATGATTTCATGAGCAAATGAGATTCTGTGCTCACATGCAATTGGAAAACACAAAAAACGAACCACCCCAAAGGCACTCATCATTCACATAAAGACTTTCCAATTGGAGAGATCATAATTACTCAGTTTGTCTTGCACACCCCGTCCCCAAGTTTTTATAATGCTTTCCCAAGTTTCAAATCCTTTTGAAAGTGCCATTCGTTTGCTCTCTGCCTGAAACCCTAAGTGGTACAGGAAGAACAGAGTGGATGAATGATAGGCAAGCTACGGTTCCAGAGCATGCAACCAAGTTGGGGAGTTAATGCTGGTTGTTTCCCTGTGCACAATTCTTTTAGTCAACATCTTCCTAGTTAGCCTAGGCTGATGTTTAATTTAGAATTGCCCTGCTTTAGCTCAATTTAATGAAGCCAATTTTGGTATTTTTGAACAGAGTCTTATGTAGCTGGAGATGACCTCAAACTTACAACCTCCCCTTTGCTGCAGTCTCTTGAGGGCTAGGGGAAGTTACCTGGCCTGGTATCCTCATTTGTTTTATTTATTTATTTTATTTATTTAATGTTATGGGAGTGGGGAATGAGGCCTTACTTTGAAGACAACATTGGCTCAGCACCATCCTGACTCAGCTGGGATTTCCGGTAAGAAATGTCATGCTAGGGTCCCACGCTGCCGTGTTATTTGGACTGTTAAGTTTTCTGTAAGCAGGAGTACATATGGTTCTATCACCTGAGCTGGCAGAGTGAGATATACTCAGCCTCCTCCTCCTTAGATCACAAGCTGCTATGTTTTCCCTCAAAATCCACTATCAGTAATTCCCAGGCTCCCCAAAATCTGCTGAACTCTTTGGGTAAGCTTCTAGGATGGATTCGCTCTCCTTCCTTGAGAGACTTGCTTCAGAGCCTACCCAAGCTCTCAGGTCTCAGGCGTGGAACTGTCCACTATGCAGATGAGACCACCCACTGGGGACTACTGCCCAGGAGCAATTACATTCTCTGGCACCTATAAGAATCCTCCATGCCCCTCTGCCATTGGATAAACAAAGAGCCTTCCCCTCCTTGGCCAACCCCTGCCCCACTTTCACGGCCCTCCCTGCCTCCTAACTCACTGCCTAGGAACCCACTAGACTGCATTAGCTGTTACTTCCCACTGGCTACTGGAGGTTTCTCTCTCAGGGGGACTTCCTTACTGATGAAAATGTACTCAAAATCCCTGTCTTCAAATAAGTAAACAAAGGAAAAAGCTCATGAAAGCTTCTATCAACTCTTATAGGGTTTTCTTCCCAGCTATGACTAAACTGGGAGGGATGACAACTGGTTTTGTAAAGAATGCCTTATTAGCAGAGCATAGTGGCACATGCCTTTAATTCCAACACTTGGGAGGTAGAGGTAGGTGAATTTCTGTGGGTTCAAGGCCAGCCTGGTCTATACAGTGAGTTCCAAGACCTGTCTTGAAAATACAAAAACAAAGCAAACACATGCTTTATTTTGTATCCATTGCTTCCCCCAAACCTCCCTCCTTTGCCACTCCAATCCCAGCAACTGCAGGGGCTAGCTCATACTTGGCACGTGCTTTATTCGTAGCTATATTGTTTCCTATCTGCATTTTTTCATTTTGAGACAGTCTCCAAGCATTGCTCATTTGAAATCACTCTGTAATGTAGACAGACCTCAAACTTAGGATCCTCCTGCCTCAATCTCCCAGGGAACTGCAATGACAGGTGTATACCTCTAGGACTGTCTTTTTGTTCTGTTTCCTTACCTCAGAGCCACATTGAGGCTCCCATCTTTGGCTTCTACCCTCCACCCTACCAACAAGGCCATTTGTTTATCGATGACCTAGACCAGTGGCTGTTTTAAATTCGTATTGGATTACTTGGAACTATAATAAAACACCTGGCACAGACTCCTTATGAGTAAAACTAGGTTTATTTAGTTAGTTCACTGGGCTGGAGGCTGAGCGCCTAAAGAGCATGTTTTATGTGGTCCTCATGAGCTACAGTAGAACATGTTCTGGAGAAAGGATCAGGAATGTATCTTGGAACCAAGCAGAGGGCATGCAGGACATAACAATGCTCCTGGAGAGCACTTGCTTGACCTCCATAGAAATGCCAAATGCCTTAATCCTTTCTGAGGACATGGTGGCAATGTCCAACGACCTTCCACCTGACTCCACTTCTTAGAGACTCTGCCAGACTGAAGACCATGTTTTCTGCACACAGATGTACAGAGGTCAAACTCCGTTTAAATCAGAACAAACTTCTTTGTTCTGTTGACCGATACTGGCTCTGGATTGGTGTGCCTGTTTCCTGGTGGGAGCCCTGGCTTCCCTCGCTTTCTAGCTGTCCCATAGCCCTTCTTCATTTCCCACCTCTCCAGCATCTTTGTTTGCCTCCTCCAGGCCTGGTCTCTTCTATTCATCTGGAGTTATTTAAAGTGGGCTCACCTCTTCTCATTTTCTTCCTGGAATTTCTTTCACATTTACAGTGAAGTTACCTTATGTTAGCTACAGGTGTTTCAAAGGGAAGAACAATACACTATGTAAGTGCATAGGATACTTTTTTCACCATTTTAAAAACTTTTTGAATTTTATTATTTTAATTACTTATTATTAGATGAGTATTTTAAAGACTTCTTTTTATTTTATGTGTTTGGATGTTTTGCCCACATGTGTGTCTTGAAAAAAAGCTATCCAGTCCCCCAGGACAGGGGTTATAGATGTGTCTGAGTCACCATGTGGGTTCTCTGGAACCAAACTTGGGTTCTCTGGAAGAGCAGCTGGTGCTTTTAACCTCGGAGTCACCTCTCTAACTCCTATTATGACTATTTAAACAGACACGACTTGACACTATGGTATAAAGTCGGCATACATTATAGAAAGTGAAATCAAGCTAATTAACATGCATTTCCTCACACAGTTCCATTTTTTGGTGAGAACACCTAAAATTTGTTCTTCAAAATTTCCAAGCACACAGTGACTTGTTCTTAACTATAGTTGCCATGGTGTACGGTGGCCCAAAAGGACATACTCTACCTATCATTTTTGTATCTGTAACTTCCATATACTAACCTTCAGCAGACATTCTCCATGGAACAACAGACCCATAGTTCTGTCTAGTTTTTATTTTTATGTTAATGGTTCAAAGGCTTCAGAAACTTAGTGACATAAAAGCTCAACCTGGGGCCTTTATTCTCAAATCTGACTCATCTTTGGTTTTACATTTGCAGTGAAGTTACTTTGTGTTAGCTAAGGGCATTTAAAGGGGAAGAACAATACACTATGTAATTGCATATCTATTTTATACATACATACACATATGCATGCATATACATTCATACACAGATGCATATAGGTATGTGCACACACATGCATATACACACATATATGTCTGTAATCATCTATAATTATAAAGCAAGATGAAATTAGATTGGCTTGATGGGCTGGAGGAGTCCTCCCATGGCTGTCTGCATCCTGGACAATCAGAGAACTTTAAGGATGTTCATTCTAAGAAGCTGTAATGCCTCAGAAAAAGAGGGGCCAATGTTGAAACGGGGCTGGAGGCCCTAGAAAACATTATGGAGAGTCCATATTGAGTGGGTCCATGTTGAATAGTGGGAGAAGCTGGGTGTCTGTAGGATGTGACAACAGCAATGACAATAGGAAATATAGAGACACTGAATGCAGTGCTGTAAGCCTGTATCTCAGTCCTCAGACAGCTGAGAAGCGACCGTCCATGAGTTTGAGGTCAGTCTCGGCTTCCTAGCTAGTAAAAAAAAAAGTCTCTGCTGCAAGTAAAAAAGAAAGGAGAACAGTCAGTCATTAAATGGTATTGCTAAAGAAGGGTTGATGATCCTGCCTTGTACACAGTGCAGGCCCCTGATTACTACACAACAGCAGACATAGTCAGGGTGGCTCTTTCTCCCTCTCCACATGATGACAGTATTAATGGTCTCTGCAGTGCCCTCACAGATGCATTTGGAAATGCACTTTACTAACTTAGGTGCTTCTCAAGCCACTCAAATCACCAGTGAAGACCAGTCATCATACACTCCCACTCTGAGTGAGGAAAAGTTCGTCTTTCTTGGTTATTTGTTTTTTTCTCCTATCCAAACTCTTGTCAGGTCTCCATGTGTTCTTGCATCTACATGGCATCTGGAGTCTTCATGTACAGACGGATCAGTCTGCTTCAACTCACTGCCTCTTTAAACCAGAGTTGTGCAACAGCTGTTCACTAACCAGCATGCTCTCATGCCACTGTGAGCCATCCGGCCTCCACGACTTTTGCCATTGGAAAGTTACATTGTAACAGAACAGAAAAAAAAAGTCTCTTACTTCTCAGCCTCCACCCTTTTCGCCAGACACACATTTTATACAAAATTTCTCAGGAAAAGAATAATAAAAAAAAAAAGAATCAGGGAGAAAACAATTCTAGGTACTGGGGATTCAAACTCCAGTATGAGAGAAAGGAGAGAGTGAACGAGCAAGAAAGACAGAGACACAGACACAGACAAGACAGAGAGACAGAGACAGAGAGACACAGAGAGAGAGACTGGGGTTCATAGAGTAGACATGGAGAAATTGAAAGATTTATAGCGTCCAAATCTGGGAAGAAATCTCAAACACGAGGAACGGTGCAGATGTGAAAAGGATGAAATTAGAGACAGAAAGGAGGCATGGCTTGGTACAGAGACATTAGAGCACAGGAGACCCAGCAGCCCTGAGCAGAGCCAGTGGTCTCTGCTCTCAGGTTCTTCAAACGCTACAAATTGTGGAAGCCCTGTAGCCAGGGGTGGAAGAGAGAGGGCTCTTGCAGAAGATTCTAGCTTGGTTCCCAGCCCCAAAGTCAGGCAGGCCACAAGTGTCTGTAATTCCAGCTTCCAGGAAGGCAATGGCTATGGCCTCTATAAGAACCTGCACTCATGTGTACACACCCACCCCCACCCCACACACACACAAATCAATCTTAAAAAAAAAAATAGATGTTTTAGTCTTCTTCTGGGCCAAGACCAAGGTAGTACTGTTTGGAGGGGGACCCATATTGTATTTCTTCCAAGCTATCACACCAAAGGCTGACATCACTAAAGCCTTCTCATTCACAGTAGTTATCATTGTGGCTTGTTGGCTTCTAGCAAATCAGGGACATTCATTCAACGAAGACTCTGTTACATTGTATCAGACTCACCCCTTGGCAAGACATCCTCTGTGGGTGATTTAGGAAATTCCTAAGTCGGAGTTCAGGTGAGGCTTTTGGAAGAACAATGAAAAAGCCACACTGGAAATAACAAAGACAAAGGAGAGAACTCTTTTCTCGCTTTAGACCTTCACCGGCTTTCTACATCTGCACTTAGATCCCTGCACAGTCTGGCCATGACTCCCCATTACTCTCTTGACTTCAGCCATTGCTGCTCTATTTCCTATAGGCATCCAGCAGATTTCCACAGCGCTTGCTTTAGTTTCCAGAGCTCAGCTTTAGTTTCTTTCTTGAGGGAGCCTAACCCCTGTCTTGAGTGAGAATCTGAATCTGCTGACACATCTTCCCAAGTCCCCTGTAACCACAAGTGATTATTGCTATTTCATAAGTAAGCATCCATCCCCTTTAAGTTTTGTTTAGTTTGAGACTGTCTCACCATATAACCCTAACTAGCCTGGAGTTTGCTATGTAGCCCAAGCTGACCTTGAAGCACAGAGATCCACTTGCCTCTGCTTCCCAAATTCTGAGATTAAAGGCTTTTGCCACCAAGCCTTGCTCAAGCCCCAAATCTCACTGCCATTGGTCAAACCACAAACCTCCCTATCTTAGTTATTTTTTGTGTCTCAATGACCAAATACTCAACCCAACTTAAACAAAGATTGCTTCTGACTCCCCATCTCAGAGAGTTTGGCCCATCATGGATGGCAGCTAGGCTGGGACATAACAATTCAGATGGTGGCGACTAGGAAGCAGAGAAAAGAGATTATCAGCAACTGGTTGCCTTTCTTCTTCATGTCCTTTAGTTCCTCGCTTCCCCACCTGGGAGGACCATGCCACTCTCACCTGGGCTCTCACCTAGAAACCAGTGTCACCCTGACTGAATGTGTACCTCCCCACTTGAGCTACTGTCCTCTGCAATCCCCATTACAGACACAAAGTCTCCTAGGTGATTCTAAATCCAGGCACGGTGACAAGTGAGGTTAAGCACTGACTAAAGCAGTGAGTTCCTGGAAGGGAGGATTTTGGGTTTTCTGTGCAAACTGACTAGTGAAAACTATTTACTCACTCTAAAGTGTTGGCTGGCTGGCGCTGCGAGCCAGGAGTTCAGAGCAGCTGGACATGGCCGGCTCTTTAGTTCATTATGTGCCTCTCATTATGATTCTTTCCCTCCATTCTCTTTCTAGATGAAGTGTGTCAATCAGGAGTACGAAAATTCAATTTCCTAACTCACCCGTGTTGTCATTCTTTCAGGCTTCCTTTGTTGAGGAATGTATTTTTCCCTTCTGTTTTATTTTATTTTTTTTTATTTTTGTGGGTCCTAGAAGCTGCTGTTGAGTGCACCCTGCTATGGAGTTTTACTGAGTCACATTGCTTATGCTTTGGGATAGAATTTGATAAAATTCTTTATCCCCCAGAGGTAAAAATAGAGGAATTTCACATAGGTAAAATAATTCATATTTCAAACTAAAAAAATTTAAAAAGAACAAAAATGGAATCTATTACAAAGAATATTAGCTCTTTTCAGGGATGGGCGAGTCCTTAAGTGTCCATTTCCAGGATTACAGAGGCAGGTCACATGGGGGTTTTATACTTTAACAAGAGGTTACCATCATCCTGGTTTCTTCCTGGTAGCTAGGTGGTCAAACTCTGGGGCAAGAGGTACTGTCTGGGCACCCTTGGTCAGCTGCACTGCCTATGGATAGTAAAGATTTCTAATGCAGCCCACACACTTGATTGGTTTGTTTTCACAGCCCCACCTTGCTGGATGCCTCAGCCACAGTTAACAGGAAGGATCCAGAATACTTCTCCTTTGTGAATGTCCCTGGTCTGAGTATGAAAGGCCCCTCACAGAAACATGTGTTGGAGTCCTTAGAACTGGTGACTGTCACATGACGTCATGGGCTCTTCGAAGTGGAAGGCAGGGTGGATGGAGGTCAGTCACTGGGTGCCAGTCCCAATTCTTTCTTTGCCTTGTATCCTCCAAGACGTAGGTAGGAAGTTCTGTCATAAGCGCCATGCCGTGCTGCCACGATGGAGTTTTGACTCTGAGACCAGGAGCCAGAATAACCTATCCTTCCTTTAAATGGTATCTGCCGAGTATTTTGTCACAGCAACAAGAAAAGTAATTAATAGAGTGCCCTTCTTCCATGGCTACCATGGCTGTCCTCTGTTCCTCCTCGAGACTGCTGGTTTTAAATGTTGGTTTCTACAACCTGAGCATGGAGCTTCATTTGAGGTTGGCATGTGGGTACACCTGTGGGGATTGTTTAGATTCTCCTAAGTGATGTGGGTGGGTAGACCCACCTGAAATGTGAATGGCTCAGCTGGAAAAGGATGTCGAAGCAGGAAGATTGCAATATTCCTCCCCCCTTTTTGTTTTGGGGTTTTCGAGACAGGGTTTCTCTGTGTAGTCCTGGCTGTCCAGGACTCACTCTGTAGACCAGGCTGGCCTCGAACTCAGAAATCCACCTGCCTCTGCCTCCCAAGTGCTGGGATTAAAGGTATGTGCCACTACTGCCCGGGCCAATATTCCTCCCTTTTGCTCTCTTCGCCTGGCTCCTGGCTGTCCAGTTAACTCACCTGTTGCTGCTGATTCCTTCTGGAACATTAGACCCAGCTTTTCATGACTTTCCAAGACAGACTTAGGACCAGCAGCTCTCCAGGATGCTTCTAGGCTTGGGCACCAGGTTGATGTGCTAGAGACACCCAGCCTCATAGACTGAGTAGCCACCAGATTCTGAGACTGAAGAGAGAAGAGCTGGAGATGGTAGAGAGAATATTTTAATAAATCTCAGCTCAGGGTTACTACCCGCCTCAATGGTTTATGGTCTTGAATGAAAGACATACACAGAACCTTTGTATTTTTTAATAAGCCTTAAGCAACACAATAGCTGGGCAGCTGCTTACCCTCCATGTTGTTAGAATCCACCTCCTACTGATAACTCCGAGTTACTACTTACTAAATTCTATGTTCCATCTTGGTTGCTCTTAACTCCAATTAGTCAGCCTTCTGGGCCACATTCTCTTGGCCTAGAGCCCAGAGTGCTCTTGTTGCTTCTCTACTCCATGGTGCCTCTTGTCTTCCCTACGCACTCTTCTGAGGCATGGTGACTCTCTCCTATATATTCTGACCCTTCCATGGCAGTTTCATCTCTCCCCTCTTCCTCCTCATTGTGGTCTCAAGCCTGAGAAACCTGAACCCTTTCTATCTCTCTTCTCCCCAGCTATTGGCTGTTGGCATCTTTATTTCCAAATCAGAATTAACTGGGGACGGTTCCCAGAAGCTGTGTGTGGACTCCAGATCTCGAGGGCCAGTACTCAGTATTACAATGACAGCAAAAAACAGAAACTTCAACAACCTACAGTTGGTAATGTAGCAAAATTAAAAGTTAAAACCAAATCAAAGTAAGATACAGACACCCAGTTAGAACAGCATCTCAGCTAAACAACAAAGTATTGGGGGTACAGACATGTCCTTCTAAATACTTAGGGTATCTTATGCTAATTAGCTACCCACTGCTTACCTGAAATTCGAGTGACAGTTGTTCTGTATGTGATGTAGTAACTTTAACCACATCTTTGGATCTTCAAAGGTAGGAACATGGAGCTGCTCTCTGGGGAGTGCTTTCAAGCCCCTTCTATCTCACCTTGGGTCTGGTTGACCAGTGTTCAACCTTGTTCTTTAGCTCTGCACATAGTTAGCAGACTTCTTTGCTATGGGGGTGAGAGAAGGCTGAAGTGTAGAGCTGGGCAGTGTTCTTCTGGGTCTGACTTGAAAACTACCCATTACTGAGTGAGAGTGGTCTGTAACTGTTAATTGCTTTGCAGACACCTCTCCCAGTCAGCCATCGTTCCCACAGCTGTGCTGCTATCCGGCAGTGTGTGCAACTTGGAGCCCCTCTGTCTGCTCGTTCCTTTTTCCTTCCTTAGAAAGTATCCACTTTATCCTTTTCTGAACGTGAGCGCACCATGCTTTGTCAGCCCTGGAGGAAGGAAGCCTGTGTCCTGGTATAAGTGGCAGGGGTCAGAGAAAACCTGAGTGTGTCTTCAGAGCAGGTGGCTTTTCAAGCAAAAAAGGCTAGGCCCACCTTGGCAGATCTGGCTTACCACTGGCATTGTGGGTAATCTTAGTTGAGGGGCTATTTTTCAGGATAGGGAGAAAAGCAAATAAGTGTCTTTTATACAGATACAATGGGTCACATAAGAACAGGCAATGGACAGAGAGAGAGAGAGAAGAGAGAGAAACACAGAGACAGAGAGGGTATATGTGTGCATATGTATATTTATTAATATATGCATACATATATATGAATAAATTTTACATATACATGTATATATACACATGTATATATATATGTGTGTGTATATATGTATGTTATTATCTATGGTTAGATGTGCATATATGTGGATGGATGTATTTGTGTATGTGTGTCCATGCACCTGTGTGTATGAATGTGATGTGAGTGTGTATGTATGTATATGTGTGTGTGCACTTGTGTATCTGTATGCATATATGTGCCTATATGTGCATGTGCATTCAAATGGGACATATCTGTATGTGCTCTACTCTAAGGTGACCAACAGCACAGCAGGTTTGTGGATGCCAGCATCATTAGAGACAAATGCAGAATGTGTGAACCATGATGTGAAGGTGATGATGATGTCAGTAGGCAACAGGCTGTTTCCAGGTCTCTTACAATTTTGGGAGGCATCAGTCACACATGAAGCCTGTCTTTGACTGAAATATTACTTGGCACATGGCTGCATGTATGTGAATAAATATGTGTCTGAATTTGGACACAAAGAAGACACCCAGCTCTGATCATGTCTATCCTGTCTCCTTATTGTAACCAACTAGGTTTATTAAGGAGACTTATCTCATGGTGGGGCAAATCTGGATAAAAACAAGGAAGCAAAGTGACACACCAAACTGTGGAAGGCTGGGGAGCATGTCCTCTGAAAACTGGCCAAGAGGGACCCCGGAGGCATTGCTAGGAGCAAAAAGTTTGGGTGGCAATGTGTATGGATTTATGGAGTTCAGTATAAGAAATAGTGAAAGCAAATGTTTTTGCACCATGTGCTCGCCCCATGAGACACTGGCTGCTTACCCAGGGTGAATTACGATAGTTAAAACATGGCCTCAGAGGTGCGACACTGTCCCTGATGGCAAGCCCACTTCTGTGTTAACATTGCACCCACTCTGCTAGGCACAGTAAGGAAGATATAAATCTGTATGAGAGGCGAGGGATAGAAAAATAGGCAGTAAGATGGCTCTGTGGTAAATGTTCCAGAAGCAGGTGGGCTTGTGGAGGTGGAGTTGGAGGTGATCATATGGCACTACATGAAAAGAGAAAACCAGGGATGCCAGGAGAAGGATGGGAAGGAAGCAGGGCTCCTGAGCCTGTGGGTCTTTTTGCTACCCATGGGTGTGAGAAGTGAGGGCCTCAGTGACTTACAGCTGTGTTTCTTGTTCCATTTCAGCAAGCACTGTTGTCTTCCAGACCTGGCAGATGTCTCTAAGAGAGACCACGTTTAGGTTCTCCTTGCTCTGCCCTCTTGTGAGTCTCAGCTCCTGGGCCTGCAGCTCTGGGTTCTGGGACCAGCTCCCCCAGCCCCCTCCCAGCAGGACAAAACAAGCATTTGTAGACTGTGTATGCTGTCTGTGTGTCATGCCCTGCTGTTTGAAAGAGCTGTGGAGTTGATGAATTAACTCCTAGCTGGTGGTAGAGTGGGAGCAACCACATCTGCCTCAGGCTCTTTCTTGCCTGAGCAAGCCCATCAACCAGCTCATTCCTGGAATGCATGGCTCCTGTCTTGTTGCTGGAGCCTGAGAGAGGAGGTGTGACCGGGGCTGCATGTCTTGGTGTGTGGCATGTGTGCTACCTGTGAGCCACAGAACCTCCCTTAGTTCTGTGTGCAGAGGAGAAGAAAGAGGATTAGTGATGAATGAGCTTGCTATAAAATTTTGATCTGTGGCTGGTTGCCATTACCTCATAATGAACATTGGTGGCTATCATTTTAACTTGAAGATCAGTCAGAGTTTTTGGAGAGGCTAGCTCCTGTGCTGATCCATTCAAGGGTGGAAACAGGAGTCCACAATAGTGGCAATTGCAAAACTGTATTAAGTGACTGGAGAGCCTTCAGCATGAGATGGAGACCCTTGTCAAATGGTGTTGCCAGAAGAATAAAAAAGTTTGGTTGGCAACCTTGGGAGTAGGGTCGTTGTTGGGGTTCGGGTCGTGATGGGCACGTCTGCAGACACCAGGCACAAACAGTTCCACATGTAAGAGGTTTAATTAAGGGGGAGTGGGGACTGCGGCGCAGGAGGAGAGAGAGAGGAAAAAGAGGAAGAGATGGAGGAAAGCACTCATATATATATATATATATATATATATGTCGTGACGTAGTAGGTCCAGGTAAAGGTGGGAGCTGAACCCAATGGATTCTGGGAATATGGTGGCCGTTGCCTTGACAACAGGTCTGTGGACCCGCCCATATCTGCCGCCGTTTCTGGGTGCTAACAGTCGTCACATCACAAGACTTTAGGATAGCACTTCCAACCTCCTTCCTAGCAGAATGGGGACCTTAAGACAGATAGTTGTGGATAGAATTGGCTTGGGGCTAGTAGCTCTTCTTACTTGGGAATGGAGTCAACACTTGGGGATGGGGGCGGGGGAAGAAAGGCAGGCAAGGGATACCTGTGTTGACCAGCAAAGACAAAAAAGAATCAAAGAAATGAAGAATGACATCTCTGGATGTGAAATTTGGATCAGTTGTAAATGGAATTGTAGACATTGCCCCTGGTCATGTTCTGGAGACGTGTGCATCAGAGGATCCTGATGACGGAAACTTACCTACACTGCTGAGAAAAGGGGTCTGGGATGAGCAAGAAGTCTGTTCTAGACAAAGTTATGGTAAAAACTTAACGTTAAAGGCTGTAGATACTTCACAACATTGGAATGGTCAGAAAGGTTCCTGTTCAATGTTACTAACAAAGCGAACACTGTTCAGACAACTTTTAGGCAAGATAATAAAACTCCAATTATCCATACATAAAAAAAAGTCATAAAACATAGGGCAGATTCATGTTCTCCCTACCTGAAAAAAAAAGGAGGGAACAGGGTGAAGTTCTTTGCTCTGGGGCAACATGGGGTGTCATGGAGTAACCGGTCCAGAGGGGAGCCCAGGACCCATCAAGGCTCTTTCTCCGCTGGCAACAGGAACTGATGAGAGTTTAAGAGGGCATTTGCCAGTGGACAGCAGCGAGGTGTGCTGCTTTGAGGCCCAGTGGCCCCTGGTTGAGCTCAAATTCAGTTCTCACGCTGAGTTCTACCTCTCTCAGGGCTCTGGTCATGGGATCATTGCTGCCGCAGCATCTCTGTAGGTACCTATTCTCCAGTACAGTTTAAGGGAAAATAAGGAACTCTGGTCCTGTAGTCTCACAGTTTCCTTGCATCTCATTGGCTATCTTCAGGTCACATGCCTAACTCTAATCACCCCCCACCCCAAGAAATTCCTTTTAGCTCCACAGTGAGGCTCTCTAAGAATCAAGGGCGCTATCTTATGCTTTAGTTGACCTGTTAGGAAATCATGCTTAAGCTAGAGTTGGCCGTGCACACCTCAGCGTTCCTGGACCCAAGGCAAGAGGATAGGAGTCTGACTTCCAGTTCAGCCTGAACTGCTTTGTGAGATGTTTCAAAACATCCATAGCAAGGAGGTTGGGAGGTAGGGGTGTAGGAAACAACCCTGCCCTCCTTTGTGCACTGTGCAGAGAACAAAAGATTTGTGATTTTTTTAATGGAGTGAGGGGTGATTTTGGAAATGCTTTGTCCAGCACCCATGATCAGTAGGGGACTTTGAAAGAAACTTCACAAATGCTGTGACTTCCAAACCATTGGACAAAATGGGGTACAAGTCCATGGAATGGGGCCAAAAAAAGAATGCTCTTTTAGAACAAGCCCTCACAGTGCACCTTCAGCTGGGAAAATCAGTCTCAGAGACGGGACTGATTGGCACAGGGCATTCATTCATTTGATCTCTGAAGGCCAGAGGGGACCTTTGGCCTGTCACTTGTTTTGCAGAATCTCTGCTGGGTTTGGAGCATGTAGCCGACGGACCCTATATTGCAGCTTTTTCTAAGTGCTTGTCAATTGGCTCCTGCAGTTACAGGGTGACAGATTTGAGTGCTCTGCTTTCGGGGTTTTGTTTTTTTCTTTTAAGATGGGCAATGCCATGCATCTAAGGCTAGGCTTGAAGTTAAGATTGTTTTGTGGAGCCCTGGAGTGCTGGTTGTTCCAGGTGTCCACCTTCCAGTTCTTTTTTCAAGGAGAGGAATGCAGACTGGAGCCCCATTTCTGGTCTCTGAAGGTCAGCTGTCTTCTTCCCCACACAAGGGAAGCAGCCTCAGGCAGGGGTAGAGGAACAGGGGACACTTTTGAGCTGGAAAGGCTCAGATCTGAAGGAGCTTGTGTGTTCTGAAACCAAGGCAGCAGGTGGCTGAGGTGTGGAGGGGACAGAACACAGTGGGGAGTGAAGACAAGGGGCTGGGGAAAGGCAAAGAGCTTTATAGTCCAGGGGAGGCTCTCGAGTCTTACCCAACAGCAATGCAGCACTGGCCAAGAGTTTGTTTCCCAAAGCCCATTTCTTCAAGCAGTGAAAATGATTTGGTTAGGGAAGTGCTTTGCACAGTGCATGGAGGAACTATAGTGGGGGCTAAGGAGCTGTCTCAGCCTGTTACAGTGCTTAGTGTACAAGCATGAGGGCCTGAGTTCAAATCACCAGCACCCACAAAAAAAAGCTGGGCATAGCCACGAGCATGCCAGTAACCTCAGTATCTTGGGAGTCAGAAACAGGAGGATTGGCCACCACCCTCGCTCCAGGCTCAGTCTCAAGGGAATGAGGCAGAGAATGACAGAGCAGACATGCATATCCTACCTCTTTCATCTGAAGCTGTATGAACACTACCCCAGCCACCATCCTATCAATTCTTTAGTGTGCTGTGAGTGACTGGGCATGGCTTTTTATGTCCTGGATCAGACGCTATGCCTTAGCAACTACTTCTGAACGTGATGTGGGCACCTTTGCCTCTCCATGAGCTGCTGTGATCTGGCCTGAGTATCTTTGCTGCTTCTTCTCTGTTTTGCACACCACCCTGACTTTAGAGTTGTGTCACAGGAGAAAGTGGCCATTGATGGCTGACCTGAGTATAAGAGGGCAATTCCCGGACAGCAGAATGAGGAGCATTGGATGGCCAGTTCCCAGCCTAGGGTGTACATTTTAGAGATGGGGGATCTTGAACAGAAGTACAGTTAAATGAGTGCCCAGTATTCTAAGAGTCCAGGGATGCCAAGACTTTAATATTAACTGCCTTGGAATGAACAAGAGGACAGTTAACAGTAAGCTGCATCCACATGGGATAATAATTTGTACCTGGGTAAGAGATTATTCTCCTTCCTTCCTTTCTTCTTTCCTTTCTTCCTTCCTTCCTTCCTTCCTTCCTTCCTTCCTTCCTTCCTTCCTTCCTTCCTTCCTTCCTTTCCTATCTCCATCTTCCTTCCTTCTTTTTTTGTTAGATATTTTCTTTATTTACATTTCAAATGATATCTCCTTTCCCAGTTTTCCCTCCAGAAAAACAAAACAAAACAAAACCCTGTTCTCTCCCCGCTCCCCCTGCTCACCAACCCACCCTCTCAAGCTTCTTGACCCTAGCATTCCCCTACCCTGGGGCATAGAACAGTCACAGGACCAAGGGCCTCTTCCCCCGTTGATGACCAACTAGGCCATCCTCTGCTACATATGCAGCTGGAGCCATGAGTCCCATCATGTGTACTCTCTGGTTGGTGGTTTAGTCCCTGGGAGCTCTGAGGGTACTAGTTAGTTCATATTGTTGTTTGTCCTAAGGGGCTGCAAACCCTTCAGCTCTTTGGGTCCTTTCTATAGCTCCTTCATTGGGGACCCTGTGCTCAGTCCAATGTATATCTGTGAGCCTCTACTTCTGTACTAGTTGGGCACTGTCAGAGCCTCTCAGGAGACAGCTATTTCAGGCTCCTGTCAGCCAACACTTGCTGGCATCCACAATAGTACCTGGATTTGATGATTGACTATCGAAAGGATTCCCAGGTGGAGCAGTCTCTGGATTGTCCTTCCTTCAGTCTCTGCTCTATAGTTTGTCTCTGCAACTCCTTCCATGGGTATTTTGTTCCCCCTTCTAAGAAGGAACTAAGTATCCACACTTTGGTCTTCCTTCTTTTTGAGTTTCTTGTGCTTTGTAGATTGTATTTTGGGTATTCCAAGCTTCTGGGCTAATAGCCACTTATCAGAGAATGCATGCCATGTGTGTTCTTTTGTGATTGGGTTACCTCACTCAGGATGATATTCTCCAGATCCATTTCCCAAAGAATTTCATAAATTCATTGTTTTTAATAGCTAAGGGGTACTCCATTGTGTAGATGTACCACATTTTCTGTATCCATTCCTCTGTTAAGGGACATCTGGGTTGTTTCCAGTTTCTGGCTATTATAAATAAGGCTGCTATGAACATAGTGGAGCATGTGTTATTCCATGTTGGAGCATCTTCTGGGTATATGCCCAAGAGTGGCACAACTGGGTCCTTAGGGTAGTACTATGTCCAATTTCCTGAGGAACTGCCAAACTGATTTCCAGAGTGGTTGTCCCAGCTTGCAATCCCACCAGCAATGAAGAAGTATTCCTCTTTCTCCACAACCTCACCAGCATCTGCTGTCACCTGAGTTTTTGATCTTAGCCATTCTGACTGGTGTGAGGTGAAATCTCAGAGTTGTTTTGATTTGCATTTCCCTGATGACTAAGGATGTTGAACATTTCTTTAGTTTCTTCTCAGCCATTTGGTATTCCTCAGTTGAGAATTCTTTGTTTAGCTCTGTACCCCATTTTAATAGGGTTATTTGATTCTCTGGAATCTTGAGTTCTTTGTATATATTGGATATTAGCCTTCTATTGGATATAGGATTAGTAAAGATCTTTCCCCAATCTGTTGGTTGCCGTTTTGTTCTATTGACAGTGTCCTTTGCTTTACAGAAGCTTTGTAATTTTATGAGGTCCCATTTGTCAATTCTTGATCTTAGAGCTTAAGCTATTGGTGGTCTGTTCAGGAAATTTTCCAGTGTGCCCATGTGCTCAAGGCTCTTCCCCACTTTCTTTTCTATTAGTTTTAGTGTATCTAGTTTTATGTGGAGGTCCTTGATTCACTTGGACTTGAGCTTTGTACAAGGAGAAAGGAATGGATCGATTTGCATTCTTTTACATGTTAACCGCCAGTTGAGCCAGCACCATTTGTTGAAAATGCTGTCTTTTTTCCACTGGATGGTTTTAGCTCCTTTGTCAAAGATTAAGTGACTATAGGTGTGTGGGTTCATTTCTGGGTCTTCAATTCTATTCCATTGATCCACCTGCCTGTTACTGTACCGATACCATGCAGTTTTTAATCACAATTGTTCTGTAATACAGCTTAAGGTCAGGGATGGTGATTCCAACAGAGGTACTTTTGTTATTGAGAATAGTTTTTGATATCCTAGGTTTTTTGTTATTCCAGATGAATTTGCCAATTGCTATTTCTAACTCTATGAAGAATAGATTTGGAATTTTGATTGGGATTTCATTGAATCTGTAGATTGCTTTCAGAAAGATAGCCATTTTTACTATATTAATCCTGCCAATCCATGAGCATGGGAGATCTTTCCACCTTATGAGATCTTCTTTGATTTCCTTCTTCAGAGACTTGAAGTTCTTGTCATACATATCTTTTATTTGCTTAGTTAGGGTCACACCAAGGTATTTTATATTATTTGTGACTATTGTGAAAGGTGTTGTTTCCTTAATTTCTTTCTCAGCCTTTTATCCTTTGTGTAGAAGAAGGCCACTGATTTGCTTGAGTTAATTTTATATCCAGCTACTTTGCTGAAGTTGTTTATCAGGTTTAGGAGTTCTCTGGTAGAATTTTTGGGGTCACTTAAGTATACTATCATATCATTAGCAAATAGAGATAATTTGACTTCTCCCTTTCCAATTTGTATCCCTTTGATCTCCTTTTGTTGTCTAATTGCTCTGGCTAGGACTTCAAGTGCAATATTGAATAGGTAGGGAGAGAGTGGGCAGCCTTGTCTAATCTCTGATTTTAGTGGGATTGCTTCAAGTTTCTCTCCATTTAGTTTCATGTTAGCTACTGGTTTGCTGTATATTACTTTTACTATGTTTAGCTATGAGTCTTCAATTCCTGATCTTTCCAAAACTTTTATCATGAAGGGGTGTTGGATTTTGTCAAATGCTTTCTCAGCATCTAATGAGATGATCATATGATGTTTTTCTTTGAGTTTGTTTATATAGTGTATTATGTTGATGGATTTCTGTATATTGAACCATCACTGCATCCCTGGGATGAAGCCTACTTGATCATGATAGATGATCTTTTTGATGTGCTCTTGGATTCACTTTGCAAGAATTTTATTGAGTATTTTTGCATCAATATTCATAAGGGAAATTGGTCTGAAGTTTTCTTTCTTTGTTAGGTCTTTGTGGTTTAGGTATCAGAGTAATTGTGGCTTCATAGAATGAATTGGGTAGAGTACCTTCTCTTTCTATTTTGTGGACTAGTTTGAGGAGTATTGGTATTAAGTCTTCTTTGAAGGTCTGATAAAACTCTGCACTAAATCCATCTGGTCCTGGGCTTTTTTTGGTTGGGAGACTATTAATGACTGTTTCTATTTCATTAGGGTATGTGGGACTGTTTATTTGATGTTGATTTAACTTTGGCACCTGGTATCTACCTAGAAAATTGTCCATTTCATCCAGGTTTTCCAGTTTTGTTGAGTATAGGCTTTTGTAGTAGGCTTTCATGATTTTTTGGATTTCCTCAGTGTCTGTTGTTATGTCTCCCTTTTCATTTCTGATTTTGTTAATTAAGGTATTGTCTCTGTGCCCTCTAGTTAGTCTGGCTAAGGGTTTATCTATCCTGTCGATTTTCTCAATGAACCATCTCCTAGTTTGGCTGATTCTTTGTATAGTTCTTTTTGTTTCCATTTGGTTGATTTCAGCCCTGAGTTTGATTATTTCCTGCCTTTGACTCCCCTAGGGTGAATTTGCTTCTTTTTGTCCTAGAGCTTTCAGATGTGCTGTCAAATTGCTGTTGTATGTTCTTTCCAGTTTCTTTTTGGAGGCAGTTAGAGCTATGAGTTTTCCTCTTAGGACTGCTTTCATTGTGTCCCATAAGTTTGGATATGTTGTGGCTTCATTTTCATTAAACTCTAAAAAGTCTTTAATTTCTTTCTTTATGTCTTCCTTGACCAAGTTACCATTGAGTAGAGTGTTGTTAAGCTTCCATGTGTATGTGGGCTTTCTACAGTTTATGTTGTTATTGAGGAGCAGCCTTAGTCCATGATGATCTGATAGGATGCAAGGAATTATTTCAATCTTGTATCTGTTAAGGCCTGATTTGTGACCGATTATATGGTCAATTTTGGAAAAGGTACCATGAGGTGCTGAGAAGAAGGTATATCCTTTTGTTTTAGGATAAAAAGTTCTATAGATATCTGTTAGATCCATTCGTTTCATAACTTCTGTTAGTCTCATTGTGTCTTTGTTTAGTTTCTGTTTCCATGATCAGTTTTCAGAGAGTAGGGTGTTGAAATTTCCCACTATCATTGTGTACAATGCAATGTGTGCTTTGAGCTTTAGTAAAGTTTCTTTTATGCATGTAGATGCCCTTGTATTTGGAACAAAGAGGTTCAGAATTGAGAGTTCATCTTGGTAAATCTTATTTTTGATGAGTATGAAGTGTCACTCCATATCTCTTTTGATCACTTTAGGTTGAAAGTCAATTTTATTTGATATTAGAATGGCTACTCCAGCTTGTTTCTTGGGACCATTTGCTTGGAAAATTGTTTTCTAGCCTTTTATTTTGAGGTAGTGTCTGTCTTTGTCACTGAAGTGGGTTTCCTGTTTGCAACAAAATGTTGAGTCCTGTTTATGTACCTAGTCTGATAGTCTATGTCTTTTTATTGGGGAATTAAGTCCATTGATATTAATAGATATTAAGGAAAATTAATTGTTGCTTCCTGTTATTTTTGTTGTTAGAGTTGGAATTCTGTTCATATGGCTATCTTCTTTTAGTTTTGTTGGAAGATTACTTACTTGCTTTTTCTAGAATGTAGTTTCCCTCCTTGTGTTGGAGTTTTCCATTATTATCCTTTGAAGGGCTGGATTTTTGGAAAGATATTGTGTAAATTTGGTTTTGTCATGGAATACTTTGGTTTCTCCATCTATAGTAATTGATAGTTTTGCTGGTTATAGTAGCCTGGGCGGGCATTAGTGTTCTCTTATGGTTTGTATGACATCAGCCGAGGATCTTTTGGCTTTCATAGTCTCTGGGGAGAACTCTGGTGTAATTCTGATAGGCCTGCCTTTATATGTTATTTGACCTTTTTTCCCTCACTGCTTTTAATATTCTTTCTTTGTTTTGTGCATTTGGCGTTTTGACTATTATGTGGTGGCAGGAATTTCTTTTATGGTCCAAACCATTTGGAGTCCTGTAGACTTCTTGTATGTTCATGGGCATCTCTTTTTTTAGGTTTAGGAAGTTTTCTTCTCTAATTTTGTTGAAGATATTTACTGGCCCTTTAAGTTGGAAGTCTTCACTCTCTTCTATACCTATTATCCTTAGGTTTGGTTTTCTCATTGTATCCTGGATTTCCTGGATGTTTTGGGTTAGGAGCTTTTTGTATTTTGCGTTTTTCTTTGACTGTTGTGTCAATGTTTTCTATGGTATCTTCTGCACCTGAGATTCTCTCTTCTATCTCTTGTATTCTGTTGGTGATGTTTGCATCTATGGCTCCTGATTTCTTTCCTATATCTTCTATCTCCAGAGTTGTTTCTTTTTGATTTCTTAATTGTTTCTACTTCCATTTTTAGGTCATGGATGGTTTTTGTTCAATTCCTTCACCTGTTTGGTTGTGCTTTCCTGTAATTCTTCAAGGGATTTTTGTGTTTCCTCTTTGAGAGCTTCTACTTGTTTACTCCTGTTCTCCTGTAATTCTTTAAGGGATTTATTTATGTCCTTCTTAAATTTCTCTATTACCATTATGAGATCTGATTTTAGATCCAAATCTTGCTTTTCCAGTGTGTTGGGATATCCAGGACTTGCTGTGTTGGGAGAACTAGGTTCTGATGATGCCAAGTAGTCTTGGTTTCTGTTGGTAAGATTCTTGTGTTTGCCTTTCACCATCTGTTAATCTTTGGTGTTAGATGTTCTTTGCTGTCTCTGGCTGGAGCTTGTTCCTCATGTGGGTCTGTTAGTCTGTGTCAGCACTTCTGGGAGATCAACTCTCCTCTGGTAAGCCCATGTACAGAGGGCTGTGGATCAGCCATCCCTCCTGGGTGCAGATGGATGAATGAAAGACCCTATCCCAGTTGCTCTGCATCTTCTCCAGCATGTGCCTCCTGGCTGGTACTGCCTTAGAAAGACACCAGAGAGAAAATGGAGATCTCGCCTGAGTCCTGGGGTCTGAGCACTCCCTGGAGACAAGCTCTCTGCTTATGGGAATGGTGCACAGAGGATTGTGGATCAGCTGTTCCTCCTAGTTGTAGATGAAGGTAGAAAGCTCCATTTTCCTTCTTTCCTTCCTATTATCTTTCCTTTCTTTCATTTTTGTGGTCCTGGGGATTGAATTTTGAGCCAGAGTGCATAGGCAAGTGCTCTGTCTACTGGCCCATACCCCTCAGCTGCTCACGGGAAATTTCTAGACCGGAGGAATACCATTGAGTTGTATTCACAGCCTCTCACTGGGGGGGGGTCCTAGGCAGGGGGTCTACCACTGAGCCACACCCCCAGTCCCTCATTGGGGGGATTCTAGGCAGAGGCTCTACCATTGAGCCACACACAGCAGCTCCATTTTCATTTTAAGTCAGGGGTTCTCTAAGTTGCTCAGGCAGGATATGGCCTTGTGATTTTCCTTCCTCTGCCTGAGGAGTAGCTGGAGTTACAGGCCCACCAGTTGTTCTGCCTTCTTGAAAGGATGCATTCAGACTCCTCCATTAACACCCTCTTACACTGTAGCTCATCTTCTTACTCTAACTGCCTTGTGTATGAGAGTTCTCCAAAGCTTTGCTGTCCAGCAATCCCTCCAGCCACCCTGGACTGTTTCCCCCACCCCTGAAAATGAATATGTCTCTGGACCCCTCTCCTATATCACACCCAGGGATTGGTCTAATTTTCCCCCAAGACAAGGCAACATGAGGCTAAGAACTCCTTTGACCCACCCTACCCCAGTACTTAAGCACCAGAATGCATCTAGTCAGTCAACAGCCACATATCATGTTAACAGATTTTGCATGAGTCCTTCAAGGCAGGTGCCATTGCACAGGAGAGGCACCGAGGCATACCTTTTCAGGGACCCAGTGTCTTATACATACTGGATTTTTGTAGACTTATGATTTGGAAAGAGCTCTGATTCGAGGATGGTCTTAGCAGAATGCTTCTGTGGGCCAGCCCTTATTGGAAACAGGTATCAGCAAGGTATGCCAGGAAATGAATGTTGAGAGGATGCATCTGAGGCTCATGGATGGGGAAATGAGACAGGTAGAGAGTCTCCTTTCTAGCTGCAAAAGCATCCCCGTACTCTCTGTCTCTCTCTGTGTCTCAGTCTCTCTCTCTCTCTCTCTCTCTCTCTCTCTCTCTATGTGTGTGTGTGTGTGTGTCTCAATCTCTCTCTGTCTCTGTGTCTCACTCTCTATCTCTCTCTGTGTCTCAGTCTCTCTCTGTCTCTCTCTCCTCTCTCTCTGTGTCTCAGTCTCTCTCTCTCTCTTACACGGGTACACATGTGCACACCACACACACACACACACACACACACACACACACACACACACACCCTTTGAAAATATCCATAGAGATAAAAATAAAAAGAAGTCAGCCCAGCATATCTCTTGCCTATAATCTGAGCACATAGGAAGGCCAAGATTTGGTCCTAAGTTTCAGGTCAAACCAACGTAGGCTACACAGAGAGACCCTGTCTCAAAATGCAAAAATGAAACAAACAAACAAAAAGTTGTAAGTGAAGAATAAAAATCACCTGTTGATTGCAAGATCATCTTCCGTAAGTAACCAGCAACTGTCGCATAATGATTCAAATCTAAGAATTTAAATGTAACACATATTTCACCTGCAGTACATTTGTATGAGCCATGTTATACCGTGCATTTATTTATTGGGACATTAAAAATGGCCCGATCTGAGCTAAACTCTTCGAGGCACAGGCTACACAAGTTCAGAGCCAATTTCCCCTATGCTGTTTTTCTAAGAAAAATTATCTCACAGACCTGAGTTGTACTAACCCAAGGTCCAGTTCCTTCGACACCCAAGCATTCCAACTCATTGAGATTTTATGCATTGGCTCTGTAAGACAGAAGGCAGCGTGGTGTGAACCACACATAACTTGGTACAATAAAAATGGTTAATGTCTGAGGGACTTTGTAGATTATTGACATGTGAACGAAGGATAACCCTTTTGTGTAACTTTCTTCTCCTGAGCAGTTGGTGCAAGATTTGGGTACTTTAGGGGATGCCAAATACATGGTCTAATTTAAGCTCTGTTGACTTTTATTAAAATCTCTGTTCTAAATACCTTGCCTACTAGAGTCTCGAGAAGTCCGTAGCTGCCTTCAAAGGCCCCACTTGACAGAGCGTGGGCCGAGTCTTGGCATCTTCCCCTTCATTGGGGATCCATTTTCAGACGCATATTCGAACTCCAAGGAAGAGACATATCCCACTGTCCATCCAAACAAAATGAAGTCAGCTTTGGCTGTTGCAAAATGTCGATGAATTCTTCAGAGTAAATCAGCCCTGTCAGGGTGATACAGAACCGTCAGCTCCTTGTGACATAATATAATATGAAATGATATTGAACAACATGCGTTTGGCGCTAAATTGTTAGCGCGTTTTTAGCTTTGACAGCATGAAGTTTATTGCTTTAATCCCAAGGTCTTTTAAACCTCTTTGACATAAATTGAGGTTGGCTTTTGTGTGTGGGGGGACCCTCCACTTTCCTTTCTCTTCTTTTACCTAAAACTGCTTTTTACAGTTTATGCTAGTACATCACACTTGGTCTGGGTGACAAAAAGGAACAGAAAGATGTATTTGAATAGGAAGTGGGGATTGGGGAAAAGGCCGCTTTAGTCTAAGCAGTCTGCATTTCCTTTTGTTCCCATGTCATGGCTTTCCTCGGGTGGGCATGTTGCATTCTGGTTATAACAAGCTGTGGTTCCATGAACTGAAACCTAGCAGGGCAAAAGTCTTCCATAAGGTGGAGGACAGCTACAGCGGGGGAAGAAGGGACTCCTAATCAGAAGCAGAACTCTGGTGCTGCATCCTGCTTCACCAGAACACATTTCCTTATATGGCTTCTTGCCTTCCTCCCCCCCCACAAACCTGCCCCCAACAGACACTCTCAGAGATCAAAGATGACTTCTGAAACCTTGATTTAGTAAGCATGGCACACAAGCAGAATCCCTAAGTTTTATATTGTAATCGGAGCTCCAGATGGCTGATGGGTTGTGGTCTCACATAATGGGACCTTGGCAGAGGATAATGGGGGCGGGGTGGTGCCTCTCCTTCGATAGCCTTTCTGAGGTTGGTGTTCCTTCCAAGGTGCCCTGCCTATTCTGCCAGGTCCTTGTGAGAAGGCACTTCACCAGGGAGGCCAGGCTGTCTGTCTGGCAGAGTATTAGCGTAATCCTCTTGGCTATGGTTGGGGTGGGTGATCTCTTGCCCTTATCCTGTGAGCTGCGGATCTCTGAACACAACAGGGTAGACTATGTAAATTATCAGTCTCTCCTGCAGCAAAAGACAGATCTGAGCCCAGCTCTTTTCCCAGAACAAACTTACTGGTTGGTTACTTAAATTCTCTTAGTTCATTTGTTCTCTCATTTATGAAATAGGAAAGTTGAATAAGATATTTCCTGTAAAATGAGGAAGGTCCAAAGCTGTAGCACTGGCACGTCTGGAGCACCTGATCTTTACACTTAGCCCTCTTTCTGCATCTTTGGATCACTGCTTATATTAATTTGCATTTTTTAATAATGACTTTACGGGAATGCATGCAGCCACCCAGAACTATTTTACCCACAATGTTATAGAAACAGAACTTCAAAATATATATTGTTATCTGTAATAACAAATATATTTTGCTTACTGAAAATGTAGGTTATAAGACTAGGGGGTTTCCATTCTATAAATAATTTCTGATACTAATGAAATAAGATAAATTTTCCAGCTGTTGAGATTATATTACATATTATATGTGATATATGATTATTGGTATTCTATATACTGGTACAATGTAATATATATTATGTGCTTTGATCATGTTCATCCCATTAACTTCTTATACCCCCTACTCTCACTGAAACCTTTCTTCTAAAAGAAGCTCTTTTACTTTCATTTCTCTTTTGTCTTCTTTTCTCTCCTCTCCCCTCCCTTTCCCCCTCCTCTCCTATCCTCCTTTTCCCCTCCTCTCCTCCCTTTTCTCCTTCCCTCCCTTCCCTTCCCCTCTTCTCCCCTCCCCTTCCTCCCCTCCCCTCCTCTCTTCTCTCCTTTTCCTCCCTGTCCCTCCATTTTCTAGGTCTCTCTATATAGCTCTGGTTGCCTAGAAATTGCTATGGAGATCAGGCTAGTCTCAAACTCGCAGAGATCCACTCATGTCTGCTCCCTGAGTGATGACATTAAAGGCATCCTAGCTGTCACCTTACACATATGACTGTTGTCCCTGAGTACAAGTGTGGTCACAATACTCAAGCACCATTTTTTTTTTTTAGCAAAATTTAAGGGCATAATGCTACGTGTTTACTACAGCCATCCTGATGTCAGATAACTCTAACTTAGCCATCTTGTTGAACTGAACTGTTTTTACCCTTTGATGAGTACTCCTAACTCCTCAACTCTCCACTATTATTCTACTCTCTGCCTCTCTGCATCTGTTTTTAATTTCTCCATTTAAGTTAGATCATGCAAGATTTTCCTTTCTGTGCCTAGCTTATTCCCCTGATGTCTTCTTGGTTCGTTTCTGTAATTGCACATGTCAAAGTTTTCATCTTGTTTACATAATGACTAAGACTTCAGTCTGTGTGTGCGTGTGCATGTGTGTGTTTGTGTGTATGAGTGTGTGTGTCCCACATACCATGGATCCATCTATCCATCTACTGGTCCATCCATTTTTCCTTTCTTTCATTCATATATCCGTTGTACTTTCCCATGGTAACTAACAGTATAGTAGACTTGAGGGTTCAAGTATCTCTTTCAGGCTCTGGTTTTATTTCCCTTGAGTATTTACTGAGAAGCAGGATTTCTGAGTTGTATAGTGGCTCTGTTTTTGAGTTGTCCAAGGGACTGCCATACTGTTTTCTGCAATGACCACAACACTTTGATTCCTGCCAGGAGTGTTCAAGGTCCCCTTCCCTTTCACTTTGTCAACAATTGCATTTAACAGATATGAGGTGATATTTTACAGGAGCTCCCTTGTAAGCTTTAAAAAAATATGCACTTATTTGTTTAATGTTTATGAATGTTTTGTCTGCATGTATATATGTGCACCACATGTATGCAGTGCCTATGGAGGCCAGAAAGCAGGGGTGATGGTTCCTTAGAACTGGACTCATGGGTAGTCATGACTCATCACATGGGTGCTGAGAATTGGATCCAGGTCCAATGCAGGAGCTGCATGTGCTCTGAAGCACTGAGCCATCTCTCCAGCCTCTTGTTGTGCTTCCGATTTGCACTTTTCTGGTGACTCGTGATGCTGAATGCCTTCCCCTGGCCCTAGGGACCGGCTTTCTTTTGAGGCTACTCCTCTTCCTCCTCCATTTTAAATGGGTTATTTATGTACTTGCTGCTGGGTTCTCTGTGTGTATTGGATATTCCCTCCTCACCAGATCTGAGGCAGCACATGCATTCCCCACTGCAGAGGCTGCCTTCTCCTCTGAGGACCATTCTCTTTTTTCAGTGTGCTGAGACCTCACTTGCCTGGTTTCAGTAGAGCTGTCGGTGCCTTTCCTGCCATATTCAAAGCATCCTCACCCAGATCAATGTTGGGAAGCATTTCTCTTGGGGCTGTGATTTTCTTTTCTTTTTCTTCTGTTTCTCTGTATTCTCCACATTCTGATCCTATAACATATCCAAATACTTGCATAAATAAAAATTTAAGATCAGAGGGAATTTATGCTCTTCAGCAGACATCCTTTGAACATGCTCAAGACTTCTTCTCGCCTTGCATGTTAATGGCTGGGTTTCTTGTCTAATCATTGCTTCTCTTACATGGGTCCAGATGTACATGGGAATCCAGATGTTGACTCACTGGAGCACAGATTTGGGTGTAGCCAACACCTGTCTTTCCTGTACTAATGGAGCTCATCTTCTCTGCCAAGTCCTTTAGTTTGGGGGGGGGTCATTAATGAAGTGACCCACACTCTAGGTGAAGGACCCTCCTTGCTCTATTGTCTTCTCAGACTCTGACATCACTGCATCCAAGCAGCATCTGTCTTCTCTACACTTCAGCTGTCTTCCTGGGTGGTAGAGTCCAGTCAGGGTGGAAGGAGACACTATCAAGTAATTGCTAAAGACAAGGGCTGGTTAGAAGGGCTTTACGAGTGTGTGTGCTATGATAAAGACTGTCAGCTTCCTCGGCCCCTTCTATTTCCAGAGATGGGGGTCTGGCTAACACATCTCTCTCCATTTTAAATCTGTTATGCAAAGCTAGGCTCCAGCTTCAATTATTTTACAAGTGGTTCAATAGTTTGATAAATTATTCAGGGTTACAGTTCACATCGCTTTAACCAAATAAACTGATCTGGGAATGTTAGATGACGCCAGTCAGGCCACTGGTGGGCATGTAACTCCCCCTTTGTAATTTTACATTTTTTAAAGGGAAAACAATGCCAGCCATTCATACATTAATTATAGCCAAGAAGATGTAAGGAAAACTCACCTCTCTCTGTGATTCAAGATGAGAAGCTCAAAACTTCTCCAGCAGATAGAAGAAGGGGGCCTCCCCAAGGAGCAAAGAACAACCAAATTCCTGGCCAGACCCGGCTAGCACTGTTAGACTGACAGCTTCTTTGGCCTCTTTCATTTCTAGAGATTCAGGTCTTGCTACCAAGTCACTCTCTGATTTAAATCTGATCTACAATTTGTTGAGCTAAGTCTTTCCCTTAGGTCTGAATTCAAGCACCTGGAATAGCTCACATTGTATGTAGAAGACAGCTACTTACCCTATGAATGCAAGAAAGTACATGTAAATAGAAGCCTTCCCTTATTTAAAGCAGAAGGAGCTGTTTGTTAGAGCAGTGTGGGTAACTGACTCTTCCCTTCCCCCGCCCCACCCAAGATTGATAAACACATTAGCTTCCTCATACAGAGACCACTCTGACAAGGATTGTGAAGGCATCTCTGCCCATGTCTGCCTCTGATGCCATCAGGAATGGACACATGAGGTGGTCTCTGACAGGAAGCAATGAATGCCCAATCCACAGCCCCAGGCTCTGTTCTCTAGCAGGAAAATGGCCACACTTCTCTAATATGGAGAGTCCTATATGGAGGCTTCTTAGCCCAGGTAGTCAGTGCTTTAGAACAGGAAGGTTTTCATATTCTAGAATACAAATTTGGTTACCAAGCCCTCCCCTCATTCCTCTAAACCTAATACTCCCAGGGCATAAGCATCTTGCCATCACAGGCTCACGTGTTTGAGCATTTGGTACCCTGCTTGTGGTGCTTTCTGAAAGGCTGAAGGACCTCTGGGACCTGGGTCCTGACTTGAGGAAGTAGGAAGCTGAGACTAGCATTTCAGGTTATATTTGCTTCTGGTCCTGGTCTTATTTCTCTCTTTCCCAGTCCACCAAGATGTAAGAAGCACTGTGTCACATTTGCACAGCAATGTGGGTAGCAATGTGGGTAGCCACCCAGATGTGAATGCCTTCTGCATCATGATTGACAGCATCCTGTGAAACTGTGAGCCAAAATGAACCTCCCTGCTTTAAGTTGCTTCTGTCATGTATTTTGTTATTGGAACAAGAAAAGTAACACAGGAAACATTTCTACTGTTGAGACTATAAACACAGTCAGGTCTTCCAGACTACTGTGGTCGTGTGGAATTTTGTAATAAGAAATTGACATTAATTCCAAACAATATATAATTACACACACACACACACACACACACACACAGAGAGAGAGAGAGAGAGAGAGAGAGAGAGAGAGAGAGAGAGAGAGAGAGAGAGAGAGAGAGAGAGAGAGAGAGAGAAAGAGCATTGGTTCTCACTGAGTCTATCCTTAACCAGTATCTGGTATTTCTGAGGAATCTTTTAAAAAGTATTTATTTTTCCTATTCTGTATAGGTATGTGTGTTTGTGTGTAGATATGTGCATGTGAAGGCAGGTGCCTGTGGAGAACAGAGGCACTGGCTTCCTGGAACTAGAAGAAGAGATGCTTGTGAGCTGCCTGACATGGGTGCTGGGAACTGAACTTGGGTCCTTTGGAAGAACAGCAAGTAAGTGCTTCTAATGACTGAGCCAACCCTCCAGCCCTCTCTGGGAAGTCTTAAGTGATTTTGTTTCTTCCACTTACTTCTGTGGAATGATTGGCACATCTTGGTGTCATTCCTGGGAAGAGGGAACCTTGATTGAGGAATTGCATACATCACAGTGGCCTGTGGCATAGATATGAATCATTTTCTTGATTAATGATTGATGTGGGAGGGAGGGCTCAGCATACTGTGGGAGGAGCCATCCCTGGGCAGGGGGCCTAAGTGTACAACAATCAAGTTGAGCAAGCCCCGGGGAGCAAACCAGTAAGCAGTATTCCTCTATTTTCTCCACTTCAGTTCCTGCCTTGATTTCCCTCAGAGACAGACTATAAACTAAATGAACCCTTTCTTCAAGAAGTTGCTTTTGGTCTTAGTGTTTATCACTAGAACAACAATGGAGTAGCTTTAAGTGTAGTACACAGACTCTGAGTGTGTCTCAAGATCATGACAGAGGAATTTCACAATCCAGACTTACCACACTGTGTTCACAGAAACTACTGAATATTCAAGATAAAATAAATGATGTTCCTCCGAGCAGGCAGATGTGGCTGCGGTCATTTGTTGTTTTGAAATAGGAGTTTTTTTTTTTCTCCCTTAAACAGAGAGAAAAATTACTATCAGTGGTCACACTCTGGACCAGGCTTTCTAAGCAGCTGCCTTGTCAGGGTCTGGCTCACAGATGTGATTTTTTTTTTTTTGACTCACAATGAATATTTTAAATAATAATAATATACCCACATTAAAATTCAGTGGTCATCACCTTTAAGTCATTAGATCTTCCTAAGCCCTTTAAAGCTCACATCATTAGAAGACATTGAAGACATACACCCTTACATGGAGAGGTCCAGCTGGTGTTCCCCTGCCAATGGAACATTCTAGTTTCCCATAACTCTTCAAGGCCCAAGGTAGCTCTTCTCCATACATGACTGATGAACACATTTAAGATTTAAAGTACACATTTGCCTCTGATCCCTGGACAACCCAAAAGGGCCATCAATTTTTTTTTAAAAAAAATATTTATATTTTTTATGTATTAGTGTTTGCCTGTGTATGTCTGTACTATGTGTATGCAGTGCTGAGGAGGCCAGAAGGAGGTGCTAGATCCTCTAGAATTGAAGTTACAGGTATTTGTGAGCCACTATGTGGGTGCTGGAATTGAATATGGATCCTTGAAAGAATCTCCAGAGCTCTTAGCCTTTAAGCCATATACCCAGCCCCCAGCATTGGGTTCTGAGAGCAACCCAGCAGTGTGTGGGAGCTACCCAGTCTTCAGGGGCATTAAGCATTGTGCATTTATTTCTGTGACAATAACAACATCAACCTGCAGACATGGGAAGTTTTGCATAAAGATGCTCACCAAAGTGCCTTGAACTCTTTAGAAGTGATTGATAAAGTTGAAGTGCTAGCTTTAAACTCCCTGTACTTCAAATTCCACGAAACATCTGTCTTAGACTCCCTTGTCTTTTATGTCTGAAACTGGATACTATTCTAACATCGACTTTTCAGTACCACAGAACCGACTCAGGGACAGAGCTGACAGTTTTCTCTGATTTGATGCCCAGGCATATGTTATTTCTTTGGGAGCAGAAACCAAGGCTTGGGTGTGATTTTTGCATTTTGGGGGTCCCCCTGTTTTTCTCAGGTCACTCATCTTGTGTCTGGCTAATTGCTACATTGCAGTTTACAGGGTCTATTTAAAATTCAGGACCTCTGCATGCACAGACTGTGGCTCATCCTGGGAATGTTGCAGGATGGACTCAGAGGGATGGTTTCAGGAAGGTGGATTCTTCACAGCCACCTCTGTGTCTCAACTGCAGCTTGCTTTGGCAAACGCACATTATGGCAAGCTTGCAAAGCCAGTTGCTCGTTTATTTGCCTAGAGACCGAGATGCCCATGATTCAATTTCCTCCACAGTGGAGCTGAGGTGATGACTCTGTGGCATTTTAAGGAGTGCCATAGTGAAGTCCCTTGGGAGACCGATGTTAAACATCTCTTCCTACTGCAGAAATCCAGGAAGAACTTGCAAAAATCCTTGTTTGGTAGCTGCTACTCAAAGATGACACTTGTGGGCCTCTGACATTTAAAATAGATGTTCCTTGCACACAGATCTTGTGAGTAGGCTTGGATTTGGGTGGCTTTCCAAGCTTTTGCATGAATGTCCTAAATTCCCATGAAGATATATACATTCCTAACCCCCATCCAAACTGGTGACTTATTCTTAAGCTCCTTTGTTAGAATATACCATGCTGGGGGCAGAATCCCCATATTACTGGGAAAGCATGTGGGTTCTGTCTTACAGGCACACCACATCCACCCTCCTGCAAGGTGTCACAGGAGAAAATGCCAGAGCCAAGCTTCAAGCCCTGAGTCGTTACCCAAGCAAAATATCTAGTGTTTCGGATTTGGGCACCAAACCTATGTCTTAGAGTTTCTTTTTCGAGTCCACCATGGACTCAAGAGCTGCCCTAAATTGCAACATTGTCACTCCATGATTCTATGGTGCACAGGCTGGCTTTCCTCTGAATTCACAACTAGCCCAACCCCCAACACAGTACCTGGCATGCACTTAATCCCCTCTCTGCTGTCTTACATCTTTATCACAGTTGATTCTCTTCACAGCTCCTGATTTTCAGTTTGCCAGGGCTTGGAAGTTAAAAACCCAGCTCCAAATGATTAGTGAGAACACACTGCTGGCTACCTCCTAGGGAACTTACCCATCAAAAAAATGGCCTGCATTAACCTTGGTACTTCAGTATCTTACACAGAAATTAATAAAGATGATAGGGTTTTTATGTGCTTCATTTTATATATCAGCATCAATATTTTCATTGCCAAGCTTGTGACCCTAGAGTTTGGGGATACATGAGTGGGCATGGGGTACAGTTCTGATTCTAAGTCTTATGGTACACTAGCCAGAAAAGCCACAGAAGAAAATCTGAGTTTGTTGTTGCCTACTTCGTGAACTTTATTTATTTATTATTTACTTATTTACATATATCTTGAGATAGGATTTCACAATGTAGTCTTGGTTGGCCTGGAGTTCACTATGTACACCAGGCTGGCCTCAAATTCACAGAATATTTCCTACGTATATCTGCCACTCAAATACGAAGATAAAAGACACGTACCACTGTGTCCTGTGTCTTGCCTTCATAGGATGCTCTTTTTAAAAAATTATATATTTGTATTTTATAGGTGTATATCTACATTATGTATATGCACCATATGTATACAATGCCCATCAACACCAGAAGATGACATCAGGGCCCCTGGAACTGGAGTTACAAATTCTTGTGAATTGACTGGTGTAGGTGACAGAGACCAAACCCACTGAGCTATTTATTCCAACCCCTCATGAAGAACCATTTATCCTCTGTAAATCAGAGATTTTATGAAGAGGAACTGTGGTTCTCTCCTAACTTGTGGGGGTTACATTCTAATACCTCCACAGCATACTTGGAACAGCAGATAGCACTGAACCGGACACACTATGTTTTTTCATAGACATAGCATAAAGTTCAATTACACATGCTAAGAAATAAACAATAAGAAGTAATAATATAACAATACAGTGTGGAAAAAGGTATGTAAATGTAATCCTCTCTCCTCCCACCCATATCACACAGAGTAAGCATTTTGAGCCTTTCGTTTGGTGTACTCCATTTGAGAAGGCATAATCTTATACTTTGGGGTAAACTTTTGTTAATTAAGTAAGATCAGAGTTAGTTGCTCATAAGTATGAAGCGTTCCCCACAGGTTCATGTGTTGACTGTTTGGCACAATTGTGTTGGAACTTTAGAGTGTGTGGCATGTATGGAGACATACATCACAGAAGGAATGCCTTTGAAGGTTACCTGTGTAGTCTACAGTCCCTCCCTTGCTCTCAGATTCCTGTCTACCTTGAGCTAAAGAAGTCTATCTGTCTCATAATCTCATCAATATAGTGTTTTACTCAAAGGCGCAGAGCTAAGTAACCATGGACAGAGCCCCCTGAAACTACAAGCAATTAGATATTTTCTCTCTTTAAGTTGTTCCTGTGGGTATTTTGACACAGGAACAAGAATGACATGCTATAGCATGATACTGTTACACATGCTCTAACATGACACTGTTATACCATAGTAGGCTCAGATGTTTCAAAACCTACTTTAATAAGGATTCTTAAATGCTTTAACCTTCCTTCTAGCCCACCATCCACCAGAGGTAGTAGAAAGGAAAGGTTAATAGGGCAAATGGGGATATGAACTTATTTAGAAATAGTTCTTTGGTGTGATTCCAATCTTTTGTTGTCAGGATATCAGCAGTTCGGTTTACATGAATCATCAGCAGCAAACACCATTCATGAATCAGCAACAGCATTTCAATCTAGAAGAAACCTTGAGGCTCCACCAATTGGCTGGAATCTGTAGAAGTGGCAACAAGCCATGGGAACATCACAAGAAGTTCTTTGGTGTATTTCTCTTTACAAAGTCATGGCAAGCAATTATCAGTGAAGAAGGCAAGGCAAACAAATGCCAGAGTATTGTCCAATGGGTTTTGGGTTTACTTATATTCTTCACAAGCATCACATGTCCTCTCAGGCATCCGCTCTAGCAAAAACATCACATGTCTCTACATCAAGCAGCCTCCAGAAAAACACCACGTGTTTACTTCAGCAAAGCATCCTCTCATAAGACAGTTTCCAGAGAAACATCACATGACACAACTGAGTCTCCAAAGGAACCAGAAAATTACACTTCATAACGTGACAGTCAATTTGATCATTGAGATAGCCACCAAGTGACTACCAGATGTGTAACATATACAGTCTAAAAACTCTGGATAGAGTTCACCCCAAGGACAGGACAGAGTAGGATGTTGTAGGTCTGCCCCTTCAATCATCTTCCCAGGTAGCATGAGCTGCAGAGGATGAGTGGCCTGGACATGTTGGAAGAACAGGAATACTTCTCTGAGTCCTTGTCCTCATTGCTCAGAATGGCAGGAGGGATGAGAGAAATTATCCCATCTTGGTTACCTTGTCTCCCATCTCCATTACCACATTGACTTTGTAAAGTAGGTGGAAGGCAAACATGGTCTTCTTCTCTGAGCTTCATGCTTATTCCATTGTGTAGAGTGTGCTCAATACCACTTCTTGGGATAATATTTGAGAATATTCTTTTTACTTTTAATTTTTTTATTGCTTGAAAATTCTATTTCATGCATACAATATATTTTGTCAAAAATCTACCCCATACCTTCTCCAATTCTTCTTGTATGCCCCAACAGTGACTTCCCCCTCACAGCTTATGTGCTGTAATTTTTAAACCCACTGAGCCCTTCTGTATGTGCATAGGTGTAGGGCACCATGGGTTACCTATTCTGAGCTCTTGGTCAGTGGGATACCATAGATTTCTCTCCTTAAATGTTATAGGGTATTGCCATACCTCTTGATCACCCTCCAGAACTTGATGGTAAGACCCTATTGCTGAAGATGCAACGTACTAGAGTCATAGTACATAGAGAAATCAAGCTTGTACTACATCTAAAAACTCTATCTTTCCTGGCTATCTTTTATAGTGCTGAAAAGTTTTGTGTACACTACTAGGGGTGAAAAGCAATCAGCTGTGAACCCTGTAAGCTGAAATAACAACTGACTTTTCAAGACAAGCCCACAGGGGCAATAGTGGCATAGAAGTTATAGGAGTAATCAACCATGTTCTGATTAGAAATTGATCAAATTTGCTATGTTGCTTTGGATGGGTAAGAAACCAACCCCCTCACCCCTCCTGAGGAGCCAGCTTGACTCTCTTCTCTTTGAAAGACTTTATTCAAAACAGGAGTCTTGCTCTTCCTGTTTTGGGATTGACACTGTTTCTCTATACAAGAATGTGCCTGTGTTATTTATTCATTCACTGTATCCCCACATCCTGTGCCCATCAACAACCATTTTGATATGTTAACACATACTTGAGTTTTATGTCCCACTGGGTTCTTGCAAATATGTATCTAATCTTGATTTATATGCATGAAACTTAATTTTATGGAAATGCTATTGGTGGAGACAGCATCATCTTGTTTGAATTTTTCTCACTTGGCACTGTTTCGAAAACCCATGCATGTTGGTATGTGCATCTCTAGTCTGTCTCTTCCAATTGATTCACGGTGTGTGCATGTGGGGGGTATTCTGTGGCTTCAATTCACTATATTTCATTTGTTCACTTACCCACTGGTGGGTAACTCAGTGGCTTCTGCCCCTCAACCTGTGTGTACTATAATAAACCTCTGTGAGCATGTCTACTTCCAGCCGAGTGTAGAAATTTAGAGAACACATACCCTGCTGCAGATGTCTATATTAAAGTTGATCAAGCCACTCAGTTATTCTGCTGGGTTGCTGTACTGGTCACAGGCACTGAGTTATTGTCTCATACTTATTTTAACATTTGGCATTATCCTGTTCTCTCATTCAGCTAGTCCAATATGTGTAAATGATACCTCATTATTGTGTTAATTTGTATTTCTCTATTTCTTGTTTTAAGCATCTCATCAATGTGCTTGTTAGCTTTAGAATTATCTCATCTATAGCTTGCTAATAATACTCTTGACCATTTTTTCTTCACTGGATTGACATTTCCTCCTTGTAGTTATGCAGAAATTCCTTATGCATTCTGGAAACAGTAGGGGCTTGTTTTAAGTATTGCAAATATTTTCTCTTGTATCATCTAGTAATTTTGTTTATTGCCTTTTGAACAAGAATCTTGTAGTTCACGATAATAATATGAATCCCCTTTTGATACTAATCTCAGAAGTTTGTTTCAAAGGCTCTGGCCAATGTTGTAACATAATACAGAGAGTCCTTTTGAGGAAAGAGAGGGACAGAATACAACAGGAATTATCTATAAATGATATGATACATATCCAGAGTAGTCAAATAAATCAACATATTATATTAAAACTAACAAGAGACTTCATTGAGATTTCTGAATGTCAGACCCACATTAAAAAAAAATCCATAGTACTTCTCCACCCCAGCAATACCCACCTCAGAAATAAAACATGAAGATGTGCTTGTCTCCCAGACAATGCATTTTGTCTTTTCTGCTTGATTTACGCAGGAGAATTGGTCTTCTACCATGTAATATTTCACAGACACATAGTATCTTCTATGATCTGGATACAAAGTATACCCCTAAAAGATTCACATACTGTTTGGGGAGTGTCTTAATTTGCTTACTATTGCTGTGATTAAAACAACAACAACAACAAAAACAAACAAACAAACAAACAAACAAAAACCCTCACCCAAAAAATAGCTTTGGGAAAAAAAGAGTTTATTTCATCTCCCAGCTTGTAGTCCTTCACAAAGGGAATTTGGGGCAAATACTCAAAGGCAGGAACTAAAGCAGAGGCCATGGAAGAAGGCTTCTTCTGGATTGCTCCCCACGGCTTTCTTAGCCTACTTTTATGTTTTTGGTTTTAGTTTGCTTGTTTGTCATTGTTTTTGTTTGCTTGTTTTGTTTTGTGTTGTTCTGTTTTGTTTTAAATCCAAGACCACATGGCCGAGATGCAACTGCCTACAGTCATTAGTGAAGGAAATGGCTTCACTGCGAAACTTACCGAGGCATTTTCTCAATTGAGGTTCTCCTTTCCCAGATGACGCTAGCTCGTGTCAAGTTGAAAGAAACACACACACACACACATACACACACACACACACACACACACACACATACACACACACATACACACACACACACAAACACACACACACAAACACACACACATACACACACACAAACACACACACACACAAACACACACACACACACACATACACATAAAAAAATACTAAGCATCCAAGGAGATTCTGAGAACTCTAGAAGGTGGGAGCTAGTTGGAGGAAGTAAGTCACAGTGGGCAGATCCTTGAAGATAATCTTATTTCTGGCATTCTCTCTCTGTGTGTCTCTCTCTGTCTCTGTCTCTATCTCTGTCTCTCTCATTCTTCCTCCATCCTTCACCCTTCTCTCTCTTCCTCTCTTCATGTCCACACTGAAGTAAATAAGTTCCTTTCCCATACAATCCAAGAACCACGATGTACTCTCCACGAACTGAATCCAAACAGAGATTTTATAATTTAAGTTCTTCTAGGGCATTTTGTCATAGTAACAGGAAATGATTAATACAGCATCCTAGCAGAAAATGACCACAAGACAGTAAAAAAGAGAACCAGAGACAGGGTGAGCCTACAGGATAAAAGGACATGAAGGAGAGGGGTCTTCATGGTATCTTAGGTCTACAGATTCAGTGATACTCTTTGAAGTGAAGGAAGACTGAATATGATATACTTCACTTTCTCAATACCTTTCTAGAGAAGCTAATAAATCTTCAGTACTTACTGACAAATGAACGATTACCAACGTCCTTGTGACCATTTGTCTAGAATTTTCTATGAAGTCCCATAGGAGAGTCTTCTGAAGGTAGAATTGATTTGGGGACATGATTGGGGAAGCAATGTGAGATATGTAGCACTCTCAGAAACAGGATGCAAAAGTGATTTGGAGAATAAACACTTTTCTATCCTGAGAACTCCTAGATTGCCTCCATTCAGGACATATAGTTATTGTGCTAAAATATACGTAACATAAAATATACCACTTAGATCATTGTAAAGTAACCAGTTCAGCAGCATGATTACCAGCATCTGTCTCTAGAACTGTCCATCATCATTTCAGATTGAAACTCTTTACTAATTGGAGAGTGATTTCTTGTCCTATCTACCATCCCCAGAAGCCACCATTCCTTGGTCTCCTTTTTGTAGGGAGGTGTCTCACTATGCATCTCAGACTGACTTCATGCTCACAGTCCCACTGCAGCATGTCAAGTAAAGGGATGACAGGCATGTGCTTGGCGCAGAAGTAGACATTCTGGTTTCTATAACAACTCAGTTGTATCACGAGATGTTTTTCTGGAAGCTGTCATGTGAGAGGACATGTGATATTTTACTGAAAACAGACATTTGAGAGGGCATGTGATGTTTAGAAAGAATATAAATGGAACCCCACAAACGCTGAGAGGATGCTCTGGTGTTGGTACATCATGGAATGCTTTGCTGGTCTTTGCTGGTCTTTGTTGGTCTTCACATCCTAGAGAGAAATGCACCAAAGAACTTCTTGTGGTATTCCAGCTGTTTCTTGCCACTTCCCACTGACTTGCACTCATTTGGTGGACCCTTATATTTCTGCTGGATTGTGTGCTGCTACTGATTTGTGTTTGGTGTTTTCTATTGATCTGGACTCCTGGTATCTTGACAAGGAAGAGTGGCATCGCCCCAAAGAACTACTTCTAAACAGGTCCATAAAACCCTTTTCCTATTAACCTTCTATTTCCCCTACCTCTGACTGGTGGGTTAGAAGGGATGTTGAAGCATGTAAGAGCCCTAAATAAAGTAGGTTTTGAAAAAATATAAGCCTACATGGTGCCATTCTGTTTCCTTTCTCTATGAATTCAAATACTCTTAAAAGCAAGTATCAGTGGCATCATAAGACATTTATGCTTTTCCTTATGGCCTATTTCACTTGCTGTCAAGCCTCATTCATGTTCTAGTGTGTGTCAGGATGCATTCCTGCTAATTCATTGGTGGAAATTTAGGTCACACACACACACACACACACACACACACATACACTACTTAAGCCATACTTAGTATACATATAATCTGGGCCAATAATAGGTGCATGTAACTATGGTCTCTGAATTTCTCGGGATCTACTTAGAGACTGATATATCTGAATCAAGAACTCTGGTTCCATCTGATAAAATTGGGTGCCTATGAGAGACTCCACACAAGGAGGTAACTCTTCATTCCCTAGTGGGGAGGCATGCTGGCAATGGGATCTTGCTGTAGAATGAGTAGCTAAACAGACAGGGTGTTGCTGGTTGATGTTTTAGGCAGGGATAACATCTCTGCAAACATGACCAGGGACTATAAAGCTGCTAAGTGTGACTGAAGCATGGTTGTATGTTCACAGTGGTCTATATGTAGGCTGTGTGTTCACAGTAGGCTGTCCTGGTGGAAAAGGGTAAATGATCAACTTAGAAAAATAAGCCAAGGACAACATTTAAGTAGCTATTTCTTGAGATCACAGGAAATTTTGTAAAACCTAAAGTAAGTATATTCTTTTCTCATGCACATACATACTTATGGGCATATGGTCTTTGTGGTTTCATGATACATTATGCTTATATGCATTTTTGATATCTGTGTACAGAAGTTTTCTGCCATTAGTGGCCCTTAGAGCTTCCTGGTGCTATGTTCACGGATGTACTAGGTCTAATTAATCAGTTCCCTGCAGCTAGGTATTTGGCTGGTTTACCAGTCTGGTTCTCACCAGCAACACTAATGAACAATCTTGCAGAGATATCACTTACCATGAATGTGAGTCTAAGTAGAAGACCAGTTCCCCTGTGCATGATAGACAGGTCAAAGGCTATGTGCTGACTTGCCCTCCACAAGGGTTATACCAATCCCTACCAGCACATCTGTGAGGTCTATCTGTGCAGTACCTCGAGGTCTCATCAAACTTTTGGGTTCTTTCTGTTCCAGTGGGGTACAACGGCATCATAAGATAGCGGCAGCTTGGGACTTCTCATCACAACCAACCTGAGGTCTTATGTCTCCTATCTGAACCTTCTTGCCTATCTCTCCACTTCAAACTTGGTCCTGACTTTTTTGGTATAGATTTCTTTTGTTTGTTTGCTTGTTTGTTTGTTTGGTTTTTCAAGACAGGGTTTCTCTGTGTAGCCCTGGCTGTCCTGGAACTCACTCTGTAGACCAGGCTGGCCTTGAAATCAGAAATCCACCGGCCTCTGCCTCCCAAGTGCTGGGATTAAAGGCGTGCACCACCACTGCCCGGCTTGGTATAGATTTTGAACAAATCTTCACTCATCTGTTTTATTGTTGTGAGCTTTAAAAAAATATCAAGTACTGCTGAATTTTCCCAAGTGCTTTTTGTCTTAGTATCTGAGGTACTAAGACGATTTTTCTTAAACATAGTTGTTTATTTATTGGATTTTTGTGTAATTTCACCAAGTTTAAATTTCAGAAATAAAACCTCATTTTTATTGTTCATTCCTTTCTAATGGTTTGATTGCACAGTTGCTAATATTTCATATTGACTTTTATATCAATATGCATAACACTATTAAGCTTCACTTTTGTTCTTTGAATATTTTTGTCCAATTTCTGACAGCTTGTGCATAATATTTTATCTGCCTTAGTGAAAGATTTTGTAGCTGCTTCTTTTCCCCCTCTCTCTCTTTCTATTTCTATGTTTCTGTCTCTGTGTTTGTCTGTCTCTCTCTCTTTCTCTCTGTCTCTGCCTCTGTCTGTCTCTCTCTGCCTGTCTCTGTCTGTCTCTGTTTTTGTCTCTCTCTGTCTCTCTGTCTGTCTCTGTCTCTGTCTCTCTCTGTCTCTGTCTTACTCTATCTCTCTCTGTCTCTATCTCTGTCTCTGTCTCTGTCTCTCTGTCTCTCTGTCTCTCTGTCTCTCTCTCTGTCTCTCTCTCTGTCTCTCTCTGTCTCTCTGTCTCTCTCTGTCTCTCTGTCTCTCTGTCTCTCTCTCTCTCTCTCTCTCTCTCTCTCTCTCTCTCATGCCTCACACAGTGCAAGCACTATTGAGTTAGGAAAGTCATGAAAAACCATAGCACCCTGGTCTTAGACTTGCTTTGCACCTATGATTTAGTTTCTTCTGCATTCCATCATCACATAAAGTATACCACTTAGATCCAGCTTCCTGATTGGTTTCTTTTCCTGTAAGCATGTGCTGGAGACACAGCCCAGAGCCTTCCTTGTCCTACTCCTGAGACCAGTTCTCATTCATCCATGTTTTCTATTCTCACTGACTCTTTTTTACTCTTGTTTAATTTCTAACATTTTGAGCTAAGATACTAGATTCAACTTTTTTTTTTTCCTTTTTGGTCACTTTTTGTATGGTCATAAATTGTATGACTTTTCTGAGTGTATGATGTTTTCTGTTTTTCAACTACATCTGTCTTTTCAAATAGGCAGTCTTACTATTAATATATTGAAAGCTCTTAAAGTTTAGATTGTTTTCTCCATTACCACAACAGTATGCATGCAAATATTTCAAAACTTTCAGATAGGAAAGGCCTTTTTTTTTTAATCTCATTTACTTCTATTTTCATCAGAAAAATCTAGTTTTTAAAGTAAGTTTAAAAGATAGGCCTTGGATATAAAGGAGAGCAAAGAGAGTACATGGGTAGGTTTGGAGGGGGAAAATGGAGTGAGAAATGATGTAATTATATTATAATCTCAAAATTTTTAAATTATTGACATTTTGTGTCTTAAAGACTTAAAAGCCTTTAAATTTTTTTGACAGTTTCATCAATGTATACAAAATACCTTGATCATATCACCTCTTCACCCTCAGTCCTCAGACTCCTTTGTGAGTTTTTGTTTGTTTGTTTTTGTTTGTTTTGTTTTTAATGTATGGAAGTTTCTCTTTGGTTTTGTAAAAAAATAATAGGGGTTCCTTTGTGATGTACAATGTGCTTAATTTCTTCATAAATATTTTAAGAAAATTTGTAAGGAAAATAAATGATCTATTGTCAGGGTATGTAATCCATGTGTCTGAGAACAGTCTATTTACTTGTGTGACCCAAGCATGCCAAGCTTTAACTTCCTATCTCCTTGGTTTGTCCGGGGCTGAGCAGTACCTGTCTCCTGGTCCTCCTGCTTCTGCTGGTGGTCCTTCTTGAAACTAAATCAAACAAAAAAACAAAACCAACCAAACAAAAACTCACAAAGTAGTCTGGGAACTGAGGGTGAAGAGGTGATATGATCAAGGTATTTTGTATACATTGATGAAATCGTCAAAAAAATTTTAAAGGCTTTTCAGTCTTTAAGACACAAAATATCAATAATTTAAAAATTTTGAGATTATAATATAATTACATCATTTCTCACTCCCTTTTCTCCCTCCAAGCCTACCCATGTACTTTCTTTGCTCTCCTTTATATATTCAAGTCACATGTCTCTCTTGCGTTACTGATGCTGAGTCAGTGGCCTACAGCACTCAGAATTCCCACACCATCCCTGGAAGCCTCATCCTTACACAATAGAGGCCATCCTTTTAGACAGGAAGGGTGGAACTCACCTGTAATCCCAGTACATAGAACATAGGAGCAGGAGGATCAGGAGTTCTAGACCATCTTGGGCTACCTAGTAAGTTTGAGGCCAATTTGGGCTTTGTGAGACCCTGCTGTAATAAACAAACAAATAAATGATAAAAGACAACTCCCCTCCCCATCCTGCTGCTGCTTTTCTGAGTTCCACCATATTAGATATTGTGTGTTGAGCCTCCAACCCCTTCACTTTCACCATCTGGTAGGCCAGTGAAGGACCTTGCATATTCCACTTCTCACCTACAGAGCTCAGGCTGACTTCACTTGGTGAGCTGACCATCCTTCTCGAAGAGCAAAGAGCCACCTGTGCTTTTACCATGACAGCTTTTGTTCTCATTCTGAGCTATCACTTTGTGGTAACATTGCTTCTCTGTTTTGTTTTTGTTTTTGTTTTTTTTTTTGAGATGGGGCCTCACTGTGAGGTCCTAGCTGACCTCAAACTCACAGAGATCTGCCTTTCTCTACCTCTAAAGGTGTTGGAATGAAAGGTGTGCATACTGATGCCCAGCCAGCCTTCCTTTTTTGTCTTCAGAGTCCTGGGCTGTGTGGACAATTCTATTTGCATTAATCCAATATATATATATATATATATATATATATATATATATATATATATATATATATAAACTTGCATCTTGTACTCATCCTAATTCCTTTAACTATAACTTTAGCATTTGGTCCTTTAGACTTTATCTTCTTTCATCTCCTCTGTGATTGATGACATAATTAACATTTCTCAGTCCTTCTTCTGTCCATCTTTCCAACTACCTGGTTTTAATTTGTTGTGTTAGTATAGTTCCGTGTGTGTGTGTGTGCTTGCGTGGTGTGTGTGTGTGTGTGTGTGTGTGTGTGTGTGTCTGTGTGTTTGGAGAATGGGGTCTTCCTACATGTATACTACCTTCATTCCCATCCCTTCTATCCATCTCCCTCGCCACTCGAATTTATGACTTTCTCCTAATTACCATCATTATACATATGTCCATACAAATAGGTACAGTTTGCTGACTTTATTTAGTACTTACATGTACATGTGTTTAGGGATGACTACTTGGGATTTGATCACCTATGGGGCTTGTCTCTGGAGAACACTGATTCTCCCTCTCTCAGCTTCTAATACTTGCCTGTAGTTCTTCATCTATGGGTTGGGGCCTGTGATATTTCTCCTATCCCTGTTGACATGTCAACTGGTGTCACTATGCAGGTCTTGTTTAGGTGATGATATTGTTGAGATTTTATGGAGACAGTTTCCCTGTCATGTAGAATAGCATGTCCCTTTCATATATAGAAGATGCTATCTTGTAACAGGTGTCTGATTCTCTGGCTCTTACAGTCTTTCTACCTCTCTTCCACGATGTTCCCTAAGCCTTAGGTGTAGGGATTGCACTGTAGCTGTATCATTTGGGGTTTGGCACTCTGGGGCCAATTGTTATCTGTATTTGAACCAGTTGTGAACTTCTGTAATGGTCTCTGTCTACTTGAACATAAGTTTCTTTAATGAGGAACGAGAGCTACACTTATCTGTGGCTGTTCAGATCTTAGAATGGTGTTAGGAATTATAGTGGTACTAGTTAGATCTCCTCTAGGAACTATGATCTCACAACTGTGGGAGGTTGGCTAGGTTTATAGACAAACCATCAACTCCCTTCTATGGAACAGGCTTGAAGTCCAGTTCAAGACAGTAATTATGTTTATTTATTTATATAGCTGCATGCATGTTCATGACACAGCATGCTTGCTGAAACCAGAGGACAACTTGCAGGAGTTGGCTCTCACCTTTGCCATATGGATCCCTGAGATTAAAGTCAGGGTACCAGGCTTGACAGCAAGCTCCTTTACCCACTGAGCCATCCTAATACCCCACCCACCCCACATATGTTAGGACTTTTCACAGATTGGTTGTCATGATTGATTATCCAGTGATATTGATGTTCTGGTGTTCCCTCTAAGTTGATCTAGAACATTCTGATTTCTCATGGTCCTCACACAGTGAAAGGCTCATCATGTCCTCCTAACCTCTGTGTTTACTGATAATGTCTGCCTTTCCATGCTGGAAGAAGGATCAGCAGCAGTCTGGGGAGGCCTCTGTTTAAAGTTCTGCAAGTTTAAAATTGGAAGTCAGTCCAGTGTAGATGCCTAGACTTCATGATTGAATTGATAAATGGAGACAGGGGAGATCTGGTGGTGATGCAGGCTTCTGCCTTGTGCAAATTTAAGGGTGAGATGGTGACCTGGTCCACCAGGTTGGGTTCTATGAGCATCCATTTCCAAGTAGTTAGTTGTCTGGGTAACTTTGTAGCTCAGGGGATGAAGTAAGAAACAGGGGATAAAGGTCACTGTGACATGCTTGTTTTCTCTACCGTTTCCTTAAAGTCTGACAGGTACCAGGCCATATATAAATATTAGCTCAAGTAAAATGGTCTCAGAGGAGAGCAGGTGGCAGGATTTTCCCGAGAAATCAAGTCTCTGGGATATCAAGCTCCAACTGAACCTCCTTAAGGCCTTCCTGTATCTACAGTGTGTTCGCTACTTTGCTGTAGACCAGACACTGGTGTCTGGTCATAATTTAAAGGAAATGAGGACTCTCCAATGGCATCCCCTAATGTTATTAGGTAAAGTTAGTCATTAAAAGAAAGACATCCTCTAGTGTCTCATCTGAGTCAGGCGCCAGTGGCATCCTCTGGGTCAACTTGGCCAATTTGTGTTTGGCAAGCAAGGCCAACACAGTTGCAGCAAACATAGGACATAGACCAGTAATTTAGAGATGAGTCTTCAGACAATGTCTCCTGTTCTTCCTTCTTCACCTCTTTCTTTTTATGAAAGGAAATAATAGTGACTGGTTTGAAAGTAGATCCAGAAGGAAGTATAAACATTAAAGGGAGAATTTTCCAATTAAGATGGCATTTATCTTTGAAGTATGCTGTCTCAATGATGTCCCCAGTGACATCAGGTAGACTGGGAAGAAATGGATGCTGTGGGAAAGGTAACAATCCATTGATTTCCAGAAATAGGACTCTCTGAGTGTACGCTGCATGTGTACATGTGTGAAGAATTGGCCAGAGAAGAGGAACGTGAAAATATTTTTAGACTTCTATCACCTCAATATGTGGGAAGTGTTACCATAGATAATTCCACACTTTGTCTACTAATTATGCCATTTAATATTTCATTTCCACACAAGAAGGGGCAAGCCATTGCCATGTCTACTACATGCCTGGCTTGAGGATGAGAGAATTATCCTACATGCTGTGATTAAATGAGCTAGAGGTGGAAACAGCTGAGAATGGGGTCTGAAACATGAGATTAAGTTTTCTGGGTTTTGTGTGCTGCCTTTAGTTTTACAAACAAAATAATGCTGCAGGGGAGAGGCTAACATTCAGAGAGAGGCACGGTTCCACAGGTGTGTTCATCCTGCTTGGGAGCCTGACTAGGTTAAAAGCTGCGTGGAGCATAGAAAAGCTCACGTCCCAGAGTGTATGAAGCCATTCCTAGAGATGATTGACATGTAGCACAGCAAGTAGGATGGGCAGACCTGCCCTGGCTGCAGGCAGCACCACCAGATAGACTGGGAATCAAAACGGAATAAAGGTTGAAGGAGAAAGGAAGCCAGGGGACTCCCTAGAGAATGTGTCTGCCTTTGTCCCTGTGGACACATCTCAGGCCTCATCAGCCTTTCAATGCAGACTCACACTAAGGGCCCTCAGGGGGCTTCTAGGCCTTTAACAGCAGGCTGGGGCACATCGTTGAGCATCCCTGTTCTGTAGCTTTCAGCTTCTTAGACCAAGCAGCTGCTGAGTTCTCTGTACTTCCTGTACAGGGACACACACATTAGGCCCCCAAGCCTCCAATCTTGTAAGGCATTCTAACAAATCCCCTTTTATAATTGCAGACATGTGCCCCAACACACCCACACCCACATGGCATGCTCTTGCCTTTAAAGGCAAGTCCTGTTCTTGTGAAACTGCAAAAAAATCTGCTTGTAAAAGAATCAGGATATGGACACCAGGATATTTAGCCTGCGAAGTGCTTTGGCCTTTACACAATTCTCCCACTTTGTTCTTTTCCTTTGAAGAATATTATGAGTCCAGCTGCCAGATGAGAATTAGCACCTCACCTTGGTCCTTCTCTTTGTGGCTATTTTTGGCAGTCACAGAACAGCCAAGATCTATGGAGATGTTACTTTCAAGGGTTACTATCTATAGACTCTGTGTATGTTCAGGTGCAAACTGCCTTCGCATCTCCATTTGCCTCATCCTTGAGCAAATGAATGGACTCTCCACACGGAGACTCTATCAGCATCTGCTTCCATTAATGTAAATGTCACCATTACAAGCAGGAGTAGCTAGGATGAGGAGTTGAACCAAAGCCAAATAGAATCAGTTAATCTGTTTCTTCAGCTGCCTTCTGATGTCTGCAGCTAGAAGGAAGGACTGAAATGTATCTGTCAAGGTGTTCTGATAGAATAGACCAGAGGAAAAAAAAACAAAAGCTAGCTGAAAAAAAAAATTAAAAATATAGTACTGACGCAGGTAACTGGAAAATCCAAACCTTAAGCCTCAGGTACGAACAGACCCAGCATCCTAATGACTTTGTCTCAGTATGGTCTGCTCTGTTAAATTTCTATTGCTATCTAGCAAAGTACCTAAAATACCCATGGCTCACAATGCTAAACCCCTCTTGTTATCTCACAGCTACTGAGGGTTAGGAATTTAGGGGAAGTTAACTAGGAAATTATGGCTCAGAGTTTCAGAAAGGCATGGAAATATTTCAGGTGGGGTCTGGGGAGACAGATCCATACACAAAATGTTTGCCTTACAAACTCAAGAACGTGTGTTTGATCTGTAAAACTCAGGTTTTGTTTTATGTACAGCTGGGTATGATGACCTTCACTCCCAATCATAGCCCTGGGCATGGGAAAACTGGCAGCTCTCTGGGCCTCACTGGTTGACTAGCTTAGCCTACTCATTGAGTTGCAGGCCAATGAGAGACCCTGTGTTTAAAAAATAAGGCAGACCGCTCCAGAGGAATGGCAGCTGTCATCCTCTGGCTTCTACATGTACACACACACACAAGCACATACACACATACACTTGTATCTAAATACACACCCACCTGCACACACTCATGCACATATGAACACACACACAGGCACACACACAGGTGCACACATACACACATGCACTAACATGCACACTAATACATGTGCAGCTGCATATACACATGTACACATATATTTGTTTCTGAACTTATCTGAAAACTCGACTGGAACCAGAGAATTTCCCTCTGAAATGATTTCATTCACACAACAGGTAGATTGGTCTGATAGAGGCTGGGCATCCTCCTTCTCCTTGGGCTTTGCCTCAAGATAGCAGCTGGCTTTCCCTAGAGCAAAGGATGCAAAATTGAAAGGGAGACAGGCAGGTGCTTCCAGTTTGATGGTCAAGGCTGAAAGGCTGGAGCATTTCAACATTTCCAGAGCAGGTTATCCAGGCTGTCGCATTTCAAAAGACAGGAATGAGGGCTCCCACTGGAAAGAGCCATATCAGACATCTACTGAAACCACCAATGTTTAACCCTCAACAGCTCAATTTCTACCATGGCCCTGACACCTCTTGGCCCTCAGCTCTTCATTTGTGCCTCACAGGAAAGAGCATGTACCTTACCTATAGTGTGGACAGTTGAGGGCATGTGATCAACCCCAAATCATATCCTCATGGCTATGTGGACATGATTAATCTGATTATCTTAGGCCAGAATCACATGACTCTCCAGCCAAAATGAAGACAGCATCAGATTTCTTAGAAGCATCAAGACCACATGGGGCAATGAAGGAGACGTGAATCTTGGGTGAGCTAAATCAACCTCTGTCCTTGTACCTGCCTTTGTGCATGTATACTCATGCTTATGTGCATATTCATGCTAATGTGTGCATAAATATGAGCACAGGTATTGTCTGAAAGCAGGTTGTATTGATCCAGTTTGCTAGGTAGACCATGAAAGAGTGTTCTAAACAATCTTGTTATGGAAGTATGACCTAAAAGTTCCCAAAATGGCCAACTGTAGGTGTTTTTCTATTTGATGGTTGAATCATTGAATGTGTCTCTTATACTCACTGATATGAAGTCTGACCAGGCAGGGGGAGATTTTAACAGTGTCAGATACAAGGGCCTCCAATCAGAAGAGGAAGGGGCTTAATAAATTAGTTCTGAGCTGCAATATGTGAGTCAGGAGGACAGGAAACAAAGCTTGGATTTCATCTCCTATCATCTAGCCAAATTCCTTTTTTTTTTTTTTTTTTAATTTGCTTCCCTTGTATTATGAAATAGAATGCAGCGAGAGGGTACCTGGTGGGCACATGCCAAGGTGTCCCCCTGAGAAATTATGTCATGCACAATCTGGTATAAGAGGGTTTATTTGGGGTAAGGGAAGGGAGTGAGGGCCTGGAGAAGGGGCAGAGGCAGACAGACTGGAGTAGAGTCATGAGGGCAGAGAAGTGGGTGGACAGGGAAAGACAGACAAGGAGAGAGAGAAAGACTGGCTGGGAACATGGGAGGGAGAGGGAAAGAGGGAGAGGGGGAGGGATAGAGGGAGAAGGAGAAAGAGAAAGAGAGGGAGAGAAAGAGTGAGAGAGAGAAAGAGAGAGGGGGGAGAGAGAATTGGGTTGGAGGAAGTCCTTTTATCCAGCTGCATATACCTGTGGCATCTGGTGGCTTTTGCAGATGATGATTTAAATAATTGCTAGATCCCTGAGGGAACCCTAGTAGAATCATATGTACGTTAGTGCCTTGTATATTCTACTTTTTAAAATTCAAGTTATTTATTGACTTTACAAACCAATCACAGCTTCCCCTCCCTCCTCTCCTCCCTATCTCTCCCCTACCCTTCCACTCACTCTTCCTCTCCTCATCATAAAAGGGAAGGCCTCCCATGGATATCAACCAGCCTTGACATCAAGTTGCAGTAAGACTAGGAACATCTTTGAATGAGGCTAGAGGCTAGACAAGCCAACCCAGAGGCAGGCAACAGAGTCAGAGACATCCCCTGCTCTTGCTTTAAGAGTACCACATGAATACCTAACTGCACAATTGTTCCATATGAGCAGAGGACCCAGGTCTATCCCATGCATGCTCTCTGGTTGACAGTTCAGTCTCTGTGGGCCCCTATGGGCCCAGGATTAGTTGATTCTGTAGGTTTTCTTGGGGTGTCCTTGACCCCTCTGGTTCCTTCCATTCTTCCTCCCCCCTCTTCTACAGGACTCCCTAAGCTCCACTTAATGTTTAGCTATGGGTCTTTGCATCTGTTTCCATTAGTTGCTGGGTGAAGCCTCTCTAATGACAATTGTACTGTTTGCAAGAATAGCAGAATATCTTCATTGTCATAAGTTGATGAGAGCAGACTTAGCTAAGGTGGGTGGGTAGGGTCATTGCAGGTCTTCCTGGAGTCTTTACATAGTGATGAGGTATCTTTAGAAGTTGATTGTGTTAACCTTCAGTGGCTCATAGCTCCATGGAGTTTGGCCAATTCTAGAGGATTGTTTATCTTTCTGGGGCTAAATTTCTAGGGTATCAGAGTACCAGACCCTTCTTAGAAACCTAATAGCATCTAACTTCCTGTTATTCTGCCCTCTTTCCCCCTCTGTGACATTTAATGTAGCCACTGGGGCAAGACAAAAGCTTTATAAAAATGTCATGTTTTCTTCTAGTTGATTAATAATGCCTAAGGCTCAAAGACTAATCATGTTTTCTTCTAGTTGATTGCTAATGCCTGAGACTCTGTTTTGACTTCTATAGACTTGCACTTTTGAGACCTGAATGCCATAAGAGAATTATTTTCTCTATCAGCGCCATCTTTTACTTGAGACAATGACACTCTGTTGACCCAAACTGAAGGGTCCAAAGGATCACATGACATGCTAGAACAAAAGCAGTATGATATCATCCTGTATGGCCATAACAGGTTTGCCAGGGCCTGGCTGTAAGAAGATTGGAAACTGGCTGTCCAAGATGTGCTGTAGAGAGTATATCTTACATCCAAGTGGATATGGCACCTGTCAGTAATAAAACTGAGGGCCTATGGCTTAGTCAGGAAATAGGAAATGGGGCATCAAGAGGCAGAAAGGGGGGCTGGTGAGATGGCTCAGTGGGGAAGAGCACTGACCGCTCTTCAGAAGGTCATGAGTTCAAATCCCAGAAACCACATGGTGGCTCACAACTACCCATAATGAGATCTGATGCCCTCTTCTGGTGCGTCTGAAGACAGCTACAGTGTACTTACATATAATAAATAAATAAATCTAAAAAAAAAAAAAAAGCAGAAAGGATTCTGGGATAATGCCACATAGGAGATTCTCTGGGAAGATGTGACAAGACAGATACATGGTAGCTGAGCACAGATAACCAGCCATGTGGCAGAATGAAGATTAGAACAAATGGGTTATTTTAATTTATGAGTTAGTCTGAGAAGAGCTTAGCTATATGGCCAAGGTATTTGTAAATGGTTTTTGAGTCTGAGTCTTATTTTTGAGAGCATGGAGCTGGGAAGTAGAACCAGACCTAACTTCTACAATGCATAGAAGTTCAGTTATATAGAATGAAGACTTCTTGATGTTGGGTGCCCAACCACATGAATACACTTACCAACCTCTGAACAATGTGCTTAAACAGGTTAAGAAAATAAATTTTATGTTGTATGTACTTTCTTCTCACATTAAAGATGGAATTTACCTTCCACTTGCAGCCACAGCAACACCAACAACAGCCATTTGCTTTGAGCATCTACAGGAGATTGATCTTGGACAAAAGACAACATCTCAGTTTATGTGCAATCCTGGAATGCTATAGTATTATTCTATCCTCCCTTGATAGGTAGGGACCCAGAAACCTATGTCTAGAAGTTAGCTTTCTCAGTGTTTTGGAGCCAGGTTCTGAACCCAAGTCCAAGTGACTTCAAAAGCTATGATTCTTTGACTAAGTCCCACATAACTAACTTACCAATAGAGAGGATAGTCTGGGTTCTTCTGTAAAACTGAGGCTAATCTGGACAGTTCCCAGGGTATCCCCGGCTCTGGGACATCCTATGGTTGCCCCAAAGCAGGATAGTTGGTAAAAATCTTAGAAGTCCTTATTTATATATATTTTAATGTAATATTAATTATACACTTATATAATTATATATAATTAAATTAAATCAATTATATATACATATACATATATATATCATATCACCATATGTATGTGTATGTATGTGTGTATGTATATATATATATATATATATATATATATATATATATATATATATATATATATGGAAAGGAAGCCATGTCTATGAAGACTACTACATATGGTGCTCTGTGGAGACTCTCAGACATGAGAAGGAGATACACACCCAGGGACCAATCACACAGATTTAGGGGAGGGAGTTGTGTACCTACTTTTCTTCCTAAGCAACTTTTCTATCCATTTGAAACCCTAGGCAGCACTAGGGTTTTTATAATTATAGGTGATGTAACTTCCATGAGAAAGAAGAGGTTTGGGAGACATAGTGGTCCACGACTGTATGCTACTTGCCTGTCACCCTAGCACTCAGGAGAAGTAGCCGGAGCATCCCTAATTTGAGGTTAGCATAAGCTACATCCCGAGACTTAGTTGAGAAAGAAAGAAGAGAGGGAAAGGGTGTGAGTAACACCAAAAACGTGGCCCATCACCCAAAAGGAGGACTTGTCCTGGCCATTAAAAGATAGACAGACAAACATTTGTCTGAGTTGGGTTAACACTAAGACCTAAAAACTTTAGGAAGGAAGCAGTGTACTTACAAGACCATGCCATGCCCTAGTCTGTCTTAAAATGATTCAAGGCTACCATCTCTGAACAATAGGAAATTCTTTCCTATTGACAAAAACAAAGGGAGAGGAAAAACTGGTCTTGACCAAGAAGTAAAGCTGTCAAGTTCAAACTGGACTAAATACAAAGCTGGCCAGGGGCAGGGGTGGTATTGAGGACCTTGGACAAAGGCAGCCTGGGCTGGGATCTTGGCAAGAGCTCTGAGGAATGAAGCCATCAGGAACTAATAGTGGAAAAAGAGGATGGGAGATGAGGGAGTTTTGTGGGTGGTGTGGGGAGGCTGAGGACACGGGCACCAGACAGCATAGTCAGAATTGCAAGGGGAGAACACCCGTGTCACACTGGACAGACATCTCTTTGCCTGCTTTAAGGTATCAGCCTGTGATGAAGCAGCTGTCTGGCAAGGGAAGGTGAGCAGTGAAGACAGCACAAAGAGAAAGAGAAACTCTTCTCTTACCCCAGTGAGCTAAACCAATGAACAAGCCATCATCCTAGGATGCAACAGAATGGCAGCAGCCTCTCTTTAATACCTAGTGAATACTTCATAACCCAGACTCTTGTAGTTTCCCAAATGACATAGTTTCCTCTCACTGAACCTCTAAGTCAGGCATATGTATCCTGCCGCATACATGCATGCGTGTGCACAGGCCCTGTGGGGATATGTTCTCAGGCATTAATTTGTTAATGCCCAGCAAGGTTATTATCCTGAGAGTCAGCTGTACTGGCCACAAAAATATCATCTCAGTGATACAGGCTTCTAGGCTATAAAAGCTGGCATCACTTGGCCCCTGTGGCAAACCCAGGGTGTTCTGACTTTTCTATGGAATCTTGGCAGGAGTCCTTAGCTCCCTACCCTCCATAGAAGAAAACACAGCTAAAAGCAGGTCCTGAAATGATTCTTACGGTTGGCTTCTGGAAGCCATGGAGACTCAAGGAACCAGCTGAGAGCTCTTTGTGGGAGGCTGGGGAGATGACCCATGGGAAAGGGTATGCCTTCTACAAAGGGACTGTCAAAGACAAAAGCTACAGTCCCCCTCCGGCAGAGGATGCTGCTGGAAGCCACTGAGGTGCCCCTGAGAGGTACACGAGGAAACAGCTGACTGTGGACCATGTCCGACAAAACCAGAATTTTCTTCTCTTCTTTTCAACGGAGAGATCCTGATAAGTAGTTCCGAGCTTGGAGGAATTAACCATCTATCACTTTAAATGTTTATTTTATGTCCAGCTTATCCTAACATTTTTATTCATCTTAATGAGAAGTAATTGGGCTTCCTATTGCAGTGTTTCATTTAAAAAGGGGGAATATTAATAAGGCAGCAAGGCATGCTAAAACCCATAGCTATCTTCCAAGGCTTCACCATCCTTGTCGCCAGCTCAGAAGTTAGGAATGGAGATTGAAAAGAATATCCACTGCATTTGAACCACCTTGGTCCCAAGGCTGGTGGGGAGGCTCTTATTGTATGTCATCATGCCTTCTGGGAATCGTGACATTAAAACATATCCTTGGTTCTCACTTAAGCCAATTTTGGAGGGCAGGGAAAAGAAAAGACAACATTCTGCAGCGAAAGCACCTTCCTCCATCTGGCAAAATGGCTTTCTGGACTCTATTGTGGCTCATTGTCTAAAAATAGGATGGAGACAAATGGTTATCATTTGCGAAAGCCCATGACAATAATGATAAATGAACAAATGTTTTTGCCCTCTGAAGTCATTGCTTAAGGCTTTCTCTGGGATCAACAATGTTAAGCTGGTAAACTGGCCTCATCTGCATCCGCAGAAGGTTTACAAATGGCTTTGTAAACAATTTTAGCCACAGCGTTAATCTCCCCTACAGAAGTAGGGCTTGGAGAGGGATGATTGATTCGCAATTTACAATGACAGTGAGCCCCTGAAACAGATATGAAGGAAACTTTCAGTGAATAATGTTTTAGTTGACAGGAAACGATAAGGCACATCTTTCATCTGATAGTGGGCTGTTTTTGATAAATATTGTTCATAATGGAGAATTTTGGAATCATTAATGTGTGGATTCAACATTACTACTTTTTGACTGGGACTTCAGAAACCAGTTTCTTGGGAGCAGGAGTTTGGTTTTGTTAAAAGTAGGAGGGAAAGAAAGAAAGAAGGAAGAAGGAAGGAAGGAAGGAAGGAAGGAAGAAGGGAAAAGGGAGGAAGGGAGGGAGGGATGAAGGGAGGGAGGGAAGGAGGGATGAAGGGAGGGAGGGAAGGAGGGGAAAGAGGGATGGGAGGAAGGAGACTGAAAATCATGTATAAAATTTTGCTGTTGTTTGACTCAAGTCCAAACTGCTAACCGGTAAGCATGAACAGGCAAAGCAGCTGTGTTTTCTTTTTTTTTTTTTTTTTTTTTTTTTTTTTTTTTTTTCCTAGACAGGGTTTCTCTGTATAGTCCTGGCTGCCCTGGAGCTCACTTTGTAGACCAGGCTGGCCTCGAACTCAGAAATCCGCTTGCCTCTGCCTCCCAAGTGCTGGGATTAAAGGCGTGCTCCACCACCGCCTGCCGCAGCTGTGTTCTTAAGACAGAATTTCAGCCCTGAGATGCTCCCACTTCCCAAACCATGGCAGAACAAAGGTATTTTATTGTTATAGGGTTTTTTTGTTTTGTTTTGTTTTGTTTGTTTGTTATTTTGTTTTTGTTTGCTTTTCTTTGTCTTGTTTTGGGGGTGTAGTCTTGCTATTTAGCCCAAAGTGACCTTGAATTCATCATCCTCCTGCCTCAACTTCCCAATTGCTGCCTTGCCTGGGGGACTTTAGCGACACAATAGTGCTTTTGAGTATCATCCTGTGGTCTGTGAAAACAAAAAGGGTCATGCAATGGAAGTGAAGACGAACACTCCTGGTTCTTGGCTCCTTTACTCTGGAGGGTGTCCTGTTTTCTCTGATGATGATCTCCATCCCAGCACAGTCACGCTGGTACTCACGGGGTCTGACCTTGGAGACTTTCCCTCAGAATGTCCCCTGCCAAGCAGAGGGGCTATGCTGGCTAGCATGTATTGGACACTGGTGGCTAATCCCTGAGGTCACCTGTCTAGCCTTCTAGCCATCATCCCAACCCAGGGTTAGATTCCCTGCCCCATTATTACCTCCCCTGTCTTTTCTTGCCCATGTTTCACAGCAACAACAATTACTTAACAAAACTGACTTTGGAACATAGATATGTGTGGTGCCATATTGGTGTACTTAGCTAACAAGTAGCCATGACCCTTCCCCCACCATCATCCATGACCCCTGAGTGCTAATGCCAAGTTTAGTGTCCCTCTCAGCCACTCCTGAGTTGGGCAGAGGGATACTTTTTTGTTTCCATTGTGATTAGTGGCTAGCCTTGTCCCTTCCAGCCATGCCCAGGCTTTGCCTCATAGAACACAGTCCATGTCAGAGTGTTCACATAAAAGTGTAATAAATAGTTCAGTCCATGTCAGAGTGTTCACATAAAAGTATAAGAAATAGTTCACTGCTCAAAGAGTACTAGAGAGAAATCCAAGGTGCTTATTCTGTGGTTCTCTCAACTATTGGTGATGTTCAAGACCTTCAGTGTGTGGGGCAGGGTGTTATTCACATCACCAGAATGACCTCATTGCATTTAGTCAGTGATTGGGCAGACAGGAGACCTACTGTGTGCCAGGAGCTGTGAAACATGGTGACAATATAAGCATAGAAAGCTGAGGCAAAGAGACAACCTCCTGTTCTCGGAGAGCCAGCCTCTCAGGACTGCAGAGAAGACCCCATGCTGCACTCTTCAGCAACATACACTGGAAACCTTGGCTCCTCTGTGCTCTGCACGTTGCCTTTCTTTTACCTCAGAAGTCTCTGTGCTTTCCTGGCCTTGCAGAATCAGATATTCATAGCTCTCTCTGATTGGCTTTAGTCTAGTCTACCAGTCTTAGACCCAATATACGAAGTGGATTGTTCCCCTTGGAACACATGTTCCCCCAAACTAAATCTCACATTCACCTACCAAATGTGATGGGTCGGTTGTTAATGGGATTGGGCTTTGAGACTCTTAAAAGGCAAATGAAGCCTACCTCTAGGTGTGACTGTAATGGAGTTTCTATAGACAAGCAGATCCTTGTTGCTTCCTGCTTCCTTGAGGAAGCCATCTTCTCTGGTCTCTTCTTGTATTCCCTGTTTTTATAAGTATGAAAAAAATGTCTCCACTATACACTTCCACTACCATGATGTTTAATCCAAGTGCTTGGGGCCATGACCACAGACTGAATCCAATATTTCCATTCTGCCAAGAGTTGGTTTGGAGGTGACTATCTCCCTTCCAGCTACAGGGATGAGCGGGGCTCACAGGCCTCCTCTGAAAATGCTATTTTGACACTGACTCAACCAAATAATAAGCAGAGACTATTGAAAAGCCCAGGGACCCTGTTGTTCTTCAGCCTGAAGCATGTGGTAAATAGTCCTTTACATGATTATGTCTTAGGAAACCCTAGAAAGTCAACCCTAGTACACACCTCATAGCTCCAGCACTCAGAGGCAACATACATGGGGATAAATGGACAGTGGACAGGAGGGCCACGAAGCCCTGGCTAACCAGAGATGTACCACTGATGATGGTAAGTCGTCCTGGTATTGGCACAGTTCCCAGGAGCACCTGGGTGTGCCTCTGATGGTTTTGTCTATACCTGGTTCTGCTCTGAAAGCCCTATGCTCATCTTACAGAGCTTTTCTATGGGAGATCTAGTGACTGCCAGTATAACTCTACATTTCCACCTTTACCTATCCCAGTGTCTTCCTGCCAGGTCTTCCCTGCCTTCTTAAACTCTTTTCTTCACAGATCTGAAAAGCAAGCTTGAGCCTTACCCTCTTTTTGCTCTATTAGACAGAGACAGTGGTTGTCTGTGTCTCTGAGGAGTAAACATGGATATTACCGGTCTGCATGGGCTGGTGCTGTGAGCATTGACCTCTGTGACCCCAAGGAAAGACGGACTCAGCCAGACTCTTGGCATTAGAGGTAGCCACCGAGGGGTGGAGAGCTGACTGACTTTTCAGGCTGTAAGGCCATGCTCTCAACTGTGGAAGGACAGCACTTTCCCCAGGCCCAGGTTAAATGTATTTTTTTGTTTGTTTGTTTGTTTTTTTTGTTTTTTTTTCACTTCGAAGTGAGTAAGGAAGTCAGTTACGTTAAAATCCAGGCTCCTTCGTACACTCTCTTTTAAATAATAGCATACACAGCTTCACAGTCCCACTTCAACACTAAGTGTGAGCTGTGTAAATTGCCCTGATAAACGCATTCATCCTCTACCTCCTGTTTTCAAGTATTCCAGCTTGCCTTCCTTTTATTAATGTATTTCTCTTATCTTCCATCTGAATAGTGTTCTCTATGTAAAGTGACCAAATGTGATTAATGATGACTAGATTAAGATAGGACGGGGTGGTTGAAAAATGACTTAAGGACTACATGTAAGTCACTGGCTAGAGTCCCGAAATGCAAATCCTGGTTAAGTTAATGACTGGAAAATCTTGATGACCCCCATCTTCATGGGCTTTTGCATTATCTAAAAATCCTTTGTAAACAATAAGTAATTAGTATTTTGCATTAAAATGACTTAGTCATTTCTTAATGATTTCTGCAGGAATCATTGTCCTAGAATCCCAGAATTAAAAGGGTCCAGGTAATAGACACAGGCGTGTCCTTCTGCTATGCAGCCATCCAGCCTCTGTTTTGAAAGCTTTGCTTTGTCAATGGGGCAGGAGTTCTCATGTTCCACTGGAGGTCGGCACTTTATTAAAACGTCTGGAATAATCTGGTTTGCAGGTGGTTTCTTTCGCAGGGAAGAGCCCTAGATGCTCTTAGATGGAGTTGGGAGAAGGGAAATTGTTTTTTATGTTTGTGCCCGCCTTCCCCTGACAAACGAGCCTTATCATCCAGGAGGCTCTCTGCTCTCATTCACCCACTCAAAGAGCTGGGGAGCTTTTATGAAAAATAAATTAATAATGCATACTAAATTACATCTGCTAGAGACATTTAGATATATATTGCAGTCTTCAAAGATGATTAGATTTACGTTTTGTTCAAGGGGACTCGTCACCCTGTCTCTTGGCATGTCTGATACCACAGGTCTAGTTCATGTGGCCTTGCATGGTGGACTGCCAGGTATAGTGTCCAGAGCTGCCAAACACAGCACGGAGGCTTAAGGTGATCCAAGGAGAAAACCAGAGGCATCTATAGGCAAAGCCCGCCCCCCACTTCCCACCAGCCCTTGTCCATCAGCCTGTAGCTTGTAATGTAGCATCATCCTTCAGCCCAGCCAATCCAGCTACTTACTGAGATAGCAGGGAAGGGGGAAAAAAGCCCCTACTCTCCCAACTTGTTTTTTGTTTTGTTTTGTTAAACCACAAAGAAGAGAGAAATATAGTCACATCGATTGTTAAATCCTCGTAGCTGCTCCACGGTGTCTGCACACGCAACACGCTGCTTTTGTAGCTGAAGGAGGGTTGGTATTTATCAGGGTTCAGAACCAGTTCAGGCACACACTTGACAAATTATTTGTGGAATTGTTGTATTCATAGTCACTTAAATAAGAATCTGTCAACACGAAGGCTGAGCTTTGTTGCAGTGGGTCCCCTGGTTTTTTTTCCTGCACACCCAGAGGATGATGGATTGGGAGGAATGCAAATCCCCTGCCATTTTATATGCTGGTGCCTTCCTCAGAGACAGGAAGCATAGCTCAAGATCAACTTGTAAGAGGCTGTAACTGCAGAGGCCTGCTTCTGTGGTAGAAGGCTTTTCTTTCCTTCTTCTCCCTCCTGCTTCTTTATTTATTCCCTCCCTCCCAAATGAGACCTCAGAACAGGGAAGTTGGTTTAGAAAATATTTTCGTCACGTCCCATTTTTGGAAAGGGCCCTTCCTCAGCAGGTGCACGGGCCGGCTTGCTAGGAGAACTCATACATATGCTTAGCAGCACTCTGCAATTAGAACAAACTGATAAATATAATTATTGAGTTTAATGGCAACTTAAAAGTTAATGCCCCTTAGGATGTGAGGTCTTAGCTTCTAAAGTGGAAGTAAAATAATGTCAGGTCTGGGATGGCAGAGCGGGCAGTAGCCTGTGATCTTCTCGGTTTCCCCGCATCCTGTGGGCTCCACAGGCACAGGCAGCTGGGGTTTGCTTTCCTTGATCTCTGAAGCAACCACGTCTAGGCTCTCACCACTTTCTGACATGGAGGGAGAGGATCACTTCAGGCCCGCCTTTCCAGAGGCTTGAAAATCATTGCCAACTTGCTGAGTTCATAGGTTTAGAACTGCTCTTTGGAGTGTGGTATGAGGAGGCTCTGGAGGCAGCCAGAGAAGAGTCAGGGGCAGATTGCCTCCTCATCTCTTAGACAAGCATTCTTCTCAGGCAAGGCAGGACAGACTTGGGTCTCATCACTCGCCATGGGGGAAGACTCCAGGAGCCATCAGAAGGCTGCAGGAGACTTCTGCCTCCTTGCATCTTTGGGATGAGTAGAGATTTCAGGAATGTGCCTCTCAGCCTCTGCTTGCCACAGAAGAACCAGGGTCCTTTTGGAGAGTCTGAGGGTGAGACTTGTTTAACCGACTGAGCTAGAGATTCAAGGACAGGATGCAGGAATCTTCTCATTTCTAAGCCCGAATCCTGGTCCCAACACAATATGCCAGACACACGATACTAATTCAGAAGTTCATGTAAGATCACAGGACCGATCAGAAGAAGGCCAGGGGTTCTTGGACAGGCCTACTCCACCAACTCTTATGGGTGTTAATCTAAGTCCCATGAGAACTATATTCATTCCTTCCAGAGTTGGTACCCCAATGAGAGCCTTCTTTTAGGCTCTGCATCTTTCACTTTACTGGGAACTTTCTAGGATAACAATATATGGGACCACCGTCAGGCTTGCATTTATCAGCTTTCTGTTATCATATCAGATATCCGAAAAAAAATTAATCAAGGAGGCGGTGAGCTTTATTCAGAGTTTTGGTTATTTGAGCTGCTCTGTATCTGCAACATTGTATATCATAAAGAGAGCACATGGCAGGGGCCAGGGGCTCTTCGCCTCATGGTACCTAGGAAATAACGAAAGGGCAGGAAGCCCCGGGACCATGGCATCTTTGTCAGGAGCATACCTCTCCTGACTGAGCTCTTCCCACCAGGCCCACCTCCTGAAGGTTCTACCATCTCCCAGTAGTGAAAGACTGAACAAGCTTTTACTGTAGGGGCCTTTTATGGAACCCTCTAGATTTAAACAATAGCAATGAGTCCCAGTCTAATTCTCTCAACCGTAACACAGAAGCAACAGTGAGCCAGCAGTCCTCACAAACTGATCATTCAGCGGCACCATCGGCTTAAGCCTGTACACCTGGTTCTAAGAAACCCACCATGTTCTGCAGCAAACCTACTGTGTTCTGCAGCAAACCTACCATGTTCTGCAGCAAACCTGGGAACAGCACCGTGGTCTGTACCACATACCCTGAACTCTTGAGACACAAGCAAAATCCTGTCTGCAAAAGAAGAATGCAGCCACCTGCATACCTGTGCAGCACCACCCCCACCTCACCTTTTCCTTCCTAATCCAATAAAAGGTCCTTGGTCTGTAAGAGAGGTTCCTCTTGTATGTCCATGGTGCAAGCTCTTCTCAGGTCCCATTTGCAGCCCAATAACCCTTTCTGGGCTGTTGATCTGACTTCTTTCCCCTGACTTCTTTTCCATGCTATTGCCTAACACCACTAAGGCCCGGAAAGGAACAAACGTCTCTCCCTGCAATCCCCCTCCCATTAGGAGCTCAGCAGAAAGCTTTGCAGCCTAAAGATATGTTCTTTTAAGCCCCAGTGATTTGCATGGAGGAATAGTACATCTGTGGCCCCTGTTTCTAAAAACTGCTGGAAAGAAGTACGGAAAAGGAGAAAACCCCAGTGTAAAAATAAAGTCCCACGTTGTATAACACGTCCCCTCAATGCCACTGAAAAATATAGATAATATTTTGAAATCACTGACTAATTATTTCTAATCATCCTATAATAATTTATGGAGACACTTGCTCCTTTGGACGTGTTCCTGTTTTGATCTAAATGTATTCCCGAACACGCTGTCAAACCTCCCACTTTGGCAACTGATTTGGGTTTTGCTGAATTCCTTTCGTGTGTCCAGATCTCTTGCCAATGAGGCTGTGGAACATATTTTGACAGCTCTGTCGCTAAGTTTGTTGCTACTTGTGTCTGGAATGGGTATCAAATTTCAGAGATGAATCTGTTTGTTTCCTCCCTGTTGGCACTGTTTGGAGAACGCCATTGGTGAGCTGGGGCTACTCTTGCCGATAAGGAGGGGGTCAGCCTTGTTTGCGTGGCCTCCCCATCAGCTTGCCGAGGTCAATTGCATGGGGGCTAACTCATAAATACCTGTACTCTGTTCTTGGACATCTGCCACCTGAAGTCAGGGACCCAGTGTGGCCATTCAGAATCAGGACATCCATGGGAGGAAGCCAGTTCTCCCTCTGTAATGGGCAGAAATGTCACATGAATCTTGACACGGAACTTGATGTGCCTGCCCCCTCCCAACTATTTTTAACTCAGATATTATAATGGTGTACTTTGCATTAAGATTCACTGAATTACAAACTCGGGGCTGAGCAGAAGAATATGTTTTATTTCTCTTCCTACATTCCCAGTCTTTCATTCTAGTCTCCTTGAGTAATGCTCTTTGAGGAGTTACTTCACATATTCTGGAATGATGGCTCTCCAAGCATGGCTCCTAGCCGAGTGACATCCTCCTCACCTATAAATTGTGAGAAATGCAAATTTTCAGTCTCTGCCCTCCCCTCTCCTCTCACAGATCTACTGAGTCAGCAGCTCTGAGGCTCCGTGGGTGGGTTCCAGCGATCTGTGTTTTAATAAGCCCCCTAGTGATTCCAACTCACACCAAGGCTTGAAACCACTTATCTCTATTGTCATATTGTCTCAGCGAGTGTCATGAGGTTTGTCTGATCTTAGAGTCCTGCAGTCCACTTAAAGCCTGTGTTGTCTTTGTTCTTCAATAACATCATTGAATCAACTCATTGAAACAAAGGGACATTGATGGAGGCACTGACATTTATGGCCAAGTCACTGTGCTGGCCAATGGGTAGCCAAAGGGAACAAAATGTCTGTCGTACCTCAAGGAACTGACAGTTTAATGGGGCAGAGAACACAAGTACCTGGCCATGACAGTCCTTCTGGATAAACACATGGTGATGCCAATGCAGAGCAGATACCGAAAAGATAGGATGGAGCACGAAGGGGAAATGCCTGGGTTGGGAGCTGTAGATCTGATGAAGTAGGAAAGTCAGAGCTAATGGTGGGATAGCATTGTGGAAATATGAAGGTAGTTCCATGTGGCTGGAGAAAGGGTGAAGAAAAAAAAAAAAACAATGGAAAATGGGTGGGAAGGGACAATTAAACCTTAGGAACTAGGGGGACAAGGTCACTGGAGATAACTCAAGAATGCTAAAATTAGATTTATGTATGAGAAACTGTGGGGTGGTCACAGGCTCAAGAATGTTATGGAAAGAACACATTGGGGGAAGGCAGGCTGGCTTAAGTTTTCTCCCATCTATCTGTCTCATCGGCAAATATTTACCAGGTTTTCATTGCGTTGAAAACCAAAACCCACGGCACTTGAGACTGAATGTTCCCAGTTTGGGACTTCATAGCTGTGGGGCTTTGGGCACGGTTCCTCAGGGTCTCATTCTTCTCCTGGGTCAAGTGCTGGTGATTATACTCATTCCAGAGAAGTGTTGTGTGACATTGTACATGTGGAGGTTTGAATGAGACTCCCACCCACCCAACACACATACACAGGCTCATGTTTTGAGTTGGTGGCATTGTTAAGGAAGTTACGGAACCTTGAGGTGGTGGAGCTTTGTTGGGGGAAGTAGATCACTGGGGAGCAGGCTTTGAGGATTTATGGCCTTGCAGTCTTTCCTGTTTTCTTTCTCCCTGCTTCTTGTGCATGAATGAAAATATGATTATCCAGTTTTCTCCACCTGCCATGTTGTGCTTTTGCCACCGTGATGGACTCTATCCCTCTGAAACCTTACGCAGAAATAAACCCTCTCTTCTTTACATTGCTTTCTGTCATATTTTATCGCAGCAATGGCAAAGTAACTAATGTGGACTCCTAAGGTGTGTGTCATCTGTAGCAGCCCAGGAACTGCCAAAGTAAAAGAACCATGCTTGTGTTACTCCTATTTAGGCTTATTGTCCATCAGGCATGTACAGCAGTGACTATAACAGATGAAGGCTACCTGTGTTTCACACACTTACTACTGAGTGATTACAGCTTGCATGACATCCACGCTTTAGATGAAGAGAGGAGGAACCAAGTCAGTGACTATTATGGGTATCATGGACGATGGAGTGCACAGTGGAAGGGGGTTGCTGGGTTTGCAATTTTAGTCTACGTCATTGATCCTCTTCTAGGACTGGGGAGGAGAAGGAAGATGAAGAGAAAGAGGAAGGGAGGAAGAACTGGAGAAAAAGAGTTCATAAGATGGGGAAAGGATGGGCTATCTTTTGCATCTGTTTTCAGGAGTCTTGGTCCTGGGCATACTATCAGAAGTCAGTATGTCCCCTTAGTGGACTGACCCACTGCTGTGTGTTCTGGTGACACCAGCAAGGCTCAAGGCCTTGGTAAAGAAGTTTTCTTGCTTCTTGAAAATGTCTATCAGAGAAGGTCCCTAGTCTTGAGGTTTACCTTATTCTGCCTTAACTGCACCTTCATCTGCATATGACATCTTGTGTCTGGGCAATCTTTTCTGTCATCTGTATTTTCATTGTTGTTGTGGTTGTGGTTGTAGTTGTAGTGTTGTTAAAGTTTCTGCTTTTCGTGGTTTATCTTTCAAGGTTCTCTGCATTCTTCCCATGTCTGACAGAACCTCAGAGCTCTATGACCACAGAAGAATGATCTTGAGGTACACTCAAACTTCTCCTACAACCACCTGGATGGCCTTAGGTTTCTCAAAGATCCAGTGACATAAAACTCATAGTGTCTACCTGTACAAATAGTGCAAACTCTTTGAAATTCATTCGTCCCTCATGCTGAGCCACAGAATGACTCCCCAAAACTTTTATCAAATATTTTTTGCTGCCAGACCACCATGGGACAAGGCTGATGAAACCATTCTTTTAACAATGGGCAGGAAAGGATGGCAGGTTTGGGGAAGATGGAGGAGAAGAGTGTGCATGGCCTGGGGAAGAAGAGGCAAGGGTGATATCTCAGCTTTCAGGGTTCCATCATCTACCACCCCACCCTCCCCTGCCTTCCACTTCTCTGAACTTCTTTGTCAAAACATGAAACACTTTCCGATCAAACCTACTGCTAGTTGTCTTGGGCCATTTTCTTTTGCTGGGATAGAACACTTGACTGAGTAATTTCTAAAGAAAATAAAAAGTTTGACTCGGTTCATAGTTCTGAGCTTAAAAGAGCAACTCATGATAGAAAATAAGAAAGCAGATACCAGAACATTCAAATAAGAGTGAAGATGGTCTTCTTACAACAAAACATTTGCAATTCTGTCCTAAGAAAGCAAGTACTCATTCACTCCTATAAGTCTATGTGTGCACACACACTTGCTTGGGTATGTGAAGTGCAGGGCTTGGACCTTCAGCCTTGAATTTATACTAGCACTCTACTACCAAACTACATACTCGCCGTCTTAGTCAGGATTTCTATTAGTCTAATGAAACAGCATGACCAAAAAGCAAGTTGGGGAGGAAGGGATTATTTAACTTACACTTCCATATCACTGTTCATCATCAAAGGAAGTCAGGACAGGAACTCATACAAGGCAGGAACTTGGAGGCAGTAGCTGATGCAGAGGCCATGGAGGGATGCTGATTACAGTCTTGCTCCTCATGGCTTGCTCAGCCTGCTTTCTTATAGAACAAAGGACCACCAGCTGAGGGATGTCACCACACACAATGGGCTGGACCCTCTCTACCATCAATCACTAATTAAGAAAATGCCCTACAGGCTTGACTACAGTCTGATCTTATAGAGGCATTTTCTTAATTGAAATTTGCTCCTCTCAGATGGCTTTAGTTTTTATCAAGTTGACATAAAACTAGCCCACATACTCACCTCTCTCCTATCTCCTTTTCTAGTATTTTTGAGACAGGGTCTTACTACGTTATCCAAGGTGGGCATAAATTCAAGATCCCCCTGCTTCAACCTCCTAAGTTATAGAATGGGCCTCACCACATCTGGAAAGTCAGGAGCTTCCTGAGGCAAACAGACAGCAGAGAGAGGGAAAGAGAGAGAGAGAGAGAGAGAGAGAGAGAGAGAGAGAGAGAGAGGCAGAGAGAGAGAGACAGAGAGAGACAGAGAGAGACAGACAGACAGAGAGACAGACCGAGAGACAGAGAGACAGACAGAGATAGAGAGACAGACAGAGACAGAGACAGAGAGTGACACAGACAGACAGAGACAGACAGAGAGCACATATACACATATATATGCACAAAGAGAGAGAGACATAGAGAGACAGACTGACAGAGAAAGGCAGACAGAAGGGGCGCACACACACACATAGAGACAGAGAGAGAGAGAAACAGGGAAAGCAACACAGACAGACAGACAGACAGACAGAAAGCAGACATGCACACACATCCATGCCCAAAAAGACAGACACAGAGAGACAGAAAGACAGAGAGAAACAGACAGAAGGCAGGCACAGAGAAAGAAAGAGAGAAATTGAGAGAGACAGAGAGATAGACAGAGAGAGAGAGAGAGAGAGAGAGAGAGAGAGAGAGAGAGAGAGAGAGAGAGAGAGAGAGAGAGAGAAAGAAAGAAAGAGAGAGAGAGAGAGAGAGAGAGAGAGAGAGAGAGAGAGAGAGAGAGAAAGAAAGAAAGAGAGAGAGAAAGAGAGAGAGTTCACAAAGTATGTAGGAATCTGAGGAAAGAACCTTCTTTTGTGAGGATTGAGAGGATTGAGCAGTGAACAGCAGTAGTTGGGAAGGTGCTTGTAGGGCCCTTACCACTTGCTCTCTGATCGGGAACAGCCATGTTTTAGGAGCCTCTCTTTGCCCTATACATGCTGTTAGAAGGGCCCCTGAGGAATGAGCACAGTAGGAAGCAGAGGCAGGCAGCTCTCTATGAGTTTAAGGACAACTTGGTCTACATAGAGAGTTCCAGGCCAGTCAGGGCTACACAGTGAGACAATATCTCAAAACAGACAGACAGACAGACAGACAAGCAAAAAGAATATGTCTGTGGGGGCATTTTCCAATTAATAATTGATGTGAGCCAGCCCAATCCATTGTGCATGATGCTAAACCTGAACAGGGGGTAAAATAACTCACCTGGAGTTCCAGTCAGGAATGTTCCTTCATTGTCTAGCTTCAGTTCCTGCCACCAGGTTCCTGCCTTGAGCTCTTCCCTGGCTTCCCTCAGTGATGGGCTCTAACTTGTAAGCTGAAATAAACCCATTCCTCCCCTAAGTTGGTTTTTGGTTACTGGTGTTTACTGGGGCAGAAGTTGCTTGTAACTCACAGCCTGGTGACAAAACGCTGGGAAATGGGATTCCTAAAGGAGGTGTTTAACAGAGGGGAGATGAGGTTCCAGGGGCAAGATGCTTGAGCTAAAATGGTAAAGTGTAGAAGGATGGTGACATCCTCCAGCCCAGGAGATAAGCCAGTGAGAATATTTGAAGAAGTATGAGAAAATCCCAGAGTTTCCTAATGGCACAGTTATCTGCAGACTACCAGGGACCTCCAAGGACAGAGCTAGGGGGCTTGAGGATCATTCCTGCAATGTTCCCAGGCTTCCATGCCCACAGAGGTGCCCTGGCTGGTTTCATGTCAACTCTACACAAGCTAGAATTAATGAGAGAAGGAACCTCAATTGAGAAGATGCCTCCATAAGATCCAACTGTAGGTCATTTTCTTAGTGATTGATATGAAAGAACCCAGCCCATTGTGTGTGTGTGTGTGTGTGTGTGTGTGTGTGTGTGTGTGTGTGTGTAGGGGTTTATCCTTGGGCTGCTGGTCCTGGGCTCTATAAGAAAGCAGGCTGAGCAAGCCATGGAGAGCAAGCCAGTGAGCAATTCCCATCTATGGTCTCTGAATCGGCTCCTGCCAGCAGGTTCCTGCCCTGCTTGAGTTCCTGTCCTAACTTCCTCCAATGATGGACTGTGATGTGAAAGTGTAGTAAGTCTTTCTTCTCCAGGTTGCTTTGGTCATGGATTTTCTTTACAAAAATATAGAAAGCACAACTAAAGAAGAAACAAGTGGGTGAAGGGTACACAGTGAATGAAACAGAACGGAAGGCTGTAGGGAGCAGTCACACAGGTCCACAGAGACACCACATTCAGCTCATCTACAAAGGGAAATCTGTCCACTGAGGCCAGAAACATCTGCTCACTAGGAAGATGAGCACTAAGAATTTTGTGCACCATCCACCTTGATAAAGATGACACTAATTTGTATACTTTGTAAAATCCTGGCAGACCACATAGGACTTTGGCCTGCCATGTCATATATGCTGTTGGGTCTGGTACCCAAGAGCCAAGGAGACAGACAGACCATGAGAATCTTATTCCTAGGAAGAGAAAAGACTCAGCAGCTCCCGCAGTGTGGATGAATTCTCACTGCTACATGGTATGAGGTCTATGTTGTCTCTGCAACAGCAGGTCTATGGGAAACTTCTCCAATGACATCCATCTAAGAGGCAGGAGAGATACCAGGTTTTGTTGCTAGCTCCAGGCCTCTGAAGGTCTTTGGAAATTGAAATTATTAAGGGCCTCCATGAGGCAGGAGGGCAGGGATGGCTTGAGCCCAGGCCACCTGCATAGTGGAAGGTGGCCTTGAACTTTCCTGATACCTGTAGAATCCAACATGGGGTCAGAGCTTCTTCTTCTTCCTCAGCCTGCTGGTCACCTGGGGGAGTCTTCAACTGGCTGTCCCTTTCACAGGGCAGGGAGGCCACTTGTGTTATGTAAAATGCAATAATGTCACTGGCTTTCCCCCTGGTTTCCTGTTGATTGACTTTTATAGCTTGCAAACATTATGCTAGATTGGTAAATTGCAATAAATTTAATCAAGAATTATTTTATTCAGTCTACTAATGAGGAATAATAGCGTGTGTATCAATTAGACCTGTCAATTTGTGTGAAGAAATAGACTTACAAAGGGTAGTAAGCAAAAATATATATATATCATTGGTATCAATTCACTTCATTATTTTTAATTTGCTGTGAATATTGAGTGTTTCTAACATAAAATCATTCCTCAATTAAAATAAAACAGCTGCACTGCTCTCGGCTCCTCATCCCTTGTTTTTGCTTACAGATTAGCGCTTGTCATTGGCTTCAGTCTGTTGTCATCTCGTTAATTTGCACCCATAAATGGATAAAAAGTATTCTCAACTGTCAGTGGAAATGCAACTGAGCAAAATGGTTTTCTCATGTTTGGGGGAAACAACAGGATGGGTGCAACAACAGGGGAGGAAGGTGTGGGCCAGAATGGGAGGTGGGGGAAGGAGGGAAGTGGGGGCAGGGAAGGAGGTGGGGCAGCATAGCCAGGGGTGGGGGCAGGAAGGGAGGTAGGGAGGGCTAGCCAGGGGTGGGGCAGAGAGGAAGGTAGGGGCAGGAAGAGAGGTGGGGGGCAGAGCCGGGGGTTGGGGGCAGGGATGGGGTGGGAATGGGGAGGGAGCTGGGGCAGGGAGGGAGCTGGGTCCTGCTTTATTCACATGGACTTTCAATAACTCATCAAGAATGATATTTCTCAGCCTGTATTTCAGAAAATCACACACACACACACACTCACTCACTCACACACACACACACACACAAACAAGGGCACACACATGCACACAATCACACAATTTGAGGTGACTCCTTGATCCTGCTACCTCCTCCTTCAGGTATCATTTCTGATGATTTACACAAACCTTCTTTGTTTCTCTTAGAACCTATGAATACCCTAGGCCATCCAACCAACTAAAGCATGAGAGATAGTACAGACACTGTGGTGGTTTAAGTATATTTGGTCCAGGAAGTGGCACTATTAGGAGGTATGGCCTTGTTAGAGGGAGTGTGTCACTGTGGGAGTAGCCAATGAGACCCTTCTAACCATGTTGGAGGCAGTCTTCTAGCTATGTCAGATGAAGATATAGAACTCTTAGCTCCTCATGTACCATGCCTGCCTCGATGCTGCTATGTTCCTGCCTTGATAATGGACTGAACCTCTGAACCTGTAAGCCAACTCCAATTAAATGTTGTCTTTATAAGAGTTGCCTTGGTCATGGTGTCTGTTCACAGCACTAAAACAATTGTCATCGTAGTTGAGGTCATCAAAGGCCTGCCACCCTTTTCATGGACTTGTAGCTGAATAGATACTAGCAAGAGTCTATCACACATTGTTGACTTGTAGACAGTCCAGTAGGTAGGCTTTCGCATTTGCAAGGCAATTTGTTATGTGGCGATGACTGACAGATACATAGTCACTATTTTGGAGTAGTCTGATGCTACAGGGTAAAAAGAAAGGCTTTAATGTAGTTTCTCAGTCTGGCAGGAGAAATAGCAGAAGAATGTTGTGTATTGACTTGCTCCTGGCCTTATTTTCAGCCAGCTTTCTTATACAGCCTGGCTCTACCTGCCTGCAGGTATTGCCAATAGTGTGTGGGGCCCTTGTACAATGATTAAAAATCAAGAAAATGCCCCCACAGATGCACCTACAGTCTGATGCAGGAAATCCCTCAGTTGAAGTTCTTTTTCCATGTGTTAACACACAAGTTAACAATCAAGGAGGAAGAGATGGCCAGGTCAGCCTGAAGACTGGATTCAGAGATGGGCAGTCAGCCAGGGCCCCCAGTCTACCTTGCTCTGTTTTTTCTTCAGCCATATCATAGTGCCCTCATTGCCCCCTAGACATCTTGACCTCCTGGGTTCTCTAGTGCTGGCTCTTATCTGGTCTTCTTCCTTTGTTAGAATGTCCCAGAGATTCTCTGAGCAGAGATGTATCCAACTACCAGCTACAGACGGATCATCATTGTAGTCTTGACCTTGGGGAAGATTCCTGAGGGAGGATTTTGGCCTACCTCCAGAATCAGGGGGACTCCTGATGGAGTGAGGACAGACTCTTTCCTGCTCTAATTAAAAGAGGCACCCCGACAAACCAGGTGCAGTGAGCCCAGCCTCTATTCTGAGAGATCAAGATCACAGAAGGCCAGAGAAGTAGGCATGAGTGACTTCATTTTACAAAGTAGGCTATTGATAACTACTTCTGTTGCAACCTCCTCCAAGTTCCTATCATAAATTTCTATCATGAATTTCTGCAATGATAGACTGTAAGTGTGACGTGCAAGCCAAACAAATCCTTTCCTCCCCAAGCTACTTTTGCTCATAGACTACCATGGGTGGCCTAGACAGTCATAGACTACCATGGGTGGCCTAGACAGTCATAGACTACCATGGGTGGCCTAGACAGTCATAGACTACCATGGGTGGCCTAGACACTCATAGACTACCATGGGTGGTGCTGTACTAGATGCCACCCTCAGAGCATGAAGAGGAGTGATCTGGTTTGAAGCCCTCTACTCACCTACTCACACAGGGCCATTGGAACTGATGCTAAGTATACCAGTGCTCACACTGACCCAGATAAAGACACTTAGGTATGACACTGGGCATTCACATATCTAGTGGATATTAGCTACCATGGTATTCTGAAATGACCGAAAATATACAAGCCTTGGATTGAAAGGAACCAGAACTGACACTGGGTAGAATCAAGCCCAATAAACAGAGAGATTCAACCCAACTTCTACCTAAGTATATATAGTTACATACAAGCTCATCACCATTGTCATTGTCATTGTCATCATCATCATCATCATCATCATCATCATCATCATCATCATCATCATCATCATCATCATCATCATCAACAGCAGCAGCAGCAGCAGCAGCAGCACAGATCTGGAGTGACCCTTTTCCAGCCCACACTTCTTACAATGCTATGAACATGTGTTCACAGTAACACTGCATCACAATGTTTGTGTTAAAAATACTGACTGACAGAAAGGTATAAACCCCCAGAAGCTGTGGTCGGTTACCTGCACAGAGACCTTTGTGAGATCAAGCCAGTCAACACCCCAGAATGGGCAAGGGAGGTGCTACAAGGTCCCATCCCTAGCAGAGGAACTATTGACAACTGATACCTGCTTAGGGGAGACAGAGTCAGCTTACTTTCAGGCCACAGTTCAGTGAATTGCCTTACACCTGTGCACATGCTGGCAGTGCTAACTGGACTCAGTGGGCTAAAAAGTAGACATGAAGTATGGAGGAGAATGTGGGGAGGGGATCTCTGCTGCTGCTGCTGCTGCTGCTGGTGGTGGTGATGATGAAGAGGAGGAGGAGGAAGAGGAGGGAATGAGGAAGATGAATATGATCAAAGTGAATCATATGCATACATGAATTCTCAGAGGCTAAATACAATATTGCATTGTTAAGAAGTAAATATTTTATCCAACACCCAAGGCTCAGGGAAAATTAGAGAGAAGATAGAGGAAAGATTGTGAGAACCAGAAGTGCTGCAACACAGCATCTTCTAGACACAACAGGGAAGGGGGACACACATGAAATCTCAATAATATGGCTCCCTACTCAAAGCCTGTGTGAGGACAGTACCAGTCAACATGCCAATGGAGATGGGAGAAATGGCACAGGACCCCACCGTTAGATGGAGAACTACAGAAGACAGTGCCAGTCAACATGCCAATGAAGATGGGAGAAATGTCACAGGACCCTGCTCTTACATGGAGAACTACAGGAACTCAATGACTGCTGAGAGACAGGGAATCAGGATTCTCCAGGGTCAAGGCCCCTGAAAGGTCAGCCAACCCCAGGCATCAACCCTCAACACTTGTACAAATGAGCAATACTAAACAACATCAGTAATGTGTGTGTATGAGAAAGTGTATGTGTGTGTGTGTGTGTGTGTGAGAGAGAGAGAGAGAGAGAGAGAGAGAGAGAGAGAGAGAGAGAGAGAGAGAGAGAGAGAGAGAGAGAGAGAGAGAGAGAGAGAGAGAGAGAGAGATGGGGAGGGAGAGGGAGAGAGAGAATAATAACTAAAAAGGAGTCATGAATATGAAAAGCAAGGGGAAGAGAGAGGAGTTGAGATGGGGAGAGGGAAGGGTGGGAATTGTTTGAATACAATCCTCATTTATAAAATTCTACCAAAAAATCTTTGAGATTTATTACTTTGTAAATATTAAAAATAGCAAAATTTACAAATCCTGTCTTGCCATTTCTTTCCTTCTTTTCTTCTTTCCTTTTCTCTTCTCTTTCTCTCTCCCTTTCTTTTTTCTTTTATTTTGGCTTTATGCAAAACTTTGAAAATACTGTGAGTGTTTTGGAAAATAATTAGATTGGTGGCGCAACCTCTGGGCTCTACTTTGTTGTCAGACACAGGGATGAGCCTTTAAGCTCCAAAAGGTGCAGCACTGAGGGTCAGAGGCAGTGCTTTGGCGCTAGCAGATGCTTGAAGGTAGGAGGTAGGAGGTAGGACATGGGCCCTAGTATGTTTTCTGGATCTCTACTGGTTTTTAGTCTCAGACCCATTCTCAGAGAGTGTACAGAGCACACATCTAGCTCTTGGGCACAAGACATGCTTAGGAAATGATGATGACCACAGTCAAGCTTTCTGCATTGACCCATCCAGACCCAGTTCCCCCAGCCAGCCCCAACAAATGACAATTGTCAGGGGAATTGGCTGGGTTACCTCTCAGGCTGTGTTACTCCAACACCTCTAGTCATTTTTTCTCTAGAGGGGATCAGATGACATCATAGCTCCTGTCATGGATGTAGATTTTATATTCATAGTGGCAGATGCAGTGATGGCCCTCATCCTCTGAGGGAGGTGAAAGGATCAATGTGAAGAGACTTGATCAATAATTGAACCCATCACCTCTTGTCTGCCTTTGGAGCTTGGTCTCCCTGGTTGTGAATGACCCAAACCACTGGGGAGGTAAAGTCTAATGGGACAGCACAAATGTCCCTGTAGCCAAGCAATTCTGTGTGAGGAACAGGGTGTGTGTGTGTGTGTGTGTTTGTGTGTGTGTGTGTGTGTGTGTGTCTATAGTATCAGCATAAGTCCTTTTGTTTGGGTTGGGAGATAATTAGAAATATCCTAGAAATGAGGGTACAGTCATTGAGCTGAACTCACATCATGTCAGGGCCCTGAATCAATTCTGAGACTTCAGCCAAACAGACCTACCCAGGGCTGTGATATTTGGCTGCTTTCTCTTTGGTCCTCTGGGAAGTCTGATCTGGGGTTAGCCTCTCTTGTGCTCACAGGAGAAGTGAGAAGTGAAAAATGAGAAGCAGAAAGCCAGGGTATCTCCAGGCTTGGGACACAGCCAACCCTGGTAATTTAGGAACCCAAACTCTGCTCTTTGTGGGGCTATTAGCTCTCAGTATTACGGAAGAGGCTTTCCTATCCAGACAAATGAGAAATGAACACTCCCTCCTAATAGCAGGTAATAAGTCAACATGGTTCTCTGAAGATCTACGGGCCAACCCCTGCCAATCTTCCTGGGAAAGTGGCTGGCACAAGGATGTTTTATCTCTTATGTCTTCTTCTCTAGCACATGTTAATAAAAGTTCTATGTAAAAGTGGATGATAAAGGAGATTAATACTTTTATTTCTCACACATGCCAAAACCCATCTTTTCATCCTGAATTATCCAGTTAGAGTGTCTATACCACCTGAGTTAATTATCCTCATCAATGTCGAGTCACCAATTCATCCACAAGTATGTAACCTAGACTTCCACCTCTTGCAAAGAAAATCATCTATACAAACAAATGCAAGGCTTGGCCACCTAGAAAATGAAATAAGCTCCTTCCTGATTTTTTTTTTAAGACAGAATCTCACCCTCTTTCTTTCTTTGTTTCTTTCCTTGTTTCTTTCTTTCTTTCTTCTTTCTTTCCTTCTTTCTTTCTTTCTTTCTTTCTTTCTTTCTTTGTTTCCTTGTTTCCTTGTTTCCTTCTTTCTTTCTTTCTTTCTTTCTTTCTTTCTTTCTTTCTTCCTTTCTTTCTTTCTTTGTTTCTTTCTTTCTTTGTTTCTTTCCTTCTTTGTTTCTTTCTTTCTTTGTTTCTTTCTTTCTTTGTTTCTTTCCTTCTTTTTTGGTTTTTCGAGACAGAGTTTCTCTGTATAGCCCTGGCTGTCCTGGAACTCACTTTGTAGACTAGACCAGGCTGGCCTCAAACTCAGAAATCTGCCTGCCTTTGCCTCCCAAGTGCTGGGATTAAAGGCATGTGCCACCACTGCCGGCCAAGACAGCATCTTTCTATGGAGCCAAGGCTGGTTTCAAATTTGTAATCCTCCTGCCTTAGCTTCTCTAGTACTGGAACTGTTGCACAGTGTGCATCACTGTGCTCCACTCTTTCCTGAAATGCATTTCAATATCCAACACATGCGTGCGCACACACACACACACACACACACACACACACACACACACACAAATACAATGACTTACATTTGTCTGATAAGCAAAACCTGATCTAAGGCCAAAATCATAGTAGTAAGTTTGGTGGCACTTTCTCTGAATTTAAAATGACTTTCCACAAGCAATTGGGAAGTGAAGAAGGTTGACATTCACATCTCTTAGTGAGGATGAGATAAAGATGGCTTCTTCACATGGATTTGAAGGATTTCATTCTATTGCCTGTGGGTTTTGAGTATATATTTCTAAGCCCTCACTGAGTGGCCTACTTCCTGATGAGTCATAATATTGGGTCCCAAAGTGAGCTGAGGCAAAGCGTCCACAATATGGACCCAAAGGTATGTCTCTGCTCAGGCATAGGAAATATGCTGTGTGTCTTGGAATATGCCTAGAGCTAGCTGTATCAGTGGAAAGATGTGCATTTACTAGACCTCAGTCAGGCAGAACTGCGTTTGTTCACCAGGGTGCTGTTGAGAGGATCAACCTCAGAAGCTCCTCATTCCACAGCACTGTGCCAGAGATGCTCTCAGAGCATAGACCCCTTCCTTCCCTGTTGCATGAGAACTGCCAGCCATCACAGCTTGTATAGCCAGCCTGAGCCACAGAAAACCTAACATCACTGAAGAACATGTACATAGTGCTATATTTATTCCATCCTATCAGGTGTTTCTCATAGACATTTTGGGCCTTGAATTTGGTACTTTTGAAAACTTCACTTTTTAGAATACATGAATGGACTCAGAGAAGCAGGATGTCTTCCCTTAGACCTCCCCTGTGAGTCAGATTTTCACAACTGTGAAGGATGCCTTCAAAGGGGAACAATGTTTGCTGGCTCATGGTCCCTGGTTTTCAGCCCAAGGTCAGCTGGATCCATTGGACTGAAGCCAAGGCAGAACGTCATGGTGGAAAGGGAGTGAGGAGGCAAGGAGTCTCATCTCATGGCAGCTGGGAAGCAGAGGTCAGGGATGGGCAGAGTTTGTCTCAAAGGCAGTCCCTAGTGAGCCACTTCCTCCATCTTATCCTTGCTTCCACTTGATCATGAACTCATTTGTGAATTAATCCATTGCTGAATTAATGCCCTTGTGATTCAGTTACCCCTCCGTAACAGCAGTGGGGCATTAGTCTTCGATACAAAAGTCTTGAGTAGATTACTTGTATTCAAACAATATACACAGCAACAAATGGACATAGGAGGAAATACACATCCTGTCTCTGAGGCCCCAGACATGGTAGAAGATATGTTTTAGCCTATAAGCCACAGCTAAGCTAAGCTGTTTGAAGCATCTTAACTAGGCAAGTAGATAGAAAGAAAGAAGGTTACCCAAACTACAGGTTTGTAGCTTGGCTTGTGGTGATATTAAAGAGAACATCCCTTTAGTTCCAGGATCTGGCTCAATACTGAGCCACTTCACATACACTAAAACCCAAAGGAATCTGGGAAAGTCTGACACATTGAGGGAGACACTCAGGAGCATGTGTGAGAGTCCAGTCACATCAATACCTTTCCATCTGGGCTGAAGAGGGATGCTGGAAACTGAGAAAAAAAAAAAAAGGATTTTGTAGGACTGTGATGTGTTCCGTCTTCCCTTGTGGCCTGTGACAAGAAGGCAGCAGCGGACATGGGTAGACCTGGTCCCAAACAGTGCAGTAGCACACACAACAGTTTATACAGTGAGATGCAGCTGAGCAAGAGTTCTACAGAGCCAAAAAGGCCTTCTCCCCTTAGAGTGGCTCTGTGATGGCACAGGGCAGCCACAGAGGAGAGAAATAAAGTAGACATGGGGGAGTCCTGAGCTGTACCCCACATTCTAACATACTTCTGAGACTGAAGAAAAGCACACTCAGTGCAGATGCCATTATACACAATGGGGTTTGGAGCCTTGGTGATGACCCAAGGGCTAATGCCATCAAATCTCTCCTTATTCTTCTGATAAGCAACATGCCTTAGCCTTGGGCAGAGCAGACCTGAGCAATACACATCAACTATGAATTGTGAAGGCAAACGAAGCCTCTAGGATGACATGATATGAGGTGGAACATAGGAAAGAAATAAAAGTAGAGATGGATATACAGAGAAATGAATAGATCCTTGTCTTTTTAGGTGTTATAGGAATGAAACATACCCAAGTGTGGCAGACCACTTAGAAGAATATATATATATATATATATATATATATATATATATATGTGTGTGTGTGTGTGTGTGTGTGTGTGTGTGTGTGTGTGTGTATGTGTGTGTGTATGTATATATATGTGTATATATATGTATATGTATATATATATGTATATATATATTGCATGCTGTCAATAATTATTGTTGTCATTAATCAGGTTTTGGGTTTAGAACTCAGGGCACTGAACATAATAGGGAACCATACCTCAAAACCCTCATTGGTGAAATCCAGACATGTGTTTTCCCACTGAGTCACTGAGACAGTTTCCAGCCTCTCATGAGTAAATTCACAACAGGTGCTCTATCAGTAAGCCACACTGATAGATTTTTAGCCACACATTTGACAGCTGAGCCCTGTCTGAACCCCTGTTTCTAGTATGTAAAAAATGTTAAGTTGAGAGATCACAGAAAATCATGCCACAGCAGATGCCTAAGTATATCTATACACACTCACAAGACCCAGGTAAAAATCTCTCTGAACTAGTGAAACTTGTATAGCTGCAGGCTGGGATGGTAGCTTGGTGGTAGAGCCCTTGACCAACATGAGCATGTCCTAGTTCAAGTTCAACCCCCAGTACTGGGTGTGGGGAACTCTTGTTACCTTAACTACTTGGAGAATCAAGTGCATGAGTCTAGCAATTTGACCATAGTGACCAGTGCTCATTCCAGTTATACAGACCTAGAATATCCACAATGTCAATAGAAGGGATTATAGAGCAAAAACAGATTTGTATGGTGTCTATTGAGAATGTTTTAATAGCCGGGAAATCTTTACTGCTTTGCAATTCTGATCCAAGGGGTAATTATTTTTGAGTTGTAATGCTCTAGTCAATGTTCTTGCCATTGGCTTACAAATATATAGCATTTGTTGATAACTGTAAAGTTTTCTTAGTCTGATGCGTCTATCTTTTTGGTGTTCTTTCTCATATAAAATCCTCCTCCCTTCCGCTATCTTATGAGAAACCTAACAGAGGTTGTAAATGATTCATTCAGTCTCCACTCAGCCCACATCGGTGCCTTCAGAATTAAAGTTCTGGAAGGACTTTAATTGTTAGGACAAGGAGATGGGATCTGGGTGTGGAGAAGATGCCAAAGAGAGGGACTTCTCTGGATTCCTGGAGTTAAACAGGACAAGTTGGCCCCATGTGTGACCTCCTATGTGAGTGTTGTGACAAGCTCTGCCATTGAAAGTAAGAACTGTTCTGAATGACCATGGACTTGGAACTAAAGCACCACATGAGACTGCCCTTGTCATGGGAATGCCACTTTATTAAGCAGCTGCCCAGTTAGGGTTTGAAACCGGGCACCACACCCTTTCCCCTTTCCTCTCTTGGCAAGTGGCACTTCCCATACTCATGAGATCTGGAGCCTGGAGAGTAAGCAGGGGACGAGGGGATGGAACATGCCAGGAAGGTTCAACCTGTACACCTTGGCCACACAGCCTGACTTGTGCTGGAAATCCAGGCTACCTTCCACCTCCCCCGACCCTCCTCTTCTGCTCCAGCATTGCAGAAGCTGGCTCCCGGCACCCTGCCTCCCCCAGAGGCTCTCCAAATTGCCTCTGTCCAGGTCCTCCTTCTCAATATTTCTGGAAGTGTGTGCCACTGCCTTGTCATATGGAGATGGATAGAGGCAGGAGAAGTGGGCGAACGGGGCCTGGGTCTTAATGTCTCTTTTCCTTTCTCATTGGTGAATTAATATCTCCTTGCCTTTCTTGGTGGTGAAGAGGCTGCTTCAGGGTATTGAAAATATCCCAGACCCCACTCCCTGTGAAGCCTGGGGCATGTTTATCACGGTGCCAATAAAAGTGGCACGATTTATGGTTCTGCTTCTTAATTCATTCAATTCTCTCTTCATTGGGAGGTTAATGCTGTTGATCTATTTTCTCTTGAAACAAATAAAAACAATATGTGCTGACACTGGCTTGGACTTTTGACATGGACCAGAGAGGTCAGCATTTAATTTTATATTTATAGACTACACAGACAATATTATCTGTGTTAGAGACTGCTCACTCAATCCTTGTCATTTTACAACGTGGGTCGGACGCTGCCATCTCCAGCATGGTACTTTCTTCTGCTTTCTTCTTCTTTTTCTCTTTCTCTTTCCAGGTTTCTCTCTTTCTGTTTAAGATTCTTCTCAGACTTTCTTTGCTGTTCTCTTTGTGTACATCTGCTTTTCCACAGTCTGTCTTGTTTCATGTATGTATGTATGTATGTATGTATGTATGTATGCATGTATGTACATATCTGTCTATCTATCTATCTATCTATCTATCTATCTATCTATCTATCTATCTATCTCTATCATCTATCTTGTTTATTTCATTTATGTACACATCATTCATTTGCTCTAATACCTTCTATCATCTATCCACCATCCGTCTATCATATTCTGTCTATCTATCTATCTATCTATCTATCTATCTATCTATCTATCTATCATCTATGTCAGCCATTTAGCATCTACTTTGATCCACGTATCATCTACTTCTATGTTCTTTATTATAGGTCACCTCCCTAAATCCCACCAGTTCTCTGTATCTATCTACCTATCTTCATTATATTCCCTTGTCATACATCTGTCTCTTCCCTGTTCCCTTCTTTCCTTCTTCGTTTCTTTCTTTTGCCCCCTTTCCCTCCTCAATTCCTTCTCTCTTCTGGAAGCTCTAAGCTCTATATTGGAATGAACATCATTTGGGTCTAAAGTTTTGGAATACCTTGGGACTCTCTACCTCATTCCTGTTTTTAGGGAGGAGTCAAGAACTACAGCATCAGAACTGAGCAAGTTTGAGTTTGGACAACTAGGATGCTGCCTTCCTCTGAGAAAACTTTCTCTCTACTCCTTTCTGAGATTCATGTTCAACACTCACATGCAAAGGCTATGGTTTTGATGAAAACATCAGAAAGTGTCTTTCTCCTGAGACTCCCCTTCTTACCCAGCAGTGATAGCAATGCTCACATTGCTGAAAGCAGCATCTAAATGTCACAGTGGTTTGCATAGTGAATGGTGGGAGCAGCTGGACAGTGACCATGGCAGAATCCTGGCTCCACTGTTCCGTTTTCAAGATGAACAGATCTGATTTTATCATCAGACTAGTGTCTGTCTCTATGACGTAAGAACAAGGATGATTTCCTCACAGGCTGGGAGGAAACATCATGTGTGGTCAAAGCCTGCTTATATGGAAGCATGTAGTAAGGGCTGATTTGCATCTGTAATGTCATCTGGTCATTTGGGAGACATTGGCATTTGGTTCTAACCAACTTTATTAACAAAAGTGCTTATCTTCCAAATAACTAGCTGTTTGTAAGGAAGCAGGGATCAGGTGACACCTTAGCTATGTGGCAAATGCATCTTGAATCTGTCACTTCCTGGTCTGCATGCACAGGAGGCAGAGCTGTTCCCAGCTCTCTCGTGTTATCCCCACTCTGTGGTGTGTGTAGCAGCTAGTAGCTTTCCAGTGGTTTTCTCTTGTGGTGTCCTGTTGGGTCAGCCACTACCAGCAGTGTGTTTGGGGTTTCCATTGACTGTCCCTGGACTGTTGGAACCTCTGGCCCCTCCTGGAGGTACTGTGTCCTCACCTGTGAAATCAGGGTAACGATGCTGTGCCATCCATCGATGGCAGGAGGATTCATTAGATGCTATATTTAAAAGACTTCAGGTCCTTGGAGGGAAGTGCAGTGTAACTGATATCTGGGAAGATAAAATATTTAAGCCGTAGCCTCCAGGGGCTGTTCATCTTATTGTATTCTCAGCATTTTAGAATTTTTGCATGAAAACATTCTTTAGGAAAGCTTTTCTGCCCAGCCAGCCAGAGCAGAAACATTTCTGAAGAAAGTGAATGGGACACAGGGTGTGATTCTTTCTAAACTGGCTTCCGCTTGCCCATTGGCCCTACCTACCAAGATGGCAGAGGTAGGAAGATTCTTAGCTCAAATCTTGGGACAGTTTTCACTGATCAGCATCCTGGCTACAGCCTGGAGGTATAATGCTATGCCAACACCCACACAGGCCCTGGTCAGACAAAGAGAACTTCATTCAAGCAAATATCAAAGATCTCTAATTTTAACCAGAGACGATCTCACAAGGCCCACCCATAGATGAAGGGATGAGGGCAGTTAGCAGCTGTTGCAACAGGGAGACTAAGTCTTCTCCAGGGATTAACTCCTTGGTAGGTTACACAGTCCCAAGCAGCCCCACACACGTACACATCTGAGCAATGATAAATGGACTCTGCAGGGTGTGTGTGTGTGTGTGTGTGTGTGTGTGTGTGTGTCTACTATCCAGTTGAGCAATCAATCTAGCATATAGCACAGCAAAGCAAGCTTTGCCTCCATGTTTAACTGAAGGAAGAACCACATCTCTCTCTCTCTCTCTCTCTCTCTCTCTCTCTCTCTCTTGCACACACCACACATGCACACCCACATACACACAAGTTAATGAAAGAAAGTTAAAGAAGAGATCATGAATTTGAGAGAGACTTGGTAGACTGTGGGAAGAGCTGGAGCAGGTAGGAGGGTGGAAAGGTTTGTGAATACGGTACTCTGAAATTCTTAGAAAAATCAATCTCTAATTTAGGGCAATGTCTTTACTTGAACAGAAACTATACACACCCAGAGTTACTTTTCAATGTGATGAGATTTAGCTTAAACCCACATTCTTGCTTTTGATAATGAAACTAAGATATACACATTGATTTTAGCCAATGACTTCCTGGGAGACTAGAGGCAGTCCTTGGGCTACCTGAGTCCCTGGAGATCGAAGAAGCTTACCTTTCATAACACCGATCTTCAGGGGCCCTTGGAGGCCCTGTGGTTATTGCTGTATTGGTAATACTGAATTTTTCTCTCAAAATTGTGCAAATGCCAGGCCCACCACATCTACATCTACCCTGTCCTTCAGTCTCCTAGGCTGGCATGATTTTCTTTTTCTTTTTCTTCTCCTTCTCCTTCTCCTTCTCCTTCTCCTTCTCCTTCTCCTTCTCCTTCTCCTTCT